>NW_027555847.1:273623197-274042127 GCF_003287225.1 Phascolarctos cinereus | reverse complement strand
ATTTGTGCAATTTTAAAAAATTTAATGCAGTCAAAATTATCCATTTTGCATTTCCTAATGTGCTGTATCTTTTATTTGGTTATACATTCTTCCTTCTCCACAGTAAATCTGACTTTATTTGTGTGAAAAGTGCTTTGTAATTGTGTTCATTGCTGGTTTGTCTTAGCAAGTAGACTCCCAGATATTTTGTATTGTCTACAATTATTTTGTTTTATTTTTTGCAGCATGCTACTTTAATAGCATTTTATTTTTTCACCAATTACATATCAAAAAAATTTTTAGCATTCATTTTAACCAGATTTTATGTTCCAAATATTTTTTCCCTCCCTCTCTCCTCTCCCTTCTTCTTGACATGGTAAACTATTTGACATAGTTCATAAATGTGCTGTCATGTAAAAAAAATCCACATTAGAGTTGTAAAGAAGAAACATTTTTTTAAAAAATTAAGAAAGAATAAAGTAAATGAAAAAAATATGCTTCTATCTGCATTCAGAATCAATCAGTTCTTTTTTCTTTTTATAGATAGCATTTTTCTTTGTGAATCCTTTGTACCTGTCTTGAATCATTGGGTTTCTGAGAAGAGTTGAGTCATTCATAGTTGATCATCAAGTAATGTTGCTGATACTGTGTACAGTGTTTTCCTGGTTCTGCTCATTAGACTTTCTTTCAGTTCATACAAGTATTTTCCAATTTATCCTGAAATCAGCCTGTTCATCATTTCTTATTGTACAATAATATTCCATTACATTCATATCCCACAGCTTGTTCAGCCATTCCCCAATTGATGGGCATCCCCTCAATTTTGAATATTTTGCCACAGTTAAATGGGCTGCTATAAATATTTTTGCACATATAGGTCCTTTTCCCTTTTTTATGATCTTTTTTTTTTTAGGTTATTGGGGTTAAGTGACTTGCCCAGGGTCACACAGCTAGTATGTGTCAAATGTTGGGTCTAAGGCTGGATTTGAACTCAGGTACTACTGACTTCAGGGCCGGTGCTCTATCCACTGTGCAACCTCGCTGCCCCAAATGCAGTTACATACATTGCTTTGTTTTTTTATTTATTTATTTTTGGCTAGGCAGTGGGGTTAAGTGACTTGCCCAGGGTCACACAGCTAGTAAGTGTTATGTGTCTGAGGCCAGATTTGAACTCAGGTCCTCCTGATTCCAGGGCTGGTGCTCTATCCACTGCGCCACCTAGCTGCCCTTTTATGATCTCTTTGAGATACAGACCTAGTAGTGGTATTTCTGGATCAAAGGGTATGCAGAGTTGGGCTGCCCTTTGGGCATAGTTCTAAATTGCTCTTCAGAGTGGTGCATCAGTTCCCAACTCCACCAATAGTGCATTAGTGTCCCAGTTTTCCCACGTTCTATCCAACATTTATTATTTTCCTTTTTTGTCATATTAGTCAATCTGATAGGTTTGAGGTAGTATTTGAGTTGTTTTAATTTCTATTTCTCTAGTCAAAAAGGATTTAGAGCACTTCTTCATATGCATATAGATAGCTTTGGTTTCTTTACCTGAAAATTGGCTGTTCTTCTCCTTTGACAATTTTTCAGTTGCAGAGTGGCTAGTATTCTTATAAATTTGACTCAGTTTTCTACATATTTGAGAAATGAAGCCTTTATCAGAAATACTTGCTGTAAAGATTGTTTTCCAGCTTTTTGATTTCCTTCTAATATGATTTCCTTGTAGTATTTTCTACTTTTTACAGTTATTTTAAATGGAATTTCATGTTCTAACTCTTGCTGCTAGGCTTAATTGGTCATATAAGGAAATACTGACCATGCATATGGGTTTATCTTATATCATGCAACTTTGCTAAAGTTGTTTATTATTTCAAGTAGTTTTTACTTGATTCTCTAATCTCTAAGTATTTCATCATATCACCTGCAAGGAGTGATAGTTTTGTTTCCTCATTGCATATTCTAAATCTTTCAATTTATGTTTTTCTCTTATTGTGTTAGCTGACCTTTCTAATACTATGTTGAGTAATAGTGGTAATATTTGGCATCCTTGTTTCACCCCTGATCTTGTTGTGAAGACTTCTAGCTTATCTACATTATATATAATGCTTACTGATGGTTTTAGATAGACACTGCTTATTATTTTGAGGAACACTGTTTATTCCCATGTTCTCTAGTGTTTTTAATTGGAATAGGTGCTGGATTTTGTCAAAAACTTTTTCAGCATCTATTGAGATAATCACATGATTTCTATTGGTTTTGTTCTTGATATGGTCAATTATATTGGTAGCTGTCCTAATATTGAACCAACTCTGTATCCCTGGTACAAATCCCACCTGGGCATAGTGTATAATCCTTGTGCTATATTGTGGTAATCACACTGATAGTATTTTGTTCAAAATTTATGCACCGTTGTTCTTAGGGAAATTGATCTATAATTTTCTTTCTCTGTTTTGGCTCTTACTGCTTTAGTTATTAGCACCATATCTGTGTCATAAAAGGAATTTGGTAGTATACTTTCTTTGCCTATTTTCCCAAATAGTTTATATAGTATTGGAATTAACTGTTCTTTAAATGTTCTTTAAGTGTGAACACTTGTAAATGCATATGGCCCTGGAGATTGTTTTCATTGATCTTGTGAAATTTTTTTTTTCTGGAATTGGATGATTTAAGTGTTTTATTTCCTCTTCTGTTAATCTGGGCAATTTATGAAATTTTTGTAAATATTCAGCCATTTCATTTAGATTGTGAGATTTACTAGCATACAGTTGGGGAAATGGCTCTTAATTATTCCTTTAATTTCCTTTTCATTTGAGGTGAATTCATCCTTTTTATTTTTGATACTAGTAATTTGATTTTCTACTTTTTTAAAATTAAATTAACCAAAAGTTTGTGTATTTTTTTCATAAACCCATGTCTTATTTTTAATTATTACTTCAACAGTTGTCTTACTTTCAATGTTATTAATCTCTCCTTTGATTTTCAGAATTTATAATTTGGAGTTTGGGGATATTTAATTTTGTCCTTTGCTAGCTTTTTTAATTGCATGCCCAATTCATTGATCTCCTGTTTCTCTATTTCATTCATGGAAACATTTAGAGATATAAAATTTTCCCTAAATACTGCTTTGGTTGCATTCTACAAATTTTTGTGTGTTGTCTCATTATTGTCATTCTCTTTGATGAAATTATTGATTGTTCCTCTGATTTGTTCTTTGACCCATTTATTCTTTAGGATTGGATTAGTTTCCAATTACTTTTTAGTCTATTTTTCCATGGCTCCTTATTACATGTAATTTTTACTGCATAATGATCTCAAAAGGATGCATTTAATGTTTCTGCCTTTCAGCATTTGATTGTGAGGATTTTATGCCCTAATACATGATCAGTTTTTGTGTAGGTGCCATTTGCCACTGAGAAAAAAGGTATATTCATTTCTATCACCATTCAATTTTCTCCAAAACTTTTTCTAAAATTCTATTCAGTTACTTAACTTCTTTCTTGTCTATTTTGTAGTTTAGATTTTATTTATTTTTTAGAACTAGATTTATCTGGTTCTAAGAGGGAGAAGGAGAGGTCCCCAACCTGTATAATTTTGCTGTCTATTTCTTCCTGTGATTCATTTAACTTCTTTCAGAATTTGGGTGCTATACCACTTGGTGTGTATATGTTTAGAACTGATATTGCTTCATTGATATTTTTAGCAAGATATAGTTTCCTTCCTTGTCTCTTTTTTAGATCTATTTTTTGCTTTTGCTTTGTTTGAGGTCAGGATTGCTACCCCTGTTTTTTTTTCTTTAGTTGAAGCATAATGTAATCTTCTCGAGCCTTTTACCTTTACC
The DNA here is from genome assembly GCF_003287225.1 of Phascolarctos cinereus. Classification (NCBI taxonomy): domain Eukaryota; kingdom Metazoa; phylum Chordata; class Mammalia; order Diprotodontia; family Phascolarctidae; genus Phascolarctos; species Phascolarctos cinereus. The sequence goes on along the minus strand of NW_027555847.1, from coordinate 274,038,319 downwards.
CTGTGTGTATCTCTCTGCTTCAAATGTGTTTCTTGTAAACAACAAATTGTAGAGATCTGTTTTTTGAACCACTCTGCTCTCTGCCTCCACTTTATGGGAGAGTCCATTCCATCCACATTCATAGTTATGATTACTAACTATGTATTTTCCTCCACCCTATTTTCCCCCTGTTTATACTTTTCTCTCTCTCTCTCCTTTCACCCTGGCCCTCCTCATCAGTGTTTTGCTTCTGCTTACTGTTGCCCTCTGCTATTCCTTCTATCAGCCTTCTCCTTTTGTTTTCCCCTTCCCCTCCTACTTCCATATATGGTAAGACAGCTTTCTTTCTCAACTAAATGTGTATGTTATTCCCTCTTTAAGCCAAATCCAAATGAGAGTAAGGTTCAAACAATGCTCCCCTGCTCCCTTCTCTCCTATTACAATAGCTCTTTCATGCTTCTTCTTGTGATATTTACCCCAATGACACCCCTTTTTCCCTTCTTCTGGTATAATTATTTTTTAACCCCTTAATTATATATTTTTTATCATCACATCAAAGTCTACTAATATTCGCATCCTGTGTCTATGTATATGCATTCTAACTGCCCTAATAGAGATACAGTTCCTAAGGGTTACAAGTATTATCCTTAAATGTAGGGACATAAAAAGTTTGACTTTATTGAATACCATTTTTTCCCTTCTTATTTACCTTTTTATGCTTCTCTTGAGTCTTGTATTTGAAGACTGAATTTTCTGTTCAGCTCTTGTCTTTTCATCAGGAAAGTTTGAAAGTCTCCTATTTTGTTGGATGCCCATCTTTTCCCCTGAAAGATTATGCTCAGTGTTGCTGTGTAGTTAATCCTTGGTTCCATTCCAAGCTCTTTTGCCTTCTGTAATATCATATTACAAGTCCTCCAACCCTTTATTATAGAAACTGCTAAATCTTGTGTAATCCTGACTTTGGCTCATTGGTATTTGAATTGTTTCTTTCTGGCTGTTTGCAGCATTTTCTCCTTGGTCAGACACTTCTGAAATTTGGGTACAATATTCCTTGGAGTTTTCATTTTGGGATCTCTTTCAGAAGGTGATCAATGAATTCTTTCAATGACTTTTTTACCCTCTGGTTCTAGGATATCAGAGGAGTTTTCCTTGAAATTTCTTGAAAGATGCTGTCTGTTGTGCTCCTTTTTTGATCATGGTTTTCAGGGAGTCCACTAATTCATAAATTATCTCTCCTGGATCTATTTTTCAGATTAGTTGTCTGTTCGTTTTTCGGTGAAGTATGTTACATTTTCTTTCATTTTTTTTTTCATTCTTTTGATTTTGTCTGAATTATTCTTGATGTCCCATAGAGTCATTAGATTCTACATGCCCACCTCTAATTTTTTAAGGAATTATTTTCTTCAGTTAGCTTTTGTACCTCCTTTTCCATTTGGCCAATCTTATTTTTAAGGAGTTGTTTTCTTCAGCCAATTTTTGTGCTTCCTTTTCTAAGCTGTTAACTCTTTCTTTTTTTTCATAATTCTCCTGCATAACTCTCATTTGTTCCCTCATTTTTTTCTACCTCTCTTACTTGATTTTTTAACATTCTTTTTTGAGCTTTTCATAAAGGACTTTTTGGACTTCAGACCAGCTTATATTCCCTTTTGACACTTCATACATAGGAGTTTTGACACTGTTTTCCTTTTCTGAGTTTGTGTTTTGATCTTCCCTATTGCCACCATAGCTTTCTGTGATCAGGGCTCTTTTCTGTTTCTTACTCATTTTTCAACCTTTATGAGACTTTTAAAGTTGAGCAATGCTCCTGGGGCACAGGAGGCACTTTCCCCAGCTCATTTACTCTTATTTCTTTCCCCAATTTTTCTTCTAGTTCTCCTATTTGATTTTTAAAATCCTTTTTGAGCTTTTCCAAGAGGACTTTTTGGAGATGATACTAAAGCATATTCCCTGTTGAGGTTTTGTATGTAGATATTTTGACACTGTTTTCCTTCTCTGAGTTTGTGTTTTGATCTTCCCTGTTACCATAGTAGCTTTCTATGGTCAAGGCTCTTTTTGTTTTTGTTTGTTTTTTTTTGCTTGTTTCATTTCATTTTATTTTATTTTGTTTTTGTTCATCTTTTAAAACTGATCTCTCCTCTTGGGGTACTTTCCCAAGCTTCTTGAATTAGGGGTCAGGGGTCTTTCTAGTCACCAAATTTCTGCACTGGGGCTTCTGGGGCTGATGTATTGCCCACTGTACTAGGGTAGACCAGCTTAGTCATGACTGTTGTGCCTTGAGTTCTGGGGCTGGCAGTTTGCCTACTATTCTGGGGCTGGAGGCCTCACAGCTGGTCCTGTGGGACACTGGCCTGCTTAGTGAGGACCTTGGGGCTTCATTTGCTGATCTGTGCTATGGCTAAGAGCCTCCTGCTGACTTGTCTGGATAATGCCTATGGTGGGCTGTGCTCCCCTTTTAGCCAATTGAGAGAGACCTTTCCTGAAGTCCTTTTAAATTATCTTGGGTTGAAAAATGGTTTCACTCCATCTTTTTGTGCATTCTCTCACTCAAGAATTCTTTTAGAGGTTTGATTCAACATTATTTCTGAAGGAAACTGGGGTAAGCTAAGACAACTTCTTGGCTTCTTTCTGCCATATTGGCTCCTCCCACTTAACGTGCATAGTCTTGCAAGAGTATTCTACTTCAAGGTTGAAAACCTTGAAATATAGACCCATTCATATCTTTTATCTAATGACCAGACTATATTTGGAGAAATTCTTTGCCAGTTTGGACAGAGAGTAATGAACTTTTCAGTCACAGCACTTCAAAGTATATCTACTAGTTTATACCAATTTTACATATCAAATCATGGATGTTTGAGTTACTGAAGTTTATAACATTTCAAGGTTATCATCATAAGACATTATTAAAAGTACAGAAAGACTTTTTGTGCTGTGGAAGTTTTTTTGGAATGTTAGCCTGTAAAATGTTCTTGAATGGTGAAGTTTATACATCAGATATGAAAAGGATGTTTCTAACCATAAGTGATATAAAGGTCAGAGGCAGAGATCCTGCCCTTAGTGACAAGGAAAAGAGGTGGAAAAAATATTAAAAGCTTATGGGTACTACTTAAATAGCTAGTATTTCTGTGATGCAAAGACCTTGGCTCCTAGGGTAAGAATTCTTCTTTTGAAGCAGACTCTCGAGGTTCTATGAGGACTAACAGACTCTCCTTATAAAAAAAGGAAAAGGAAAAAAAAAGATATCCTACTTCTTCGAATCCTTCAATTTCATGATTGAGTGTACAGAGGTCCTGACCTTTCTAAAAGTGCTATATTTTATGCCTTTGGGCTTCAAGTTAAAAGAAGGATGACAGAACCCACCATTCCTCAAGAGCAATAAGAAAGAACCTCCTCTGAGGACTCCAATTACAGCCAATGTTGAAAGCATAGGAAATGTCCACAAACTTGTATTTAGTGTACCCATGCTTTGTAGCAACTCTGGAACTAAAGGAGCACCATCACACAGCCAAAGAAGCCCAACAGGGAGAAATTTTCAATAAAGTTCTCCATAGATACAGTTTTGAGAAAGGCAGAGACTAGCCAAACTGATATGTGAAATTAAAGAAAAGCAGGCCCAATGGAAGCAATGCAAAGACAGAAGAAATGATCCTCAGTCCTTCAGCATTAGAGGGATAAGTTGACCCATATTGGCTGCACCTTATCTGTTCCCTCTTTATATGCCATTCTACATAGGAATCCTAGTCAGATTCATGTCCTGTATATGTACAGCTCCATAAGTGCCTATTTATGGGAGGGTAATTCCTATGTTTATGGATGGAATGTCCTAGTTTTCTTTTTATTTATATGTTATTTCAAAATAATTTCTATGCTAAACATTTACTTCAAATTAATCACTTCATCTGAGTGACTAGTAAAAGTAAATATGTTAATGAGAGTTTGTGAGAAAGAGTTTCTCACAGATATGGGCTCACAAAGTACCTTGAAGCTGAGATAGCTTTCCTGTGGTGGCCCCTGAGTAAATGGGGGGTGGTGGTGGAAGAGAGGAGTGGGAAGGGATGTGGAATAACCTCATATGCTACAACATCATCATCAGAGCAAATTCATTACATTTTCAAAGTGCTGCTTAGTTATATAAACTGAGAAATTCGTGTCATCACATTGTTACGTTTTAAATTTTTTTTAGTTTTATCACCTTTTAATATTTTGTTGTTAGTTTTGTGTTCAAAGAATTTTAGTTATCTCTGATAACATTACTATTACATAATGTACTCCTCATTTAAAGAAAAAATGAGATGATGAAGGAAGATAGTATTTTAGGTAAATTAGCATTTTGTAGTACAGAAAAGGTATGCTATTTTGTTGTAGAGATCTTTCCTTTATGAAAAAAGTCCATCTCTATGAATCTTTGACATCTATCTAGAAAACTACTTAAATATAATTCAGGTAGTCAGTAGACCGCAATATTTATTGTTTTCCTTCAGAGACTTTTCTATTCACTTTTGTTCTGTCCATTTCAGACAACCATACTGTCCATTTACAAAGCATCTGTCTAAACTGATAAGATTACTCTGCAATTAATATGAAAAAGTGATATTCCATATTTAAAAAATCACAGATTTTCCTTCTAGAGAGAGATTATAATAGTCACATAGTCTAATCCATACTTGAAAAGAAGAATCCTCTCTGAAACATACACAAATGATCATTCTGTCTTTGCCAGCTTTAGGTTAAAATATTAACTTACAATTTCTCATTTTTACTCTCAACTTAATTATTCTTATGGTTATTTTACCATAAAAACTTAAATTAATAGAACATTTTTTTCTTCAGTTTCATCTCAGGCTGGTGTGAATCATGTCAATTAATAGTTTGGAAAAATTAAAGAATGATTTTGCTGAATTTTATTATTTTTAAAATTATTATACTTGCTTTTAACTTTAAATGTCATAATTGAAGTGGTTGCTTAATTTTAAAGCAGAAAAACAACATTTGGTGGCAATTTTTATTTTCTGACATTGCTGCATAGAAAATATTGCATAACAGAATGATCTGAAGCTGAGATTAATATAGACTGAGATTTTATGAAGCTTTTAATCCCTTACTACAATATGTAAATCTAATCTTATAGTATAGTCATTGTAATACTTCCTTGTTAGGGTTATTTATCCTTATCCTTTATTAGTACCTCCTTGATAAGCAAGCACAACATATAACCCAAAAAAAAGAGTTTTAATTACCTATGAATTAAAAATTTTAGCTCAAATTCTTCCGTGCTCAGAGCAATCAATGCAACTCAGATCTTTAGCAAAAACTTTAAGGAAATGTTCCACACAACTTTTTTATGACATATGGGTATATAATTTAAATTATAAAAATTGATAAAAACAAAATCCCATAAATATGATTTAAAATTATCTTTTTGTAAAAAATACATATTTGACCTGAGTTTTTTTTTACTAGTTTCTTATCTTCAGTCAATATTTCCATAAGATGCCTAGCCTTATTAATTTTGATTAACATGTAATAATCTAGGATACATAAAAGTTCATATTCTAGAGCTAGCTAAAGTGTAACAAACCACAAAAAAACTGTCAAATGGATTATTTGAGTAAGAATTTCTATTTCTGATGTCATTAATCAGTTCATGGTGGTGGGAGAACATATACCTTTCCCAATGGCAAATGCTGAATTTAAGAGTCATCATCTGATCACATTTTGAATACGTAAAAATATGGTTCCAAGTTACTCATTCACTTTGCTTTCTGACTATGCTTTTTTTTTTCTTTCAATAACGTATTTGCTATTGGTTTCATGTTGTTGACTCTTCAAATTCAAGGGGAAAATGCTTTGCAAATATTGGCAAATAAATTTCAGAAATAAGACATTTAACTGAATATTGATCCCTTTTAATTTAAGTGTGTATGTGTGTGTGTGTATAAATTCTTTTTCTTTAAAATTTTTTTCCTTTAAAATTTCTTTTTCTTTAAAAAAAAACTGGGGCAGCTAGGTGGCAAAGTGGGTAGAGCTATGAACTTGGAGTCAGGAGGACCTGAGTTCAAATCCAGCCTCATACAGTTGACACTGACTAGCTGTCTGATCCTGGGAAAATCACTTAACCCCAATTGCCTCACCCCAAAAAAATAAAAAAAAAATTTTTTAAAACTGTCCACATAAGCAAAATAAACATAAGAGCAGAACAAAAAGTAGTGAATTTATCAGTAGGAATAGCAAATATGTAAAATTGTAACCTCATATTAACTCATGTAACTGCATTTGCAAAATGTTTTCCTCATAATATCTCTCTAAAGCAGTGGTGACTTACTCATATAGAAGGGGAGGAGCGTTAAGCAAGGAGCACTGCAGTGAGTATATAGACTCAGAAAATGACAATTTCATATTATGTTTTATTATACTTATACAGATTTTGTTAAGTATTTCCCAGTTACATTTTAGTCTGGTTCCCTCAGGCATTGGGGTTATAATGAGGTTGCATAGGGTCTCAAGCCCTGTGTTTGACACTGCCTACATTCTCTCTTGGCATTCTATATCTACAGAAAAAAATGTTGACCTCAGAAAATGTATATGACTTGCATAGGATCATAATGCTATTAAATGTTGGAACTAAGATTCCAACCTTGATCTCCTCACTCATTCCAAGTCCAGTGCTCTTTTCACTATATCACAGGCCTTTCAATTATGGTAAAAAAAAAATCTATCCTCTATCTGGGTAGCTAGCTACGTATCATTCTCTAGATAGAAAGATTGATGTATCTATATCTATATCAAACAATTAACCAACAACCAACTTATTAAGCATCCATCATGTACTAGGACTCAATAAATCAAAGATTAAAATGGAGTAATTTCTATTTTCAAGTCACTTATTTACCTTTATCTTCTAGTAGTAGGATTTGGGGTGGTGTGGTGGGCTACTTGCCATAATTGACTCCAATCGTTAATATCCTGGGTACAATACAAAAGCACAACCCGAACAAAGAGCAAACCCAACATAATCTGAGTGACTTCCATGCCTTTGTCTATATTCAAACTGTTTTCTTTGCCCCACATATCCATAGTGCCCTTTAAATCCCAGTTAAAATATCAAAAATTCCATGAAGTTTTTTCCCTATCCACATGGTAGGCATTGTTCAGCTTCACCAAGGATTTTGCTTTGTACCTCTTTGTTGTACTTTTCATGTGTAATTCATGGGGCACTCACACTATTGAATCTCAAGCCTCTTCCATGGTACATATAAAAATATGCTCACTCTCAGGGGGGGGGGGGGGGGGGGGGAAGGGGCGGTGCTCAGTCATTATAACCTATGCTCTCACCAGAAAGTCTAGTTTCCAGAGAAAGACCATAACCATATCGATAAATTAAAATTCTCTTAAGGTCCTAGGGAAAACCTGAGTGTTTGAGAGGGCAGGAGGCATAGCCAATTCACTTTGCCCAATAACTTTTGAACCCCCACTGAAGTGTTTCCACTTACACAAAACCAGTTTCTCATGATGATGCAACATTTAGATTTTTAACAAATTCTTTTACTCAAAATTAAGGCAAAAGAAATATAGTACTCATCTATTAAAGCAAATGCAGAAATAATAGATTACAACCCACTCATAAAAGTGAGTGTACTCTCCCACTACTGTACTCAGAACCTATGGGGAAAGCAGGCACACCCTCACAGAAACCTAGCAGAGAAACAAATACGTAATGAAAACCCATGTGCTTAAAGTAACTCAAATGTGGATTACACACTTTGATGTTACTGACCTACTAAAGAACAACTGGAACACATAAAGCTCTTTCTAATTGTTTTTCTATTGGTGGTTCTCACCAATATTCAAACAGGCAAAACCTTTTTCTCTTCCACCCTCAAGTCAAACATTTTCATGCCCCTCCATCCCATCTAAAAGCAAACCTTCCTTGGACCATTTTTTTAATAGTTTTTACTAAGCTCAAGTTATTTTCTTATTCCTTTCAGGTACCAAACTTTTCATCTGTGAGACAGGAAATATCTTACACCTTTTGCTAGTCAATTTCATTGTTTTCCTTTGTGCAAAGGCATTTTTTCTTCTTTCAATATTAAACTATTTGATACAATGGGCAGTATGATAGATAAATACAGGTTTAGTCTAATTCAATCCAATAAATATTTATTAAGTGTCCACTGTATGTCAGAATTCTTCTTTTTCTTTTTCTTGTTTTTCTTCTTCTTCTTCTTCTTCTTCTTCTTCTTCTTTTTCTTCTTCTTCTTCTTCTTCTTCTTCTTCTTCTGCTGCTGCTGCTGCTGCTGCTGCTGCTGCTGCTACTACTACTACTACTACTACTGCTACAAGAAGTCTAAAATTTTCTGCCCTTAAGGAGGTCATGATCCAGAGAAGGAGAAAACACACAAAAGAAGAAAAGAGGAGGTCTGGGGTAGGGTGTGAGATCAGTGGTTATGTAGTATAGGGGCATCTTGTTCCAAGGCATTGAAAAAGTCAGGGCAGCAGATGCAAACTGGAATGAGACAAGTTTGGTTTCTTCTCTTTATAAAGGAAGATGTTTGGAGGAGTTTGGCAATCAGCCTTCCAGACCTCCAATCAGAGAGGAGAGGAGGCTGAGGGAGGTGGTATCAATAAAGACTTGAGTTAGCAACATGGTGATGAGTTCAAGCTGACATTCTCTCAAAGGAAGCAACATTCACACACATATGTATATATACATACACACAAGCATGTAGATAATTAGACAACATATGTATATATGTGCATATGTGTGTGTGTGTATATATATACATATGTATATATATGCATATATATATGTATATCTGGGTTGAATCTTGATGAAAGTAAGGTATTTTATGAGGCAATGGTATGGAAGTAGTGCAGTTCAGGGAATGAGGTGGGAAATGAAGTGTTATATCTTAAAAACACAAGAAAGTCCTTCATAATGATAGTTAACCTGACAAAAATATTTTTAAAATATTAAATTTTAAATATTTAAAATTTTAAAATATTTATTCCTTTTATTTTTTCTACAGAGAAAACAACTTTGGATGCCTTTGAAAGATCCTTGCATTATTTGCATCTTTTAACATGTGAAATCATTCAAAATTATAGTCATTAAGCTTTCTGTATATGAATCGTCAGTAACTTTCCTACTACAACCAAAATTTCTGTTTTGTTTCTTATTTAGCTTTTTGATTTCTTATATTTCTTTAAGAAAACTTTTCTTTTACAGTTTAATCACGATTAAAAGCTAGATGGGTAGTTGTCACTGTTGTGATTAGAAAAATCCTGCAATTTTAAATCAAGATTCCAGTCATTTAAAAGTTTCCTTAATCCCATTTCTGAAAAGTATTTCTGTCATCTATCTGCTGTCTGAGAGACCAAAATTCCATGGGATGTAGTGCATACAAGGACTACATAGTATCCTATCCCAAACAACTTATGTCAGTCTATCCATTTATTTGAATTCACTGGCAGCAATTACCTAAGTCCTCTGCCAAGAAGATAAGATTCCAGCTTTCAAAGGTAGCCAAAATTTTAAGCTTATGAACATAGTTTATCCCAATTTCACTGTGTTTTTAACACTGAGAATAACATACTTATGGAAGCAACAGGGGCTTAAAAATTATAGCATGGGCAATAAACCTCTGAAACACATCATGTGGCTATTTCTTTTATTAATATCTTTTGACAGATAAACTACCTCTCTTCTCAGTTGTTTAAACCACAGAGGCAGGCATTGCCCTGGCTCTAAAAATGGTCTTTACATTGGTTTTTTAATGCTTCCTTTTCATTTCCCTTTTCCATGAAACTTGAAAGTTTCTGCTGACTTTTCTGCTACTCATGGGGTGTTTCTGTTGGACTTTAATATCTCTTGCTATATCTAAAAGCTTCTCAACCTCCTCTAGCCTTTCTATAGTTTATAGTCTTTAGAGTACAGTTTAAGGTCTATAGAGTAAGCACTCACAGTATTTCTTTGGGGTCCCATTAAAACATGTTGTTTAAAGCTCAGGCAGGTCTGCAAATTCACTGAATTCATCTGTCTTTGTTCCTGGAAAACACATCAGAAATAGGTACTGTGGCTGAAACTCAAAGTCTATGGAATACAAAGAAAGCATCTATAAAAGCTCAAAACAGAGTCACATTTGGTATGACACTGAACTTCTATAATTAAAACTTTAGAAATGGAAAGGGGAAAAAAGGATTCTTAGTAGAACTACCTTAAAGGAAAATGTATATGTGGGGTTACTTCCTGCAAGGAAAGCAAAATATATGCGTGTATGTTTGTGTGAGTGAGCATGTGCGTATGTATTTGTATATATGTATACATATACATATATACACATATACATATATATGTATTGTATACACATACAGACACACACATATGCACAAGTTAAGGAACTTTGGTAAAGCTAGATAAAGGCAAACTTAAAATAACTACCACAAGATTTTGGTGTGGACCTAAAATATTACATAATGTGATAAGTATCATATCTTTTGTATATGTAAAAAGTAAAAAAAGAATAGTAAAATAATGAGTTTATATACAGTCTATTATTATTATTATGCCTCCCTCCCCAATTTACACTAGCACATTATTTTCTTTGGGACACCTAGATTCAAAGTACTTTCTGAATTCACACTCATAACTATAGTTCAGAAGCCCTCACCACTGCTTATATTAACTCTAGTCTACTAGGGAATAAAATCCCCTCAAAGTAAAGGTATTTACTAACATATCCTACTAAAAAGAGTGGCAACAAAGTATCTCCTCTATTAACCTGGGGTTCATGTTCCCATAAATTCAAAGCATTAGTGGGAAGAAAGAATAAACATAGATGTCACAAGTGGAAAAGTACATATTTAGGGAACACATATGGTTAAGACAGGTGGGAGGATGAGGGAAGGGTAGGGGACACATGTCTTGATTTTAGAGACATTCAGATTCTTGATATTCTTTTTTTAAGGCATTCTTCTCCTCATTGGCTTTTTGAACCTCTTTTGCCATCTAGGCTAGGCTATTTTTTAAGGTGTTATTTTCTTGAGTATTTTTTTGGGTCTCCTTTAGCAAGCTGTTGACTTGTTTTTCACAATTTTCTTGCATCACTCTCATTTCTTTTCCCAGTTTTTTCCTCTACTTCTCTTGCTTGCTTCTCAAAATCCTTTTTGAGCTCTTCTGTGGCCTGGGACCTATTCATATTTTTCTTGGAGGTTTTAGTTGTAGGAGCTTTGACTTTGTTGTCTTCTGGTTGTATATTTGGATCTTTTTCACCAAAGAAAGATTCTATGGTCTGACTTTTTTTTGCAAGGTTTGCTCATGACCCCAGCCAATTACTTGAATTATAAACTCTTTGTTAAGATAGGAGTCTTCTTCAAATGTGGAGAATGTACTGTCCCAAGCTTCGGGAGTTTTGTGCAGCTGCTTTCAGAAATACTTCTAGGGACCTGTAAATTTTCAGTTCTTCCAAGGTGGTATGATCAAGGATGAGGTGTTTACTCCTTTCTTGGACTGTGCTGTGGTCTATGAGTGACCACAAGCACTCTTTTCTGTCTTGGAACTGTGAGGAGGATTGTCTCTTTATCTCCACTACGAGCTCCACCATGCCAGTGCTCCTCCTTGTCCCACCACCCAGAACTGTGACCCAGATACAAGCATGGGCAAAGCAAGAGAATCTTATCTCAGCACCAGCAAAGAGATCCCTGCCATCCCACTCTGACCAGCCACTCAATTTCCTCTCAGTCTATGAGCCAAGCTCAGGAGGCAGCTGCTTCCACCCTTGGGGACAGGGGCTGGGACAGAGCTTCTCTCTCACAGCAGACACAGACTTACCCTAGTGACCTTCTAAGTTTTCCTTGGTGTTCATGGGTTAAGAAGTCTAGAAACCACCACAGCTGCCCATGATTCAGTCCTTTGAGGCTTGCTCCAGGTTCACTGAGGCATGTTTTGCCAGCATGCCCACACCAAACCACATTCCTTTCCCCGCCTGGAGTGATATACCTTTCTGATCAACCATCCAGGTTGTCTTGGGCTGGAAATTTCTTTCACTTGGTCTTTTTGTGGGTTCTGCTGCTTTAGAATTTGTTTACAGAAATTTTTGCAGGTATTTGTCACTGCTGTTGCTCTGCCATCTTGACTGCACCCTTGGACTGTTGGTATTCTTGAATTGCTGCTGTCCACTTTGCTCTCAAAAATCTCTGCAAGACCCTTATTTTTTGTTTCATGTGGAGTGTTGTTCCAAAGGACTCTACAGGACACTGCACTGATGGATACTATTTCATTATTCAGATATAGTCACCATTGCATCTAAGTTTATGTTCAGACATCATCTAGGACAAAGACACCACATTCATTTTTAAAAAGAGTTGGAGTCTATGCCATAGGAATAAAAGAATCTCAGCTCTAGAGCCTGGCATCTCCTGAGCAAGATCCCAGTTCTAATCTTCAGAATCTCTAATCTTATTGGTACTCTACTTAATACTACAAACTGTACCAGGTCCTTTCTTTTTAAGCTATAATTTTCTCCCCTTAGACCCAGTGAACTGGGTAGAAGAAAACACATCAGTAGGCAAGCAAATTATCTTTGCCAATCTTCAGGAGTTCTTGATCTTTATATATGTAAATAGATGACTTAAAATTTCTGGATTTTTACAGTCTCCTCTTTATAAAAGAAAATGTCTACCAGGTCTTTACCTTTTACCCTTACAATTTAATGCATAGAAACCATCAATGAGACAAGCAGATAAGCACTAACATATTATCTTTCAATAAATACAACATGGCATGTGATTTTTTCACAACAAGGTACTTTGGATTACAATAGAAGTTTCCGACAAGAAATGACAACTTGTGATTGCCTGTGAGATGCTGGAGTTGTCTCTGGACAACTCAGGTCACTAAGGTTTGTGGTAGTTTAATCTAGACTGTGTCAAAAAAGAAAACTTGATCAAGTGAAGATTATATTTTAGCGCAGACAGGACAGCATAATAATTCAAGAAAGTATATAGGTTTGGCTTTATCAGCTCTTCAGAAATATAAGTAATAAAATTGACGCATACAGATATGTAGTCATATCTAAAATTATCATAATTATTGTTATAAAACTTGAAATCAATTTAGAAATAAGCCTCAAGATTGTGTCTAATCATGTTCAAGAAAGGAAAGTGTTCCTTTTTTTATGATTAGAAGTTTTCATAAAGGCAAGCAAAAAAATATGTAAATAAGAAAAGCAAGCAAGTTCAGGAGCTAAGGATGGAAGGTGAAACATTCCCTTAGAGGCTCATAGTAGTCAATGTAGTCCTATGATTTGCAGGCATTTTTGTTTGTTTGCTTGTTCGGTGTTGTTGTTCCAGGAAACCCTTTCAAAGTAACAACAAAATGTGTGTAGTATAGTACTCATAATGTTCTTTTAGACAATCATTGAGCGCTTACAATGATAACCTTTTGCCTAAAATACATCATGACATCTTCCAATCACTGCACACACAAAAAAAATTGTAATACTTCAAACATGAGTGTGTGTGTATATATATATATATATATATATATATATGTATGTATATATATACACACACATACATAGTTATATATGTGTGTATATATGTATATGCATGTGTGTGAATATATACATATATACATATGTCTATGTATATATTCATTTGTTTACTATTTAAGGAACTATTAAATGGGTGTGTGTCTGTATGTGTGTGTGTGTGTGTGTGTGTGTGTGTGTGTGTGTGAATTCCTTAGACCAACCACTAAATTGATGATTTATGCCAAACAGAGAAACAGGAGAACATTAGAAGGGAGACAACTGTGGGGAAGGCTCTTGCTTTATGAGTCTTTAAAATCTTTCTGAAAACATAAATACCTCCATGAAGAGTAATGCCTTATGTAATTACTGGCCAGCCTCAATCATCACTTTTAATCTTCCAGGGATTAAGAGAAATGAGATGCTTTTGAAATAGGCAATCAGTATGTAGGAAAATGGTCACAATAGGGCTCAGGGCAAAGTTGGGAACCTGGGCCTCTAGGGCACGTTTGGCCCTCAAGGTCTTCAAGTGCAGCCCTTTGACTGAATCCAAAATTCACAGAACAAATCCCCTTAATAAAAGGATTTGCTCTGTAAAACTTGGACTCAGTCAAAGGGCTGCATTTGAGAACCTAGAAGGTCATATGTGACCTAGAGGCTTCAGGTTCCCCATCCCTGGTTAGGCAGTGACCCTTTAGGCCAAATCCAGGAGGGCTAAAACCTGAAGTCCAAGGAGTTAGGTAAAGGTCAAGGCTTTAAATATGGAAGCATGGTTAGATGTTTATAAGTTTTGCCCATTCAATAATATGAGTTGTCCAAATTCATCCAAAATAAAATTCATACAAGGATGAAATCACAACTATGAGGAAAATACCACTAAGCTGTTTATAAATAGAACCAAGAGATTATGACAGGAAATTTGACATAGTACTTAAACTCTTGGTTCTACTTTTTAACCTTTGGGATAAGTGAACATATTATTCAATATTTTTACCCACTGAATAGTATGCAAACTAGTGAAGAGAGAACAAGAAATGATTTGTATTCTGCATGTCTGAATCTACACAGGTCACAATTGATTTAGTGTTGTCTTCCTATGCAGATGTCAGATGATGCTTGCCTTTAAATATACCATCATAACAGGGAGCTTTGGACAATAACAGAATACTAGAGTGTGACATTACATTATAGACTTTACTACAAGTCCAAAAATCCAGCATCATTAGCACATTTTGTGTCAGAGAACTGTGAGCCTAAAGATTTGTTACCAGCCTGATTTTTTTTCAGTACTTTCCTTATTTCCTTCAACTTATAATACAAGGAAAATTGGAGAGGTAATGGTAGTGGTAGGGAAAGTAAGATTTCACTGCTTGTTTAGATACATCAGTAAATATAATTGCAGACCCTATTCATATATTTCTGCTTGGAAAAATAAAAATACTTAGGTTAAAATTTAATTATTATTGCATCAGTTTCCATTATACTTCCTACTGAATTATTGAAAATCTGTTTTGTATTACCACCTAAGGTTCTTTAACAGGAAATACCAACCTGGCCCATATTTGAACTATTGACCTGGAAATTAATATTTTCCAAAAGCTATTATCTGCTAATGGATATTCAGTATTGTGTGTGAAATGAGTTTGTAGTCTCAATTCAGTTCCTAATTAACAGGTGTCCACCATATAACAACCGCTACCATAACTAATATGGATTGGCAACCTGAGAAAAGAAATAAAGATTTTAATCTGCTCTCTAATTTTTTTCCAGAAAAAAAGTGAAAATTGATTGTAAAAGCTCATAGAAGAATCTCATAATTTTGCATTTATTCTTGGAAGAAATGAAACAAGTAAGAAAGAAAGGAGAAAAGGAAGGAAGGAAGGAAGAAAGGAAGGAAGGAAGGAAGGAAGGAAGGAAGGAAGGAAGGAAGGAAGGAAGGAAGGAAGGAAGGAAGGAAGGAAGGAAGGAAAGGAAAGGAGAAGAAAAAAATGTTGGGAGGGAGAGAAAGAAAAAAAGCAAAGAAAAAAAAAGAAACAGTGTGTTGTTATAGAAAAACTAAATTTGAAGTCAGAGGGCCTCTAGCCACTGACTACCTACATGACTTTAGGCAAGTAACAATCTCTGGGCCTCAGTGTTCTAATCTGCAAAGGGTGATAAGACTAGATGACTTTTAAAACCTAAAATCTATGGCCCTATGACCAAATTCATCATTGTTTTTAAATGTATATATATATATATATATATATATATGATTATTTATAGTTAATCTCAGAGCTTTCATATCAAAATAGCAGTTTTATTGCAAATATATGCTTCTACCAAAGAAACTTTTCCCACTGTTTTAAAACTGGAGGAAAATTAATTACTTAGGATCATTAAAGAATTACAGCTTATACCTAATCAAGATTTCCAGTTTAAAATCCACAACTTCACTCTTCAGTGTTAACATAATCATAACATGGGATCTAAATCAAAGGAATGAAGATGTGTTGCTAGCCTTTCTGATAAATATAATTTCCATTTTTTCAGGCTTGAGACAAATTATGGTGACAATTAAATGGACAACATTCAACACAGTTTAATAACCACAGAATTGACTGAAATCTTCACTCACTGCTTGAGCCAAATTTGAAACTTTTTTCTTATGCTGTAGTAGGAAATAAAATTCAACATGTTCAACTCAACAAGAATTTGTCAAATATCTACTATGTTCCAGGTACTGTTCAGTATGTGCTGAAGGTAAGACAAAAATGAAATAATTTCTACCCACAAGGAGCTTACATTTTAATAGGGCAGTAGGGGCAGAAATACCACATGTATTTTTAAAAAAGTAATATGAGGATACTGATAGCACTATTAATTTGACAGATAAAGCTCCATGAGTGAGGCCTTCCCTGGAAGAAGAGAAAGATTTGGAAAGTCAGAGTCCATGGAAGTATGAAACAATGTTTAACTAATAGCTACTATTACAATTTGACTGAAAGGTAAAACAAATTGAAATAATATGAAATGAGTCTGGAAATGTAGATTGTATCCATATTATCAATATGACTTCACTGAAAAAGCAGGAAAAGGCTGAAGAGGAAAGAGAAGAGATTGCAAAGGAGATTTGGATAAACTGGAAATTATGAAATGGGCCAGAGATTGGATGCAGGGAAAAGGAAATCAGAGAAGATGAGGTTAAACTGATGGAAGGGAAGGCTTGAGGGGAAGGAGGAGAAAGAAACAAACAAAACGATCTGAAAGAGAAAAGGAAAAGCCCTTATAAAAAGTCTAATGTTTCAAAAGAAATATCTCTTTGTAAAATGCATTTATTCTTATTTTTAAGTAGATTTACTGATATTATCTTTAAGAAATAATTAAGAAAGTGCAAATGGTAATATTATGGAAGTTTCCCACCTGGATTCCATAAGAGCTCAGAGGGAATCTCACCTATCATGAAGTCTGCAAGACTATGGTTCATAATGCACCCAAACCAAAAGGACAAAAACTTTATTAGTGCTCCAAGGATGACCACTTTGAAAAGTGTAGGTAGAGATTGGACTTTTGTAGTTTTTTTTTAAAAATTTCTTTTTTAGAGCATACAGGCAATTAGCAGACATTCTGTCAGAATAGAAATGGAGGAAGCTTACAAGCCTTAGGGGTCACAGGTCTTGAATAAAGGTCAGATTTGTTTCTGTGGTAGATTGCATTTCTCCATGATAATTTTATCAAAACATCCTGTGTTGTCAGTTAATCCCTAAAATAGTGAAGATCTCCATCAATATTTAATCAGTCCAGCTCCTCCAGTTGCTGCCAATAAGATGTGAAGTCATAGCCCAAGGGTCTATATTTTCCATAATCTTGCAGCTTCGTTTCCTTGATGTCAAAGGCTTTTTCCCCCCCCGGGGAGCAGATGTTTTCCCCTGGTTCACAGTAATCAGATTCATTCACCTCCTTCACAGTACTACGCATTTTTAAAAAATTGAAATTAGTTCAGTTGGATGACTTTTCTCAGAACTCCCCTTATCAAGTTGGCCAAGGGTAGCCACCTCGTCATTTCTTACCAGGCTACAGTCTGGACTTTTCCATCATGCTCCTATGTGACTGGGTATACTTTCTTCCCCCACTTTTCTTTTATGCATTGTATACACTTCCATTAGAATGGAAGCTCCTTGAGGGCGGAGTTTGTATTTCCAGTCCCTGGGGACATAGTAAGTCTTTACAAATGCATATTGATTGACTGATTGAAATGATAGAAAAATGTGAAAATAAGACCCAAAGAACCATCCCTCCATAGATAAATCTTCATAGCCTATGAGTTGGAGTTCTCAAAAGAAGAAATGTAAGGTATCAATTAATAGAAAATAAGTTCCAAATTAGTATCAACTTGAGAAAGGTTTAACTTATTCCTCTCATCAATCAGTTTCAGTCTTTACTTTCTCTCTTTCCTCATATTCAATAAATTCCCAAGTGTTATCAATTCTATTACCACTAGATTTCACACATTTCCCCTTTTCTCTACTCACACAACAACCAACCTATTTAGATACACATGACATCCTTCTTAATCAATTACTTCTCAATTACTTAATAAAACATACGATCCCGTTGATTTAAGAATTCATTGCAATGATGCAGTTACCAATCCATGCTCTTCCTGTGGAATTCTCATCCATATCCACCTGAAAGTTCACCAAAGGGGGTCCATCCAATGTGTTGAAGGCTTTCCTCACTTTCTCAGCATGGAGAGGGAATAAGTATAGCACTTTGTCCTTCTAACTGCCATCCCACACTCTTACTACTCTCACCTACTCATTTTCCTTTTTTATTATACAATTTTTTTATATTTATTTTAAGTTTTCAACATTCACTTCCATAAGATTTTGAGTTTTAAATTTTCTCCCCATCCTCTTTCTCTCACCCCCCCAAAATGGTGTGCAATCTGATATAGACTCTATATAGACATTCATGTTAAGTATATTTTCCCATTAGTCATGATGTAAAGAACATTTAGAACTAATGGGAGGAACCATGAAAATGAAGCAATAAAACAAAACAACAAAGGAAAAGGAGAGCAAATAGTATGCTTCTATATGCGTTCAGACTCTATATTTCTCTGGGTGTGGATAGCAATTTCCATCCTGAATCTTTTGTAGTTGTCTTAGATTCTTGTGTTGCTGTGAAGGGCCAATCCTATCAAAGTCAGTCATCCCATAAAGTGACTGTAACTGTGTACAATGTTCTGCTTCTGCTCATTTCACTCTGCATGAGTTCATCCAAATCTTGCCAAACTTTTTTTAATTCTGCCTACTCATCATTTCTTATAGCGCAGTAGTGTTTCGTTACATTCATATACCACAACTTATTCAGCCGTTCCCTAATTTATGGGAATCCCCTCAATTTCCGATTCTTTGCCACCATAAAAAGAGCTGCTATAAATATTTTTTTTTACATGTGAGTCCTTTTTCCATTTTTTATGATCTCTTTGGGATACAGGCCTAGGGAATCTACCTGCCAAAACAAAACCAGGAACTATATGAACACAACTACGAAACACTTTTCACACAAAGAAAGTCAGATCTAAATAATTGGAAAAGGCATCAGTTGCTCATGGCGAAGCCAAGCTAATATAATAAAAATGACAATTCTACATAAATTAATTTACTTATTCAGTGCCATACCAATCAAACTACCAAAAATTATTTTATTGAGCTAGAAAAAAAAACAATAACAAAATTAATCTTGAAGAACAAAAAGTCCAGAATATAAAAAAAAACTAATCAAAAGATATGAAAGTAAAGGTGGCTCAGCTGTACCTGATCTTAAATTGTATTATAAATCAGCTATCATCAAAAATGCTTGCTACTGGCTAAGAAACAGAGCTGTGGATCAGTGGAACAGGTTAGGTATGCAAGACACAACAGTCAATGACTATACTAATTTACTATTTGATAAATCCAAAGACTCCAGGTTCTGGGATAAGAAATAACTATTTAGCAAAAACTGATGGGAAAACTACAAAAAATGTATGACAGAAACTGGGCATAGACCAACATCTTACACCCTAGAGCAAGGTAAAGTCAAAATGGATACATGATTTAGATATAAAGACTGATAACATAAGCAAACTAGAAGAGCAAGTAGTTTACCTGTCAGATCAATGGAGAAGGGAAGAATTCATGAACAAACAAGAGATGGAGAACATCATGAAATGCAAAATAAACCATTTTGATTACATTAAATTGAAAAGTTTTTGAACAAATAAAGCCAATGCATCCAAGATTAGGAGGGAAGCAGAAGACTAGGAAAGAATTTTTACAACCAGTGTTGCCTCATTTGTAAAATATATAGAGAACTAAGTCAAATTTAAAAGAATACTAGTCATTCCCTAATTGGTAAATGGTCTAAGGATATGAATAGGCATCTCTCAGAGGAAGAAACTAAAGCTATCTATTATCATATGAAAACATGTTTTAAATCGCTATTGATTAGAGAAATGCAAATCAAAATGACTCTGAGGTACCGCATCACACCTATCAGATTGGGTAACATCTCAAAACAGGAAAATTATAAATTTGGGGGAAGATGTGGGAAAATTGGATCACTAATACATTGTTAGTGGAGTTGTGAACTTATCCAATTATTTTGGAGAGCAGTTTGGGGCTATGCCCAAAAGTCTATAAAATTGTGCATACCCTGTCATACAACTTCTTGATGGCAACCTTTACTCCTATCTTTCTGTGAAGTTCTCCATTGGTTATATGTTGCATCCTATTTATACTTATGTTTTATGCTCTGTGTAAGGTTCATTGCTAGTTCTTTTGGAGAGACCTGTATTTCAGATCTTGCTGCCATATAGCAACAACAGTAAAATGTTCATTAAAAGCATGAAAAATCGAGCTTTGTTGTTATGGGGTTTAAAAAACTTAAAATTTCCTGAGTGAAATGCACCTTTCTCTCCTACTATTACTCAACTCTGGGCATGGCTTATTATCCACCTGTATTGTTTTTCCTAGAATATATATCATTGGATAAGGTGAATACAGTGTTACTAAGATGTCCATTTAGATTCAAATTAAAATCTGAACAATAGACTTTCTCTAGGCATGTGGTATTTTCTGTGAGAATGGACAGCACAAATTCCTTTGATAGATTATAGATATCTTACAGAATACTCTGCAATATTAAAACACGTTATCTGCAAATAGGAACATCTAGGTGTTCCTCACTATCCACCTGGTCTCTTCACTGGATGAACTCCATCACAGTAGTCAATACTTTTTAGCAATCATACATTTACCTGCTTTATGCCTCACGTGATGTTTATTATGAACCTGCTATAGACCAGTTATTCATATCTTTCAATTAATCCTTAATGATACACAGCATATGAAAAGGAGATACCTTATTGCAAAAGAGCCTACATGATTTAAAAATATATCAAGCTAAATGATTTTTCATAATTATCAAATAATAAGCACAATAGAATTTTATATTCTCTTTATGTTTCCTCGAATTGTTAAGTGGTAAAGATGTGTTCCATAGTTCAATATATCTTTGGAAAACCTATGTATTCTCTACTAAAAACCTCATCAAGGATGCCCTCAATTTATATATTAGACAATACTCATAGAGATTTTGTATAATAAGAGAGTAGGTATAAGAATAATTCCTGATGTTATTGATATTATCACATGCACCTTTTTTTTTAGTATTAACAAGATTTAAACTGTTTCCTTTCATTTTGTACCTTCTCATTTACCATGTCTTCTCTACCAGCTTCTGATTGAACTCAAACATTACTCTTCTATAAATGTTTGATCTAATCTCCTGTTTTTCCCATGTTTATTCTTTTAAATGTAATTTGTATCTCAGGTACTGATATTAGAGTCCAAATATAATAGTTCTACTAACCTTCAACAGAAAAGAAAAATAGTTTTTAGATATCTTTAGGCAGTTTTTAGACATTTTCTTCTATTTATTTTCCTGTTCTCATTTTCATCCTTGAATGCTCTTATTTGGCTTTGCTTGAATGAATGTCTTGTCAAGTTTTCTTTAAACTAGTGTTACCTTTGCTGATTTACTGTTTTAATGAGACAATATTGCTGATAATTATTCATGTTTCTTCTTTATAACTTTTTTTACTGATAAATGTATGTTTTAACCATGTGTTACCATTGACAGCAATCTCTTTTTCATTTGGCAAAGAAATCAAATTTTTACTGACCAAAGAATTTTTTGAACTCTTTTGTTCTCTGTTTAGCAATTAATTTACACTGGCTTAACTTCTGAATGAAAGTATTATAATCAGTGATGATGTCATTTTTGGTTGTTCATATTCCATTTCTTGAAATGGAAATTTTCAATAGTTTGCTTAAATAATTCAGTATTTAATCTTAGTTATGCATTATATCTCTTTTCTAATTAATATATTTTCTTCTCTTTCATTATAAATTCTGTTCTTTGCTCTGGTGAATCAGTCATCTGACTGAGCAATATGTAGCCAACTCAAGAAAAACTTCCATATCAATAATAAGTCATCGCCTGTCCACTAAAATGTTATTTTCCTTTTTTATGACATTTGATGATTTCCAAGTCTAGCACTTACCAATTCTTTTTCTGTAGAAAGTTTTTTGTCCTATAGAGATATAAGGTTTCTGTATAGTCTACTATTTTTTTTAATCTTCTTTCATTTCTTTCTCCACAAAAACTTTCCCAAACATTTTCCCCATCTTCACCTTTCCTGGTATACAATTGAAGTCATGAAATATCAGATCACATCTGAATTTGATTTGGAGAGTTTACCAAAGGTCTTCATAGATTTTTCTCATCCCTTTTTTTTTTCTCCTTGAGCAACCAATGTTGCTGTGTAGGTTGGAATTATTTTCATAGTGGTCTTTTTGAAAATACTTACCATTAGTACTCCAATACTACACAGGTCACTTGCTTTTTTAATGGCAGTGATTGGATAGAGAGAATATTAGTAATTGTGTAAATCTAGAAGTCCTCTTGAAGTGGTTGGCACTTAAACTGAGTCATGAAAACAAATAAGCATCCAAGAAATGGAGCTGAGAAGAAACAGCTTGTGGTTTTATTGGAAAATCATCTTAACTGTTATGCCTGAATCCAGTCTCTCCTCTCTACAATGCGTCCTACACAAACTGCCAAATGTTTATTTCTAAATCACAGGTTTGACAATGTCACTAGTTTACTCATAAAGTTTCAGTAGCTTCCTTTGCCTTTAGAATAAAATCCAAAATTCTGGCATTTATATCTCCTCACTGGGTGTCTTCAGACTTTTTTTTTCCAGAATGGTTGCATATTAATTTTCCTCACTGTACATTTCAGGCACTCCTTATATATAACATTCCATCTTCCTTCTCTTTTATTTTTCAGACTGTTTTCCATCCCTAAAACACTCAAACTCCTCATTTCCACCTCTTAGAATGTCCCTTTTCCTTAATGGACTAGATTAAGTTCAAATCTCTTTGAAAGGACTTTCTTAATGCTCACAGTTATAAGGACCTTTCCTAGTGCTTATCAGAATGTTTGGTTCATAGTAGGCACTTGATGAATTCTAGTTAATTGACTAACTCTCCAATCATTTTTATATACTGGGTGTAGAGTTTTTCAATCATTTACCTGTCAACATGTTGCATCACCTTTGTGGAAAGTTAGCTCCTTGGGGGTAGGAACTGTCTCCTTTCTATATTTTTGTCTCCAGAGTCTAGCACATTGCCTGTTACATAGTGGCTAATTAATAAATGCTTGTTCACTCATTCATTGATTGTAGCGATTACATCTAGATCAATATAACCAATTCAAATATATTCAGTAACATAGGAGCATATTGGTATAGTGGTATAGTGGAAAGACTTCTAGTCAGATCTAGGTTCAAATTCCAGCTCTATCCATTATAGACTGTGTGACTTTGAGTAAGTCAATAGATCTCTCTGGGCCTCTGTTTCCTCTTCTGTAAGTTACTTGCATTATCTATATAATAACAAGATCACTGTGAAGATTAAATGAATATATACATATATATGTACACACACATATACACATATATGCATACAAACATATATACATATCTCCTTGTATGTAATATGAACTTGGTCAAAATTTTTGAATTGAATAATATGAAATCCTTTGAAAGTTTGAGTGAATTGTAAATGGAAATTACTGTAGCAACTGGGACATTCCTTCTTTCACAGGCTGGGGTATAAATATAGCTACCATAGATCCAAGGTACTCTCTGGAGGGGAATGACCTATGTCAGAGGTGTCAAACCCATGTCCACAGGCCTCATGTGTCCCACAATACTTCCAAGTGCTGCCTGAATGAAATCAAAATGTAAATTGGAAATATTTAACAAAATAAGTAAAAATACCTTAAAACATAGATAATTTTAATTTGTAATTTTCTAAGTCAGTATGTGGCTCACAGGGATCTATTTCTGTTTGAATTGACTTCATTGGTCTACAATGTCCATGCAAAACCATGTACTATGGTCTTCATTAATGTTTACTTTTTCTCTATTCAGTCAAAAGACACAATTACTTTGAAGTAAATGAATTTAATGAAATGGCAACTTAGGAAAATTGAGATGTAAAATTTTTCTCTAAATCTAGAGCACATACTAATACAAATACTAACAATAGAGGCAATGGGCACATATATTGACAACAATGAGGATTACACACTTGGGAATCCTGTGGTAGATGTCAGTTTCCTTTTTCTTTTTCATTGTTAATATTTTCCTAATTACAAGCAAAATAATTTTCAACATCCATTTTTTTCTTAATTTTTTAATTTACAAATTCTATCCCTCTCTCTCTCTTCTCCCTGAGACAGTAAGCAATCTGATAGAGGTTATATATGCACAATCATGTAAAACATTTCCATATAGTCATTTTATGTAAGAAAACTTGCACAAAAGAAACAAAAAGGAAGGAAGGAAGGAAGGAAGGAAGGAAGGAAGGAAGGAAGGAAGGAAGGAAAGATGAAAGAAGGAAGGAAAAAAGAAGGAAGGAAGGATATCAGTATGCTTTGGTCTGTATTTCAGATGCCATCAGTTCTTTTTCTGGAGTTGGATAGTATTTTTTTTCATCCTAAGTCCTTTGGGATTGTCTTGGTTGGATCATTGTATTACTGAGAATACCTAAGTCATTGATAGTTATTCATCATAGAATACTGCTGTTACTGTATACCATTTTCTGGTTCTCCTAATTTTGCTGTTATCAGTTCATGTAAATCAGAAAGTCAGCTTCCCGAGGGCAGAATTGGTTTGCTTTTTGTATTTTATTCCAGGGATAAGTGAATGATACATTGTAGGCATTTATTACATACTTTCTGATCAGTTGATTGTTGGGTCTAAGGCTTATAGGAGAAGGGATACATCATGATTCTGATGCTACAAAATAGCCTATGTGTTTTGTTGTTGGTTTGTTTTTTTGTTTTTTTACTTTTTTTTTTGATGCCCTTACACTAACATGTCATTACATTGCTCTCCTGGTCTCCACTGGTCGCCTTGTGCGTGACAGTTGCTAGACTCAGGCTTGCTGAGAATTATTCCTCCTATCTACTTCTGGAATCATCTTTTTAACGCTCCTATTTTTTCACCTCATATTGACTCCAGTATGCTACAGTATTTTTTCCCCTCATAATAGTCACTCAGTAAACATTTATTCAGTACCCATGAGCCAGTTTCCATACTAAAATATCCTTTAGTCCCTGCCCTGAAGGAGTTTACAATCTAATGGTATAGATAACAAGCAAACAAATATATACAAACAACTTATTTATAGAATAAGTAGGAACAGAATTTAAAGAGGGACCATATTAGAATTAAGAAGGATTGAGAAAGGCTTTCTGTGGAAGACAGGATATTAATTGGCCCTTAAAGGAAGGCAGGGAAGCCAGTAGGTGCAGATTAGGAGAGAGAGCATTCCAGGGATAGGGGACAACCAGACAAAATGCCCAGAGCCAAAAAATAGTGTCTTTGTTCATAAAGCAGCAAGGGGGCCAGCGTCACTGGACTGAAGAATACATGGTGGGTGTTAAGGTATAAGAAGACTGAAAAGGTAGAAGGGGGAAGGTTATAAAGGGCTTTGAATGAAAAACAAGATCTTGTTTCCTGGAGGCAATAGCAAGTCCCTGGAGCTTATTGATAGAAGCCTGACATGGTCAGACTTGTGCTAAATTTAGTAAATCGTTTTGGTGGCTAAATGCAGGATGGATTGGATAGGGAGAGTTGAAGCAGGCAGACCATCCAGAAGGCTATTAAAAAAGTACAGACATGAGATGATGAGGGCATGTGCCAGAGTCAGAGGGAAAATGGTCAAATGTAAAATTCAAGAGATGTGGCATAGATAAAATCAACAGGTCTTGGCAATAGACTGTATATGGGGGTGTGAGAGATAGTGAGGAGTTGAGGATGAGTCCTAGATTTTGAGTCTCAGGAGCTGGTAAGATCACAGTATTAGGGAAATTAGGAGGTGAGGGAAGGTTTGGGGGAAAAGATAATGAGTTCAGTTTTGGACCTGTTGACATGAAAGGCGGTTGGAGAGAAGAGACAGAAGGTCACTCCAGAGGTTGGAGCAGGATAAGCATGTCTGAGAATCATCGGTAAAGATATGGTAATTATATTCATGGGAGTTGATGAGATCAAGTAAAGTAGTACAGAGGGAGAAGAAAAGAAGGCCCTATTGGTCTCCTATGACTGGAGGGCATGATCTGACAGAGAACTCAACAAAGAAAGAAGAGAAACTTTCCCCTCGCCCTAACCCACGGAGATCTCCTCTATATACACATTCTGGCTTTCAAAGTCTTTCAAATTTCTGAAATTAATCCAGAGCTTATTTATTTAAGGCCCAGAAGCTTGGCTAATAGGTTCATTCAGTCATGATATTCTCTTCTATGCTCAAATAAGAGGCATTTACGTATCATAAATATATCAAAAATTGTTAAACTTTGTTACCATATTAAAATCCCATCATTGCAAACACATTTTGTAACATGTCATAAAATGTTAGAGTAGAATCAGGACAAATGACACAATGACATGTAGCAGCCACAGTAGGATGGGTCTAAATGACCTTTTGATTCTCCCAACCAAGCATACTATAGGAAGGATAGGCAGCTTGAATCATATGTGGCTTTCCTTCGATGCCACCTTTCCACCTACTGGGCAGAATGCAGTGAGGAGGCTCAGATGTGCAGGGAGATGTGCCCAGAAATTAAGGATCAAAAAGCGAGCATTCCTTAAAATTAACTGGGAAGTTCTGTTTTAACTGTACCATACAACATTGACCACACAAACCTTCAGGATGATTAATGTAGAACTATAACTGTTACATCAGCAAACCTACAGGAGTATTTCAGCAGGCAGTTCTAACTACAAATGAGTCTAGTTAAATAAACGAAGTTACCCACATGATTTAACAGAAACTAAGCCTGGGTCAGTGGAACCAGCAAGTTATCTAACTATTCACTGCATTAACTTAAGTGGGTAATGGGAGATCACATCCCCAGTCCCTTACAAATATAATCCAAATGATCTGTTCAATATTTTATGTTTTTTCATTCCCTTATTTAGTTAAGAATTAATCCCCTTCTTAAAAAAAAAAAGAAAGAAAGAAAAATTCATTCCCCAGCCATAGATGTGAAATGTTCCTGATTTGGTTTTCTATTTTATTTTTGATACTGCATGTGTATGTGTGTATGTGTGTGTGTGTGTGTTTACACAACATATTTTTACTTTATCATAATAAGTACTATAAATAGTGCTATAAAGTAGGTAGTCCTGGGCCTGGAATCAGGAAGACCTGAGTTCAAAGCCTATTTCAGACACACCAACTGTGTGACCCTGGACAAAGTCATTTACTTTCAGAGTTTACTCATCTATAAAATAAAGTTAATAAAATCACCTAACTCCTAGGGTTATTATAAAGATTAAATGAAACAATATCTGTAAAGTACTCAACAGACATGAAAGCATTATGAAAATGTTAGTTATTTATTGTTGTTGTTTCTGCCCATATACTTTCTAACTTTTTTTATAGCTTTCTTTTCAAAAAGTTTGTTCTTTCCTAAGTAATTTGTGTCCTTACAATTATCAAACATTGCATTATTGGGTTCAATTATTCCTGAAATTTCATTATCTAGAACGATATAGTGGTGGACATTTCTATATTTAATCAGTAGCAAATAGTTTTGATTATAATGGCTCCATAATACAGAGATATAGAAGTTAGATTCACTCTTTATTCTTACTTTTTTCCCCCTATAATTTCCCTTTAGAATCTGATTCTTTAGTTCTCCAAAATGAATTTGGCTTTTGATTCATTTGCTTCTGCTACTAGGTTTTAGTGACCTTGTTACTTTTCTTATTGCTATTGTTTTGGTGCTCATCAAATCATTTTTTTCATCTTTTGCTGATCAGTGACCTCTGGAGGCTAGGCTACAGGGATGCTTTCATCTCTTCTCACTGAGGGTGATTGTGCTTACTGGCTTGAGTCCCTGACCTGAGTATCCCCTGAGGGAACAGGACTCAAACGAGATGGATTCTATTCCCTATTCTTTGGGCCTAGTGCACAGCACTTCCTTGATTTATCTCTGTGCTCTCCTTGTTTGTTTGTTTATTTGTTTTCCTTGTGGGTAGGTAGAATTTAACACAATTTCTTATGGGTGATAAGTGGGAGGTACATAATCTCTGAAGCATTTGCTGGATGAGCAGGGCAATAGCTAACATGTATCTAGCTCAAGTCAAAAGGAAGCCTGTTTTAGCTACTATGCTTCCTCCTCTGAGTGGCTGAGGAGATTCAGCATTTACCACTTTTTATTTTTTATTTTTTCCAAGTTTGAGGGGGTGGGAGGGATTAATGTTCCAACAAAACCTATGTAGCAGTGGTCATAGTAGATCTCAAAATGAACTCCTAAAAAAAAAAATTGCCAGGTAACATATACCTACAATAGGTATGTGACTACTGGTAGGGTATTGGTACTTTAAAATGAATGAGCACTTTAAGGATTAGGGTTCTTTGGTATTAATTCACAGGGAACTTGCCTTATCAGGTCTCTGTCTTCTTTTGCTTATGAATTTAGATGCAATTACCCTAGTTCTGGCATATTGTTCTTTCTTTTTTGAGGGGGGAGGATTTGAGTGTTGAGGCGGTTTAGAAAAAGTGAATAATTTACTAATTTGCTGTTCACATAAACTGAGTACCAATGATTTTTTAAATTGGATGTTAAAGATTAATATTAAATTCTTCATAATTTAGAATCAATCATAAAAGAAAAAAAAGAAATATTTGACTGGTCAGATCATCCTAATGTCCATATAGTTCCCAGTTAATAATATCAGCAACATGAAAGATTAATAGCTGTGCTGTAGTAGCCAATAAACCTAATAATTCCTATTGCTTTTCTGTAATGTGGCCTTGAAAAACTGAACATAAATTGTTGGGTATTTGAGCTTTTAATTTTTGCCTCATTATTAGTACAGACTCTTTTTCCAATTAGAACATTGCTTTTACTTTATATTGGCTAAGAGGAACCTATTTTAAATGTTTCTTTTTAAAAGAAATTTTCAATTCAATTCATATGTAAGTGCCTCCTCCGTACTCAGAATGTATCCATGATATACAAAACCACTTCTTGAGAAGATACCTTTCTAATTACTCCTTTTGCATCTCCTGTTCTGATAACCACGGTAGAAAAGATACATCTTGCCTCTCATTACCTGAGCAGAAGAGAACAAAAAACAGAGTAGCCCTTTGATGTGTGTGTGTGTGTGTGTGTGTGTGTGTGTGATACACAGTTGGTGGTTCATAATGCAAATGGAGAAAAAGTCAAAACCTGTAATTAGTGGAAATTATAAAGCTGTGGAGTTAAAGAGACTTTCACAAAGCAAGTAAGATCAAAGATTTAAAAAATACATTTTAAAAGCATTTGTGATTCCCCTCAAATCTTTCTAATTTTGTATAATTACCATGCATATTTTCATCTGAATGCCATTTTATGCATTGCTGAGCCCTATAACTTTCAAAAAGTTGAAAGTATTTCAAGGTAGCTAAAAGCCAGATCTACAACCTGGTATGTTACAAAACACTTCATTTTAACTTATTCAGTCACATCTAGCACCCTTCCTTAGCACACCTTAAATGCCTCCCTATTCACAGCTGACTATAGTATATCCTGTGACTTCTCAAACATTATCACCACCTGTCAAACCTGGCATGAAAAAACTTGCAAGGTTTTTATGTTTATTTAAGGAATTAGAAGCATCAAGCATGTTATTTATTCAGAGCTTATCTGCAGTGAAATACACTGTTACCAACAGCACTGGAATGCATCCTGAATAGACTTTTCAGGATCCACGCTGACGTATTATATTGTCATCTGGATTATGACTGTCTATAATTTGCAACAAAAGGTACCTTTACTTAGAGAGATTTCAGTATGTTAAATTCAGTCAACTAGAAGCCTAGCCTTCAGTAATTAAAAATTACAAGGCTAAACCCAAAAGATTGTGTGTCTGTTACCTCCTCAGTCTTTTGCCAATCTGGCAGCAACCGGGATCATAATGCTTCTTTTTTGGTTTCTAAGAATTGATGTCTTTAGGATGTAAGTAACCTCCCCTTAAAAAAAAAAGCAAAATTTTTTTAATCTTTGTTTTCATAGTTTATTGAACCAAGAAGAAAACAAAAGCAGACAATTAATCCTGTTGCATGAGCATAGTAAATCAACTTCATGACTATGCAACTTTTAGGGTGACAAATTTAAAGTTCTGAATTATCAACTGATGACAAGAATCTCAGGAATGGAAGTCGAGTTAAAAAGGAAAGCAGAGTATCTCCTTCAGTGGGACTCTTTCACTTATAAATAACCAAAAAATTCAAGTTACTTAATGGTTTCCCCTACGCCTCCTCTATTACTTTTTGCTCTTTTCAAAAGAACATTTTCCATACTACCTCAGTCTTCAAGGGAAGAAAGGAAGAGGGACACGGTGCTTAATAATTTGTAAGTTTCAAAACCGGAAGAAAGAAAAAGAATTATCAGCATATATTGCTATTATGTGCTATCAAAACAAAACACCAATGAAATAGATGAATATTTTCAAAAATATAGAATGTCCAAACTGTTAGAAGTCTAATTAGGGATTTTAGATAAGATCTTGCAATCTTAGAAAAGGAAAAATATGTAGGATCATATGAAAGAACTAAAATAAAATGAAAAAAAAACTTCTGGTCCTGATGGATTCATAAAAGAATTATACCAAAATTTTAAAACAATTAATACCTGTATTATTCTGAAAAACAGAGAAAGAACACACTCTTTTAGAATCATTTTATGAGACTAATATTATCCTACTATCTAAACAACAAAAAAAGATGAAACAAAGAAGGAAAGCTAAAGGCCAATATTATTAATGAATATCTATTCAAAAACTTAAGCAAAATCCTGTCAGATTATAAAAAATTATCCAAGATATTATTCATGACAATGAGGTAAGTTTTATATCAAATGCAAGAATGACTCTAGTTTAGGAAAACAATCACCTTAATCATATTAAAAACCAAAACATCAAAATCAAATGATTGTCACAACACATTCAGACAAAGCCTTTGACACAGAACTCTTTTATACAGTACTAAAAACCATCCAAAATAAAGTCATAGATTTTTTTAATATCATAAAAAGCATTTATTTAAAGCAAAATAGCATCATATGCAATGGTCATCACTAGAACGTTTCTTAATAAATATATGAGTGAAAAGAGGATGCCTACTCTCCCCACTATTATCTGATTAAATCCTGGATATGCTAACAGCAATAAGATAGGAGAAAGAAATCAAAGGCATAAAAATAGGTAACGAAGAGATAAAACTACCCCTATTTATTGGTACGTACTTGGAAAATTGATTACGTACTTGGAAAATCCTAAGGAATAAGCAAACATACCAATGTAAAGATATTTTGGTATTTTAAATTCAGTCAACTAGAAGGCTATTCTTTAGCAATTAAAAATTAAAAGGCTAAACCAAAAAGACTACATGGCTGTTAGCTCCTCAGTCTTTTGTCAATCTGGTAGTTGCCTTGAGTATAAGATTTCAGAGACTCCTTTACTGGGCTTAATGGAAAAAAGAAAGAGATCAATAAGAAGAAAGGCCCCTTATACACCAAAATATTTACAGCAGTATTTTTTGTAATAGCAAAAACTTGAAGAGGGGAGTAGATTCCTATCAATTGGTGCGTAATTATATAATTTGTAGCATGTGAAATAATAGAAATGTATAAGAAATGATATGTAATGTGATATGCGTGATGAGAAGTGTGGAAAAATGTATGTGAACTGATGCAGGGTGAAATAAGGAGAGCCAAGACAACTATGTATACAATAACCACAGCAGCAGTAAATGAAAAGTATAACCACACAACAAAAAAGTCAAAAGTGATTCTGAAAAAATTATAAAGATCAAGAATGATTTAAATGAAGAAATATGAGAGGACGCCTCAACCTATCCCTTTGTGGAGGAGGTAGGTCCAGATGTTTTAACCATTATACTTGTTTTGGGGCTTTTTCAATGTATAATTCAGTTGTGTTGATTTTTTTTCCTCTTTAAAAAAGACTATTTTTGACATGTCATGACTCTCCCAGAAGAAGAAGAATAACAGGGATAATTAATATGGCATAAGAAACAGAGGACATCAATAAAAAATTTATTTTAAGCGAATAGTTTCTAATTTTTGTGAGAGCAAGGAGTGTCTTATTTTGGTTTTTGTATACTCATAGCCAAGCACAGTGCCTGTCTTAGCAGTTACTTAATAAAAGTTTGTA
Organism: Phascolarctos cinereus; assembly: GCF_003287225.1. Lineage (NCBI taxonomy): Eukaryota > Metazoa > Chordata > Mammalia > Diprotodontia > Phascolarctidae > Phascolarctos > Phascolarctos cinereus. The sequence goes on along the minus strand of NW_027555847.1, from coordinate 274,005,991 downwards.
GATTGATCTATTGATCAGCCTTATCTCTAACTAGTTGTGCATTTGAGTTGGCTAGCCTCCAATATTTTCAAAATCTATATTGTTATCTCCATCAAAGAAACTGTTAATTAAACTAATTTTCAAAATTTGACTTTAAGGCTTCAGTACAGCTACAAAAAGTAAAATTTTTTAAAAAATCATATTACAGGTGAATTACTAGCAAAAAAAAGAAAAAGAAAAGAAAAGGTTGTGACAATGGTTTTATATTTCCAAGAAGCCTGTTATTTATCTTTAACTTAGTTTTAAGGGTAAGGAGTGATATGTTCACCAAGCATGCATTAAATTTGCATACTGAATGTTTTGTTTTGCTTTGTATATTTCCCAGCCTAGGCTATATGTCTAACAAATTGTATTTTAAGCAGCAAACTTACAGGTGGACCCCAAATTAATGAAGTCTACTTTAGATGGGGTATTAGTCACTCATACCAATAACTAACATTTCTGTAGTTATTTAGGGTTTACAAAGTACATTACATATATTTCCTAATTTAACCTTTTAGTGACTAATGATTCTGGTAGTTATAGTTGAAAAGATAGTTGAGCAAGATGATTTCTAGGGCAGCTTTAAATTCTATCATTATCTGGTTCCAAGGTAAGGATCTTTTCAACTTCAGTTTTTATGGAATCACTTTCTAATTTCTTGTCCCTTTCTTGATCTTACTTAGGAAATAAAAATCAGCAGGCAATGTTGGGATGCTCCTTAGAGTTAAGTCACACCATTACTGAAAGTAGATATGAGTGCAGTTCAATAATTGTCATTGGTCAGAGTGATTACTTTCATTAGAGGCTTCATATACAAAATAATAAAGTAGTTTGTATGATATGATCTCATTTCATTGTTGCTGATGTTTAAAAAAAAATATAAACATTAGTTTGAATTATGGCACCTCCTCTCTTAAATTTTTAAAAGCTAGTTTCTTATACAGAGGAAATAATATTATCTAATTTTCTGTGCAACCTGGACAACTGTATATTATTGCATTTTCTAATAACTATGAAAGACAAAATATGGGAAATATCACTATTTAAGCAGATACTTAGTGAGAAAAATATATTTTGATATCTTCTCAGGAGAAAATTACTGAAAAATGCAATCTTTAGCATTAGTATTTAAAGGGCTCCTTTTTTAGGCCTTTTAATCTTTTGTTGGGTAGAATCAGGATTTACACTTAATATTTCCTCAATCTACTACTTGGTTGTTGTGCATCTACAAGGTTGGCTTTTCTACATGATCCATGGATAAATTAACTGTTGTTATCCTGAAAGAATATAGGAATGGGTTTCCCCTGGGAAATCTTCAATTTTTCAGAACAATGCAAATGCTTATGCTACTTGCTGTAATCAAGTACTCATTAATACTTTACTTCTTTCTCAAAATATCCCAACAATGTTTTTTCTTCCCAAAAACACAAACTGTAAGCTTGTGCTTGTTTTCTCCTTTGTAAACCTTTATTAATCTCCTTCATCTGTACCCTCGTATTAATCTTTCCCAAGACACTCATTTGATTTTTTTCTCCTTCAAAGACTATAAAAATATTAAGACTTGCACAATTGTATGAGAAGCATCTCTTTAACACCTTTCTCTCCACTGTATTTTCTCTCTCTTCCTCTCTCTCTTCCTTAAGTATTAAAGCTCTGTTTTGAGCAAGCTAAAAATCAGTTGCTCTGAGTTAATTCTTCAATATTTATTTATGTAGCATAGTATACCTTATGATGATACTTCCCCTTCCCTCACTATCTCTTATACTGTCTCTTCTTTTTTCTTCATGTATTGTTAGCATTCAATTATTTGTATTCTTTTCACTCTCTAAAGATGTTTAGACTTTTTATACAAAGAATATAATAAGTAAATTTGTTTCTCATTCTTTCTTTCAAAGGTAAAAAACAAATGAATTTTAAATTGCAAAGATCAGATTTTATTACTGTGTGATTCCTTACAGTATTTTTGCAATATAATTTCAACAGGCCTATACCCTCCCTGTCTTTCTAGTCATACATTTGTGAGGCTAAAAATCCGATGATATTTTATATAAGACAGCCCCAAACATGTTACACCAGGTGAAACTTAGCTCAAATCCCTCAATTTTTCTTTTCTATTTTTCTTATCCCTCCACTGGTGATGTGTGACAGAAAATGCCAGTTTTGCTAAGGAAGAGGAAGTTTTAAAATTCCCTTTGTATTTAAAATAAGAAAAATGCAGCTTATATGCTTAGGAAATGATTCTACCCCCAACTCCCATCCCCACCTTGCCCCCAAAAAGCAGATTCAAATCACATCACGTTGATTTAGAAAAACTTTTCTTTTTCCCACTGCACTAATTCTTGCTAAGGTTCCTACTCTTCTGTTTTTAAAGGCAATACATTAGCTATATAACATGTACCCTAACACTTTTTGTGAACTAGCATTTCTCATACTCTCTAATTTTACCTTCATTTTTTCATCACAAATATAAATAATATCCCCTCCATTTTGGATGCCAGGGCATGTCAATAGCATCAATCAAAACCAGTGAAATCAATCATGCAACTGTGGAGCAGCTAGATGACATCTGCCATAACACTGTTCTATGCTACAGTAATGCACTTGAATTTTGATGCAGAAGGTTATTGGTTTGCTGGATAGCAATCAATCAAAACATCTTTTCATGCAGAATGTCTTAAAGATGTGGTTAAAAAATGTTAATCACATATTCTTAGAGTGTGGTTTGGTTTATTTTGTCGAAATAATGCTAAGTAGTTAAAATACTGGTAGTCACTGTTAACATTTACAATGATTTAAGTTGTATAGAATAGACATTATAGATTCATGTTCTTCCGAATTTAGGGTTTTCTTTTTATTTTCATTCAACTGGTGCACTGTTATTGTTTCACTACATTTAAGATGAGATTTGTGGTTTGTGCAATGTGAGATCTGTGCAATGTCATGCAAATAGACGGTTATGTCCACCTTTACTTAATATCTATTTTAAATTATTCAACACACGCACACTACATAATACAGTGTCTTTGTTAACTGACTGGGGTTGTGAGAGAAAAATCCAGATGTTCCATGAGAAGTTGGAGGAAAAAAAATGAAGTAAAATATCAAAGTTAAAATAATTATAAGGCAATGAGAGACACAAAGAATCTGTTTATGTCTTCTGTTTGCCTATATCTTGGGAGACAATCAGCGATCTGTCTCATATATGTTTCCATACTACCTGCCATCATTGAATCAGTATATGAAATTATTTAAATTGATATTTGCTGCTTCTATCACTATATCAAATTCTAATTTATTTGAAAATTTCCATTTTTATACTAAAACATAATGAAATGTGGAAAGAGCATGAAGTCATTCAGAAAATCTGGGGAAAGAGGAAGCTAACTCCACCTGAATCATCAGGTATACTGGGTTTAAGCTCAATACAAAACGAAACAAACAAACAAAAAAAGAGTACCTATTTCTTGCAGACCATTGAGGTATAATTTACGTTATTTTTCTCTTTTCTTTTTAAATTGAATCCTCAAGTGGAATATAAACTGAATCCTCAAGTGGAATATAAGTAGCTTGAGGGCAGTTACTATTTGGTTTTTGGTCATTATAATCCTATCACTTAGATCTGTGCACTGCATGTAGTAGCTTCTTAATAAGCTTTTGTTAATTTGACACCATCCTCTCTCTCACTGAACTCCCTGTCAAGTTATAAGATAAGATACTCTCCCTAAATAGTAACGTAACATTAGATCAAGAATATTTCATCTCCTCAGTGTGAGAACTCCTGCTCCCCAGCAAGTCAAAGGTATCCGTTTCCAATACTGGCTCCACAACTAACCGAATATGTGATAAAAAGCCTTTTTCAGCTATAGCAAGTAAACAAATAAACAAGTTTTCTTTTTTTATTAATGTATTTTGAATTATCAACAATCACTTCCATAAGCTTTTGAGTTTTAACTTTTTCTCCTTCTCCATCCCCACCTCCCTCCCCAAGACTGTACACAACCTGATATAGGCTATACATATATATTCCTATTGAACGTATTTTCACATTAGTGATGTTGTAAGTAAGAATTAGAACCAATAGGAGGAACCACCAGAAAAAGGAAATAAAACACAACAGAAGAAAAAAAATAGCCAATAGCATGCTTCGATTTGCATTCAAACTCCATAGTTCTTTCTTCTTTATGGATAGCATTTTCCATCACAAGGCCTTTGAAGATGTCTTAGATCCTTGTATTGCTGAGAAGGGTTAAGTTTATCAATATTAGTCGTCACACAATGTGGCTGTTATTGTATTCAGCATTCTCCTGGTTTTGCTTACTTCATTCAGCATCAGACCATACAAGTCTTTCCAGGTTTTTCTGAAGTCAGCCTGTTCATCATTTCTTATAGCACAATAGCATGCCATTGCATTCATATACCACAACTTGTTCAGCCATTGCCTAATTGATGGGCATCCTCTCAATTTCCAATCCTTTGCCACACAAAAAGAGCTGCTATGAATATTTTTGTACATGTGGGTCCTTTTCCCATTTGTATGATCTTTGGGATATAGCCCTAGAAGTGCTATTGCTGGATCAAAGGGTATGCACATTTTTGTAGCCCTTTGGGCATAGTTCCAAATTGTTCTCCAAAATGGTTGGATCATTTCACAACTCCACCAACAATATTAGTGTTCCAATTTTCCCACATCTTCTCCAACATTTATCATTTTCCTGTTTTGTCATGTTGGCCAATCTGATAGGTGTGTGTACCTCAGAGTTGTTTTGATTTGCATTTCTCTAATCAATAATGATTTAGAGCATTTTTTCATATGACTATAGATGGCTTTAATTTCTTCATCTGAGAACTGTCTGTTCATATCCTTTGACCATTTATCAATTGGGGAATGGCTTGTATTCTTATAAATTTGTTTTAATTTTCTATATATTTAAGAAATGAGGCCTTTATCAGAGTGATTGCTTGTAAAAATTCTTTCCCAATTTTCTACCTTCCTTCTAATCTTAGTTGCATTGGCTTTGTCTGTGCAAAAACTTTTTCAATTTAATGTAATCAAAATTATTTTTGCTTTTCATAATGTTCTCTATCTCCTGTTTGGTCATGAATTCTTCTGTTCTCCATAGATCTGATAGGTAAACTATTCCTTGTTCTCCCAGTTTATATATCAGCCTTTATATCTAAGTCATGAACCCATTTTGACTTTATTTTGGTATATGGTGTGAGATTTGGGTCTATGCCTAGTTTCTGCCATACTCTTTTCCAGTTTTCCCAGCAGTTTTTTTCAAAGAGTGGGTTCTTATCCCAGAAGCTGGGGTCTTTGGGTTTATCAAATAATAGATTACTATAGTCATTGCATATTTAACCTATTCCACTGATCACCACTCTATTTCTTAGCCAGTACCAAGCAGTTTTGATGATTGCTGCTTTATAATACAATTTAAGATCTGGAATTGCTAGGCCACCTTCCCCTGCATTTCTTTTCATTAGTTCCTTTGATATTCTGGACCTTTTGTTTTTCCAAATGAATCTTGTTATTATTTTTTCTAACTCTATAAAATAATTTTTTGGTAGTTTGATTGGTATGGCACTGAATAAGTAAATTAGCTTAGGTAGGATTGTCATTTTTATTATATTAGCTCGGCCTACCCATGAGCAACTGATGTTTTTCCAATTATTTAGATCTGATTTTATTTGTGTGAAAAGTGTTTTGTAATTGTGTTCATAGAGTTCCTGGGTTTGTTTGGAGGTAGACTCCTAAATATTTTATAATGTCTACAGTAAGTTTAAATGGATTTCTCTTTCTATCTCTTGCTGTTGGGCTTTGTTGGTAATATACATAGAAATGCTAATGATTTATGTGGGTTTATTTTATAGCCTGCAACTTTGCTAAAGTTGTTTATTATTTCAAGTAGTTTTTTACTTGATTCTCTAGGATTCTCTAAGTATATCATCATGTCATCTGCAAAGAGTGATAGCTTTGTTTCTTCTTTGCCTATTCTAACCTTCAATTTCTTTTTCTTCTCTTATTGCTAAAGCTAATTTCCAGTACAATATTGAATAACAGTGGTGATAATGGACATCCTTGTTTCACCCCCGATCTTATTGGAAATGCTTCTAGCCTGTCTCCATTACATACAATGCTGGCTGAAGGTTTGAATTAGATGCTATTTATTATTTTAAGGAAGATTCTTTTTATACCTATGTTTTCCAGTGTTTTTAATAGGAACGGGTGTTGTATTTTATCAAAAGCTTTTTCTGCATCTATTGAGATGATCATGTGGTTTCTGTTGGTTTTGGTGTTGATATGCTCAATATGCTGATAGTTTTCCTAATATTGAACCAACCCTGCATTCCTGGTATAAATCCTACCTGGTCATAGTGATTATTCTTGTGATAAGTTGCTGCAATCTATTTGCTAGTATTTTGTTTAAAATTTTTGCATCTATATTCATTAGAGAAATTGGTCTATAATTTTCTTTCTCTTTTGACTCTTCCTGGTTTAGGTATCAACACCATATTTGTATCATAAAAAGATTTGGGTAGGCTCCTTTCTTCACCTATTTTCCCAAATAGTCTATATAGTATTGGAATTAATTGTTCTTTAAATGTTTGATAGAATTGCATGTAAATCCATCTGGCCCTGGAGATTTTTTCCTAGGGAGTTCATCAATGGCTTGTTCAATTTCTTTTTCTGAGATGGGGTTATTTAAGTATTTTACTTCCTCTTCTGTTAATCTGGGCAATTTATATTTTTGTAAATATGTATCCATTTCACTAAGATTGTCAAATTTGTTGGCATATAGTTGGGCAAAATAATTCCTAATTATTGTTTTAATTTCCTCTTCCTTGGTGGTAGCTTCACCCTTTTCATTCTTGATACTAGTAATTTGGTTTTCTTTTTTCTTTTTTTTAATTAAATTAACCAAAGGTTTATCTATTTTATTTTTTTTCATAAAACCAGCTCTTAGTTTTATTAGTTCAATAGTTTTCTTAATTTCAATTTTATTAATTTTTCCTTTGGTTTTCAATATTTTTAATTTAGTACTTGATTTTTACTTTGTTCTTTTTCTATTTTTTTAGTTGTATGCCCAATTCATTAATCTCCTCTTTTTCTATTTTATTTATGTAAGCATTTAGAGATATAAAACTTCCCCTAAGAACTGCTTTCGCTGCATCCCATAAGTTTTGGTATGTTGTCTCATTATTGTCATTCTCTTGAATGAAATTATTGATTGTTTCTATGATTTGTTGTTTGACCCAATCATTTTTTAGGATTAGATTATTTAGTTTCCAATTATTTTTTAGTCTATCTTTCCATGGCCCTTTATTACATATAATTTTTATTGCATCATGATCTGAAAAGGATGCATTTAATATTTCTGCCTTTCTGCATTGGATTGTGAGGTTTTTATGCCCTGTAACATGGTCAATTTTTGTGTATGTGCCATGTACTGCGAGAAAAAAGTATTTCCTTTCTATCCCCATTCAGTTTTCTCCAGAGGTCTATCATACCTAACTTTTCTAATGTTCTATTCACTTCCTTAACTTCTTTCTTGTTTATTTTGTGGTTAGATTTATCTAGTGCAGCTAAGGGGGAGGTTCACGTCCCCAGCTAGTATTGTTTTGCTGTCTATTTCTTCCTGTAACTCCCTGAACTTCTCCTCTAAGAATTTGGATGCTATACCATTTGGTGCATATATGTTTAGTAATGATATTACTTCATTGTCTATGGTGCCTTTTAGCAGGATGTAGTTTCCTTCCTTATCTCTTTTGATTAGATCTATTTTTGCTTTTGCTTTGTCTGAGATCAGGATTGCTACCCCTGCTTTTTTTACTTCAGCTGAAGCATAATATATTCTGCTCCAGCCTTTTACCTTTACCCTGTATGTGTCACTCTTTTTCAAATGTGTTTCCTGTAAACAACATATTGTAGGATTATGGTTTTTAATCCATTCTGCAATTCATTTCCGTTTTATGGGAGAGTTCATCCCATTCACATTCACAGTTATGATTACTATCTGTGTCTTTTTCTCCATCCTTTTCCCCCTTTATGCTTTTCTTTCTCCTTTCTCCCCCCCCACTAGTGTTTTGCTTTTGACCACCACCTCCTTCAGTCCCTCCTCCCTTTATTATCCCTTTCCCTTTTCTTCCCCTTTACCTTACTGCTTCCCTCCCTTCTCCCCTCCCCCTCCCTTTTCTTTCCCCTTTTCCCTCCTACTGCCTATAGGGCAAGTTAGATTTCTATACCTAACTGATTATGTTATGCCCTTCTTGAGCCAAATCTGATGAGAGTAAGGTTCAAACAATGCTCACCCCCCTCCCTTCTTTCCCTCTGCTGTAATAGGATTTTGTGTCTTTTCCTGTAATGTAATTTACCCTTGTCTGCCTCCTCCTTTCTCAGTACATTTTCTAAGATCAGATTAATCCACTTATTTGGATCCATTTAACCCACTTGATTAGATTTTTTTTTATCATTACATCAAAGTCAACTAATATCCACCCTCTTTATGTATACTCCTTTAACATGTGTAATAACAATACAGTTCTCAAGAGTTGCAAGTGTCATATTCCCTTGTAGGGATTAAACAGACCCTTATTAACAACATATTGTATCTTTCTGTCCCATTTACCTTTTTATGTCTTCTTGATCTGTACTTGAAGATCAAATTTTTTGTTGAGCTCTGGTCTTTTTATCAGGAAGGTTTGGAAGTCTCCTATTTCATTGAATATCCATCTCCTCCCTTGAAAAATGATGCTCATTTTTGCTGGGTAGTTGATCCTTGGCTGCAATCCAAGCTCCTTTGCCTTATGGAATATCATGTTCCATGCCCTGTGGTCTTTTAATGTAGAAGCTGCAAGGTCCTGTGTAATCCTGACTGTGGTTCCATGATATTTAAATTGTTTCTTTCTGGCTGCTTGCAGCACCTTCTCTTTCATCTGGTAATTTTGGAATTTTGCTATTATATTCCTTGGTGTTTCAATTGGGATCTCTTTCAGGTGGTGAGCAGTGATTCTTTCTATGGTTATTTTACCTTCTGGTTCTAGGACTTCAGGGCAGTTTTCCTTTATGATTTCCTGAAAGATACTGTCCAGGCTTTTTTTCATCATGATTTTCAGGTAGTCCAATAATTTTTAAATTGTCTCTCCTGAATCGATTTTCCAGGTCGGTTGTTTTACGATGAGGTATTTTACATTTTCATCTATTTTTTCATTTTTTGTTTCTGTTTGACTGATTCTTGCTCTCTCATAGAGACATTAGTTTCCATTTGTCCAATTCTAGTTTTTAACAGATTGTTTTCTTCTGTTAGTTTTTGTACTTCCTTCTTCAATTGGCCAATTTGTTTTTTAGGGACTTGTTTTCTTCAGTGTACTTTTTTTCCAATTGGCCAATTGTATTTTTGAAGGACTCTTCTACCTCTCTCATTTGACTTTAAAATCCTTCTTGAGCTCTTCTAAGAAGGCTTTTTGGGCTTCAGACCAGTTCATATTTCCTTTTGTCGTTGCATATGTGGGTTTGTTGACAATGTTGTCCTCTTCAGAATTTCTGTCTTGATCTTCACTCTTCTCATAATATGAATCTATGGTATGTTTCTTTTTACTCATGGTGTTTTTTTATTCCCTGGCTTTTAAAGAGAATGAGCTCTCCTGCTGGGGAATAGAGGCACTGACCCAAGCTTCTTGTGTTTGGAGCCTAGGTCTTGGTCACTGGCTTTGTGTGCTGGGGCCTCTTATGTTGGTAATTAGAGGCTATAGACTTCTGGCAGCTTACCTCATGTTGTGCTGGAGTCAGCAAGGCTGGAACTTTCAGGCAATGCTTTTCGTTTCCTTTAGCTTTCTTCAGCTCCTTTTAGATGGGTGGTGCAGGGTGGTTAACTGCCAGGTCCCCTTGCAGTGCTGCCTCCCTCATTTCTGCTAATGCACTGGGAGATTCCTTTGTGATAAAGTGCTGAGTCACCTGGTGCTGGCCTCCACAGTTTCCTTCCCCCACCCTTACTGAGGCACTGGGAGGTCCAGGTGTTGGTGTTTGCCTGCTCTACCACCTGGGCTTCAGGATTTCTTCACAGTTGGAGGCTGCTAGGCTCCGACAGCTCACCTGGTGGCTGGAATCAGCAAGGCTCGGACTTTGGGAAGACTTTAGGTTGCTTTCTTCAGCTCCTTTCAGATGAACACTGCAGGGTACTTATCTGCCTGGGGCCCCTTGTAGTTCTGCCTCCCTTATTTTTGCTGAGGCACTGGGAGACCCATTTGCTGGGCTGCTGCAGTGCTGCTCTCCATCTTTCTTCTAGTTCAACTGTTCCAGGGTGTTTTTTCTGGGGTGATATTTTCTGGGTTTTCAGAGGTTGATAGAGTGAAAGCGACTACCTTTTTACTCCACCATCTTGGCTCCTGGAAGGGGAAACTGGTGGATTCTTTCTATGGCTATTTTACCCTCTGGCTCTAGGACCTCAGGGTAATTTCCCTTTATGATTTCCTGAAAGTTATTGTCCAGGCTCTTTTTTTCATCATGATTTTCAGATAGACAAATAATTTTAAATTGTCTCTCTATTTTCCAGGTCAGTTGTTTTATCAATGAGGTATTTCATCTTTTCATCTATTTTTTCATTCTTTTCTTTCTGTTTGACTAATTCTTGCTCTCTCATAGAGTAATGAGCTTCCATTTGCCCAATTCTAATCTTTAACAAATTGTTTTCTTCTATTAAATTTTGTGCCTCCTTCCCCATGTGGCCAATTGTATTTTTTAGGGACTTGTTTTCTTCAGCATACTTTTTTTCCAGTTGGCCAATTATATTTTTTAAGGTTTCTTCTACCTCTCTCATTTGATTTTGACTTTTAAAATTCTTCTTGAGTTCTTCTATAAAAGCTTTTTGGGCTTCAGACAAATTCTTATTCCCTTTTGAGGTTTCAGATGTGGGTTTGTTAGCAGTGTTGTCCTCTTCAGAATTCTGCCTTGATCTTCATTGTTTCTCATTATATGAATCTGTCATACATTTCTTTTTACTCATGGTATTTGCTTATTTCCTGGCCTTTAAAGGATTGAGCTCTCCTGCTGGAGAGCAGAGGGCACTGACCCAAGATTCTTGTATTGGGGGCCTTAGGCCTGGTCACTGGTTTTGTGTGCTGGGGCCTCCCATGTTGGCAATAGGGTTGTAGGGTTCTGACAGCTTACCTGGTGTTGTGTTGGAATCAGAAACACTGGAACTCTACGGGTAGGATTGGATAGTCTGTCTGTCCCCTGGATGTTGCCTGCTTTTCCTTTCCTTTTGCTTTCTTCAGCTCCTTTCAGATGGATGTTGCAGGATGTTTATCTGCCTGGGGCCCCTTGGAGTGCTTCACAGATTTTTGCTTAGGCACTGGGAGACTGCTGTAGAATGCTGAGGCACCTGGTGGTTTTCTGAGCTGGTTTCCACAAGTTCCCCCACCCTCACTGATTCACTCAGGGGTCCAGGTGTTGGTGTTTGCCTGCTCCACACTGGGGTTTCAAGATCTCCTCTGGTATGCTGAGGTGGGGCTTTCTGCTAGCTTGTTGCTCCCATTCAGTACTGTTCCCTTTTCCCCAGGGCAAGAGGGGACTTTCCCATTAATCCCTCATGCTACCTTGATGGTACTTGAGGGTACCTTGAGGGGACTGCTGCATTCCATCTTTCTTGTGGTTCAGCTGTTTCAGGATTTTTCCTAGGGTGATATTTTCTGGGCTTTCATGGTTGATATGGGAGGGTGAGAGCAACTTACTTTTTATTCCTCCATCTTGGCTTCTAGAAGGGGAAATAACAAGTTTTTGTTAAATGTTTACTATTAACATTCTATGAAATTGAAGTAAGACAAATATTTAGTGACAGAAATCAAGTAATGGCAAAGGAGGGAGGAGACAATGTTCTATAAAAGAAATATGATCGACACCAGCAACAGATAGAATAAGTTTAGGTACTCTCTTGTTATCTTGTACTCTCTGTTAGAGGTGGGAATCCAAGGTAAAGAAGCACAGTTTACCTCAAAAGTGCCAAGGTGTTTGGAATTCCTGACTATGTAAAAAAGAATATAAGATAGTTGTATCAGAAAGCCACATTTGCCAGATGCCTAGAAGCATTCTAGGACTTAGATTTTTCTTATATCAGTGACTCTATGATTCATTAGCACCAAGAAATGTTACCAAGAGAGATTATAGATTTTTCTCGGGGAATTTATCAAAGAAAAAAGTAAAGGAGGTCAAAAAGTAGAGCAACTTCAGCTTTAGCAGTCCTTTTCCCCTTTCCTTTTGTCTTTTCAACTATTTCACAGCATTTAATTATGTTTTTTATTTTTCTTTTAAACAACTATCATAACAACTCAAAAGCTGTGGCAAAAATATTGAATAAGTGATCAGCTCAAAAATGACAGAATCTTAGAATTGGAAGGGACCTCCTTATTTCTGTCAAGGGCACCATTGTGTTAATCTATTTTATGACCTTGGAAAGTCTTTCATTCCTCTTTCCCTACTGCCCCTCCCTATTTCCAAACAGTTCCCAAATTTTCTTAATTTTTTTTCCTTCTTTTTACTGAAACAACCACCATTATAATTCAAGTCTTTACCACCCTTCTACTATAAAAGCCTATTTACTGTTGACCCTGATTCCTTTTTTTTTTTCCTTTTTCTTAATGTCATTTTCCACAGAGCTGCAAAAATCATCTTCCTAAAGCACAGGTCTAAGGATATCTAGGTGGAATAGTTGATAGAATATTGGGCTCAGAGTAAGGAAAACCTGAGTTCCAACTTTACCTCAGTCCCTTATTAGCTATGTGACCCTGAACAAATCATTTAAACATTCCCAATCTCAGTTTCTTCATCTGTGTAAAATGGAGATAATAATGGGATCTTTCTGATGGAGTTAGGAGGTTCAAATATGAGAGTAGATAGAGTGCTTTGTAAATTCCAAAGTAATATATAAATAGGAATTGTTATAATATATCACTACTCAGACACTTTTGGTTGCTATCAGTTGCTCAGAGCGGAAAATATAAGCTCCTTAATCTGGTATTTAAAATGCTATGCATTCTGGTTCCCAGTTGCCAGTTTTCCCAATTATTTCTTCTTCTTCTTCTTCTTCTTCTTCTTCTTCTTCTTCTTTCTTCTTCTTCTTTCTTCTTCTTCTTCTTCCACTATGTCCTTTCATGTTTCACCCTTCCAGCAAAACTGACCTGTCAACCTGATCTTCATTCAGTTTTCCACGTATTATTCTGTGTATTCTTGTAATCTGTTTTCTATGCCAGGAATGGGCTCCCTCTTCATCTCTGCTTTTCAGAATCCTCTTCTCTCCAGGTTCTACACAGGTACAACTTCTTCTTCATAGCTGTCTGGGACAATCAAAAACCAACTCAAACCAACTTTCAAACTCATGTTGTGAAACTAATACAAGAAGTAATTAAGAATAGTTCAGTTGAGTGGAAATTAAAATTGGTTATTCTGGCAGCTTAAGGAATAGAATTTTCTAACTATATTTATACCAGGAAGGATTTGTGAATAACTCTCCTTTCAACCTCCTAGAGAGAATGTAGGTAGCTCTGGAATTATTGTTCTTTCTTGGATTGGGAAGTATTGTGGCTTACTGCTTAGCATTTGCTGCTTACAGATGGAGGAATAACTGGAGGGAGGCTGGCCATGAAATTAAAAGAGGAAAGGAGAGTCCTAGGAAGAAGCCTGATTGGAACAGGTTAGGGATTTCTTTTGGGGCCTGAGAAGGGGAGAGAGCAAATACATTATGCATTTCTGTGCCCACAATTGTGGGGAATGTGCATTACCTCTTCTCCCTTACTGCTCAGACACCCTGGGATAGTGTAAGAACTCTCATCCTCTAAATACCATTTCATTTGGCAGAACAAAGATGGTGGAGAAAAGGAAGGGACTCACCCAAGCTCTCCTAAATTTCCTTCCAAACAACTTTAAATACTGCCTCAGAATTAATTATAGAGTGGCAGAATCAAGAAAAAGACAGTGTAAAACAATTTTATAGCCAAACAAAACTTGGAAGGTTTGAAGAAAAAGTCTGTCGCACTGAAGGGAAGTCAATTGAAGTCCAGTCCAGGGTGTACCAGTGCAGGCTGGGCCCTAGTAAATCAGCAGCAGGCCCCATGGATGACTGAATCAGTAGTGGCAGAGGCAGCTTCCATAATGGTAAAGAGGAGGTCAGACAAATGGTCAGTAGGAGATTGCAAGGGTCCCTTTGCTGCCACTGGGTGAAGAACTCTACTTCATTGACCATGCTCAGATTTGGGTCACACTTCCAGGATGAAAAAGAGCAGTTAAAAAAAAAAAACAGAGCTTACAACCACAGGAAATGAGGACCTGCTACAGTTCTAGGGTGGAAAATAATGTTTGTGGTTTTTCATAGATGAGCACAGGCCAGAAAGGTAGTAAACATACCTCTCCTTAGATCACAGTAACTTGGACAAACTGAAAATTTACAAACCCCTAGAATGAGCTCTGAAAACAGTTACACACACACAAAAAAAGCCTGAAACTAAGGACAATAGCCCCTCCACCCTAGTTGCAGAGCCCAACTTTAACATGAAGCTAAAAATCAAGAAGTAAGCTGGGAAAATTAGCTTGTAACTAAAAAAAATCTGATCATAAAAAGTTGCTATGGTGACAGGGAAGATGGAAATGCAAACTCAGAAGACAATAAAGTCAAAACTGCTATATCCAAAGCTTCAAAGAAAAATCTCAATTGGTCTCAGACTCAAAAAAAAATTCCTGTGAGAGCTCAAAAAGATTTTAAAAAAATTAAATAAGAAAGGTACAGAAAAAATTGGAAAAAGAAATGAGAGTTATGTAAGATATATTTCCCCATCAAGTAAGAAGGTAGTTATGATCTTTGTTTACTGGACAGACAAAAACATCCAAGGGTTGGTCAGAAATGTCAGAATAAAAGAGAGACATTTCCTATCAACCTACATAAGGTTACGGCATCCATGAAACCTACACAAAAATTGACCATGTATTAAGGCAACAAACTCTCACAATCAAGTGCAGAAAAGCAGAAATATTAAATACATCCTTTTCAGATGATAATGCAATAAAAATGTCATTCAATAAAGGGCTGTGGAAAGAGATAAAATTAATTAAAAATGAATTAATTTAATCCTAAAAATAAGTAAGTCAAAGAACAAATCATAGAAACAATTAATAATTACATTAAAGTGAAAAACAAAAATGAGATAGCATACTAAAATTTATGGAATGCAGCCAATAGTACCTAAGTGGAAATGTATGTTTTCAAATACTTACATCGATAAAATAGAGGAGTGGATTAATGAATTGGGCATGCAACTAAAAAACACTAGAAATATAACAAATTAAAAATCCTCAATTAAACAACAAATTGGAGATCCTGAAAATCAAAGGAGAGATTAATAAAATTGAATGTAAGAAAGTTATTAAACTAATAAAACTATTAGCTAGTTATATGAAAAATCAATAAAACAAGTAAATGATTGGTTAATTTTATTTAAAAAAGAAAGAAAAAAAATATCAGTATCAAAAATGAAAAGAGTGAATTCACCACAAATGAACATGAAATTAAATCAATTATCAGGAGCTATTTTGCCCAATGAAACGCCAATAAATCTGATGATGTAAGAGAAATGGATGAATATGTACAAAATCATAAATTGCTCAAGCCCCAGAGCCAGAGGATTCACAAATGATTTCTGCCAAATGTTTAAAAAACAATTAATTCCAATACTATATGAATTAATTGGGGGGGGGAACAACAGGCAAAAGAATGAGGCTTACCACATACCTTTTATGAGACAAATATGGTGTTGATACCTAAGCCAAAACAGGAACAAAAACTATAGAGCACTTTCCCTAATGAATATTGATGCAAAAAAAAATTAAATAAAACTCTCTAAGGGAGATTACAGCAATATATCACAAGGATCATATACTGTGACCCAGTGGGATTTACACCAGGAATGCAGGGCTGGTTTAATATAAGGAAAACAATATTAGGAAAATCAATAAAAGAACCAACAGAAAATATATGATTAACTCAATAGATGCAGAAAAAGGTTTTGTGGGGTTTTTTTTGGCAAAAATATAATACCTATTTCTATTTACACACACACACACACACACACACAAACACAATCACCAGAAAGCAAAAGAATAAATTGAGCTTCCCATAAATTGATAAATACTATATCTAAAACTATCAGCAAGCATTTTCTATAATGAGGATAAGCTAGAAGGCATCCCAATAAAATTAGGGATAAAGCAAGGATGCACATTATCACCACTATTATTCAATATTGTACTAGGCATGTTAGCTATAACAATAAGAGAAGAAAAAGAAATTGAAGGAATCATAATAGGCAACAAGGAAAACAAAACAATTACTCTTTGCAGAAGATATGACAGTATACTGAGAATCCTAGAGAAGTATTTTTTTAAAAAAATGAAATAATTAACAACTTTAGCAAAGTAGCAGAATATAAAATAAACTCACAAAAATCATCAAAGTTTCTATGTTGCCAACAAAGTATAGCACCAAGAGATAGAAAGATAAATTCAATTTAAAATAATTGTAAACAACATAAAATTTTGGGAAGTCTACTTACCACGTCAAACCCAGGAAATTTTGAGAATAGAGGTGGTGAAAGAAGAGAGGTATTGCTGTTGTTCAATCATTTGAGTCATGTCCAACACTTTGTACCCCACATGGAATTTTCTTTGCAAAGATACTGGAGTCATTTGCTATTTTTTTCTCCAGATCATTTTACAGATAAAGAAGCTGAGACAAGTAAGGTTAAGTGACTTGCTTAGGGTCACAGACCTAGCAAGTGTCTGAGGTCAAATTTAAACTCAGGTCTTCCTGATTCCAGGCCTAGCCTTCTATCTACTGTACCAGTTAGCTACCCTGAAAGGAAAGAGAGAGTAGGATAAACAAGGGGGAAATAACATGAAAGGAAATATAGAGTTAGTAACCATAACTATGAAAAAATTACAAGTTTCTTTGATAAAGGCTTCATTTCTCAAATACATAGAGAATTGAGTCAAAATTGTGTGTGTGTGTGTGTGTGTGTGCGTGTGTGTGTGTGTGTGTGTGTGTGTGTGTGTGTGTGTGTGTGTAAACAACATGTCATTCCCCAATTGAGAAATGGTCAAAGGATATGAAAAGGCAGTTTTAAGATAAAATAATCAAAGCTATCAAATAGTCATATGAAAAAATTCAGTGCAAATTAAAACAACTCTGAGGTACCACCCAACATCTATCAGATTGCCTAATATGACAGAAAAGTAAAATGAATAATGTTGGAATGGATGTTGGAAAATTGAGACAGTAATATACTATACGTGGAGATGTGAACTGATTCAAATATTCTGATGAGCAATTTGGAACAATGTTCAAAAGCATCTGAGAAACTTGTTGCAAAAATATTTATTATCTAAAATAATATCTACAAAACCATGCTACCCTTACCTCAGCAATAATACTTCTAGGTCTGTATCCCAAAGAGATTAACAAAAAAAAAAAGGAAAAGGAAAAAGACCTGTGTATATGCATACACACACACACACACACACACACACACACTTATGTATATATACACTCAAACAGCATATTACATATGTATATGTACTATATAAGACACATACTCTCTCTCTTCATATATATATATTTTGTTTGTTTTGTTTTATGATTTCTTGGTGCCTTGGTGTCTCACAATGTCATTAGCTTCCCTTTATCCAATTGTAGTTTTTGAGGAATTACTTTCTTCCTTAAATTTTGATTCTTTATTTCTACTAAGCTGACTTTCTTTTCATAATTTTCTTGGATTGCTCTTACTTTTTTTCCAAAATTTTCCTTGGTCTCTCTTATTTGATTTTCAAAATCCTTTTTAAGTTCTTCCAAGAACTCTTTTTGTGCTTGGGACCATTTGATGGTTTTCATTGAAAAAGGAGTGTCTTTTTTAGCTCTATTATCTTCCTCTGAATATGAACTGAGATCTTTCCTATCCCCACAGTAACTATCTCTGGTTGGGTTCTTTCTCCCTTGTTTAATCATTTTTATTTTTTTTTTAATTTGTGCTTCATTTTGTTTTTAGCAACTATCAGTGTAGTTGTTTTTGTCCCAGTTCCTTTTTACCATTATTTTCTGGTCTGTCTCAGAGCCCAACCTTGAGTTCTCTTCTCCACTCTTCAGCTACAGCTCGGGTCCCCAGCTATACAGTCCTGCAAATAGTCTTGCCCCCCAGGGTCCCTCTAGTGGCTGTAAACTACAGTTGTCCTCTCTGCCACAGAACTGAAATCAAGGACTCTGCTCTCCTGCAAGTTCCTAAAGCTAACAGGGGTCCCTGCCCCTTGCTACTGTACTCGCTTAGATCCTCCCTGCAGCCACATCCTTAAGCATGTCTGGTCAGCACAGCTGTGCTTGGCATCCCTTAATAGTAGAGTGTCCTTTAATCTTCTTCTACTTAAACATCTGACCCACACTGTCTTAGAGATGAAAGTTTCTAAGGCTCAGGTTGCATCTCAACCCAGCTGCACCCAGGGCTTATTGTTTGTTAATTCTGCAGAATTAGCCTAGAAGTGTTTGCACTACACCTAGGCCAAAATTTTGCTCTTCAAGGTCAGGTCATCACTGAGATTTTCTCAGATTGTCTTAGGAGGACATCTGCTTTACCCTGTGTTGATTTGTGCTGCTCTGAGATGAGATGATGTTCTGTCTTTTTTTCTTTCTTTTTTTCATAGAGGAAATTTGGAGAACTGAAAGTTTTCTTACCTACTTCATCATCTTCCCAGAATCCTCTCTCAGGAATGAGTTTTTAAAAGGGTGAATAAGGAAAATGAGAGAGAGAAAGAGAGAGAGAGAGAGAGAGAGAGAGAGAGAGAGAGAGAGAAGAGAGAGAGAGAGAGAGAGAGAGTGCAGAGGGATAGATTAAATTGTATGAATAAAAAAAAAGTCACACACGCACACACATACACACAGAGAAAGCCCCATGACTCACATGTATTCATTTTCCATTGATATCTTCATATGTTACATAATTTCCCACATTTTGCTGAATGTATTATTTTAGTTTAAATAATCAGTTGTTAACACTATTCACACAAATAAAGTCACATCTAAATAACTGAAAATATCATTCTCTCTTGGGTAGGCTGAGCTAATATAATAAAAATAACAATTCTACTTGAATTAAGTTACTTATTCAATGTCATAACAATCAAACTACCAAAAACTATTTTATACAGCTAAAAAAATAATAATAAAATCCATCTTGAAGAAGAAAATTCCCAGAACCTCAAGGGAATTAATAAAAAGAAATGCAAAGGAAAGTGGCCCAGCTATATCTAAAACAATATTGTAAAGCAACAATCATCTGAACTACTTGGTACTGGTTAAGAAATAGAATGATGGATCAGTGGAATAGTGAGTACACAAGACACAGTAGTCAATGACTGTAGTAATCTACTGTTGAACCCAAAGACTCCAGCTTCTGGGATAAGAACTCGCTATTTGACAAAAACTGCTGGAAAATTGGAAAACAGTATGGCAGAAACTAGGCATAGAAAAACATTTTATACCATATGCCAAGAAAAGGTCAAAATAGGCACATGATTTAGATATAAAGGATGATACCATAAGCGATTTAGGAGAGCAAGGCATAGATTATCTGTCAGATCTATAGGGAAGGGAAGAATTTATGACTAGAAAGAGATAGAGGATATTATGAAGGCAAAATGGATAATTTTGATTACATTAGATTAAAAAGTTTTTGCACAAAGCCAATGCAACCAAGATTAGAAGGGAAACAGAAATCTGGGAAACAATTTTTATGGCCAGTGTCTCTGATATAGGCCTCATTTGTAAAATATGTAGAGAACTGAGACAAATTCATAAGAATACAAGTCATTTCCCAGTTTATAAATGGTCAAGGGATATGAACAGGCAATTTTCAGATGAAGAAATTAAAACTATCTATAATCACATGAAAAAATGCTCTAACTCATTATTTATCAGAGAAATGCAAGTTAAAACAACTCTGAGGTATCACCTCATACCTTTCAGATTGGCTAATATGACAAAAAAAGGAAAATGATAAATCTTAGAGAAGATGAGAGAAAATTTGAACACCAATGCATTGTTCATAGAGCTGTAAAGTGATCCAACTATTCTGGAGAGCAATTTGGAACTATACCAAAAAAGCTATGAAAGTGTACATACCCTTTGAACAAGCAATACCATTACTAGGTCTGTATCCCCAATAAATTACAAAAAAAAAGGAAAAAGATCCCCATGTATAAAAATATTTGTAGCACCTGTTTTTGTGATGGCAAAGAACTAGAACTTGACAGGATGCCCATAAGTTGGGGAATGGCTAAACAAGTTGTGGTATAGGAATGTAATGAAATACTATTGTTCTGTAAGAAATGATGAGAAGGCAGATTTCGGAAAAACCTGGAAAAACTTACATGGACTGATGCTGAGTGAAGTGAGCAGAACCAAGAGAACATTGCTCAAGGTAATAGCAACATTGTGTGATAATCAACTTTGATAGACTTAGCACTTCTCAGCAATACAAGGACCTAAGACAATTCCAAAAGACTCATTATGGAAAATGCTATCCACATCCAGAGAAACAACTAAGGAGTGTAAATGTGGATTGAAGGATACTATTTTCTATTTGGTTTTATTTTTTGTTTGTTCTCGTTTTTTCTTTCTCGTGACTTTTTTTCCTTTTTGTTCTGATTCTTCTTTCACAACATAACTAATCTAGATATAAGCTTAATATGATTGTACATTTATCAGATTGCATGCCATCTTGGAGATTGGGGGAGGGGAGGAAGGGGAAAATTTGGAAGTCAAAATCTTATAAAAGTGAATGTTGAAAACTAAAAGTAAATTTTAAAAAAAGGAAAAAATTAGTCAATAATTTTCCCTAGGTAATAAATTGCACAAAATACCTTATATATCTGGACATAATAACTAAGTAAATATTGCACAACAACTCTATGGCAATCCAATGAAAGGGGAAAAAGAAGAAGTAGAGGGGGAAAAGATGGTGATTAAAGCCATTTATTATTATTATTACATTATCACTAATACATATGAGCTTTCTTTTCTGAAGTTAGAAGAGCTCTGACCTCTAAATGTGAACGCCCTTCTAATAATGGTACAATTACCATAAAGGTTTCCTTACTCCTTACAGCACCCCATTGGAATGATACAATAGAGGTATTTCTTAATAACCCCCTATTTTCCCTCTTTTGAGTAGGAATAATACTACTGACTGGGTCTCACTTATGCCATAGCTCTTGTAATTTAGTTCAACATTGTAAGAAAATGAAACACTAGTAAATTAGGCAACAGTTAACAAGAAGAGCATAGCAGGCGAAGGGTATCCAATAAGTATATACCTTGATGACATTTCAAGTTGATTCAGGGGAGGGAAGTTACCTTGCCTGTGTTATCCATTCTTCTCCACAGGTCAAGCATTAGACTGCCCCCTTGGAGCTTCTCATGGCTGCTTGGGACTCAGTTGATGAGGAAGTAACAGCAATAGTCTGAGCCTTTAGTTTCCTGAGTTAACCTTTTAGGGAAAAAAAATTAGCCTAAATTGAACAGAAAATGGGGTTGGGATATTGTTCTTATCACCTGCAGATGTCCTCTTACTGCTTCCTGTTAGGTAGGAGGTTTTTGTTTTTATTTTTGTTTTTGTTTTATTTTGTTGTGGTGGTTTTTTCTAACTTGGCTACTGAGGTAGAATTCTATGAATACACTAAAAAGGCAATCCACATCCTTTTGTCTCTTCTTTTTGTTATCCTTAAGACAAAAAGATGAACCTCTGAGCCCCAGAGTTTTTGTTTGGGCAATATCTTTTTCAATATTAGGCTACAAGCTATAAAATCAAGGCTCCTAGATAAGCCTTTACCTGGGATGAGAAACAGCCTACTTTTTGCTAATTCGACTATACTCTATAGTAGAGAGAGAGAGTCCCAGAACAATGAACCTAGGACAAATTTTGTGGACAAGTAAAGAACTGGTAATGACTTCAATTAAGTGGTGCTAGCTTACCATCAAATGTATGTATATATACATATATATGTATATTTAAATGACAATGAGATTAGGACTTTTCTCTGTTTTAGTTATTTTGTGTCTGTGGTATTTCCTTTCTCTTAAATTCTGAGTTTAATTTCAAACAATAGACTCAACATAAATAAATCTTACATACTGCTTAATTAACTCAAAGAGATAATTAAATTATGCTTAGCTTTTTTTGTTCTTTTTCTCTTTTAATCCCTTATAGTAGACCGCAGAGATAAAATTAAAGACATGAGGGAAAGTTCAGGAAAGACATGAACACATTGGACCATATTCAAAGTCTTTTTTTTCCCTTAAATTTTTATGTACTCATATTTTTCTATATTATCCTGCTGCATCTAATTTGTATGTTGTTAGTGTTAGCCTAGCATTCTAAGTTTTTGAGGTCTTCTTGGATCATGACCTCTGTATGATACGAAAACAGATAAAAACCATCCATGCCTTCATCCAAGTAATTGGTAAAAAATATTGACAAGCACACAACAAAGAATGCTTTATTAACAAATATCATTTATATCCATTTATAAAGACATTTTAAATATAATCACCTATGTGTACAGTCTTTTACTTTAAACTCTTCCATCTTGTCTAAAAGTCCACATCATGAGAAATTTTGTCAAATATGTAGCTGAAATCAAGCTATGCTGTTTATTTTTTTCTTCTCATCTAAGAATCAGATAACTTTGTCAAAAAAAGCAAGTGAGGTTAGTCTGACCTGACATATTTCATTCTTTCTCTTAGGAACTATTATTTATTTTTCTTAGTACTCAGAAACCATCCATTTGAAATGCTTTTCCCTCTGTTGAAGAATTAGTGCAATTTTTCCCTGGTGTACTCAGTCAGAAACTGAGCTCTGCAATGCTATTTGCATCTGTGTGATAATCTCTGTGAGTGCTACCTCTTCATATCAGCCTCTAGTCTTGGACATCTTCTGCTTCAGTGAAAAAACTTCTCCCATGGAGAGAAATGGTAATTGGATGAATAATGGTGATTAGAAGAATTCAGAATTAGTTGAATGTCCAGACTCAAAGAGCCATCATTAATATTTCAATGTCCATTTGGCAGGAGGTCTCCATTAGAGTGCCTCAGGAATCTGAAGTTGCCCTATGCAATTTAATATGTTTTACCTTGTGTCTTGGATAGACATAGATGACATGCTTATCAAATTTTCAGATAACACAAACCTGAAAGGAATCACTAACAAACTGGGTGATAGAGTCCAAAAAAATCTTGAAAAACTAGAGAATTACACTGAATCTGATAAGGTGGAATTCAGCAAGGGAAAATTCAATGTTTTACAGTACAGTTAAAAATTTCAACTTCTCAGGAACACTTTGGGGAAGGCATGTAATATAGCCATATATAATATAGGTCTTGGTGGACTAAAAGATCACCATGAATCAGCATTATGATGGAGCAGCCAAAAAATCTAATGTGATCTTGGACACAGTCAAAACAGTCATATAGTAATAGAATTAGAATGGGAAAGTTAAGCTCAACAGTTGTCTAGTCCAATCCATATAAATAAATAACTTGAAGAAAGTATACCTATGCTCTGTCCTTGTCAGAGGACATTTAGAGTATTGCATGCCACTCTGTCTATGAAAATTTGGGGAAAATGATAATAAAAGAGAGAATTCAGAAAATAGCAATCAAGATGGTAAAAAAAAATCTTGACTCAATTTTCATCATATAAAAATCAGTTAAAGTTATTGAATATATTTAACCAGGAGAAGAGAAAACTTGGTGAGGAGGGAATATGGACCTGAAAAAATAGCTACATTCAATAATTTGAAGGGCTATCATACATCAGAGGTTAGTATCACTCTAATTGGTCCAAGAAGGCAGATCCAGGAACATTGGATTGAAGTTGGAAAAAAAAAAGGTTGATTAGGTTTTGTGGCAGAAAATATTTCCTAGCAATTAGACTTTTTTGACTTTGGAATGGTCTATCTTACAAAGCAGTGAGCTCTTTTTAATTGGAAACACACTTGTAGAATATTATATGGTGGGAATTATTTTTCAGGATGTCCAAGATGGCTGTTGAGATTACTCTCAACTCTAATATTTTGTGATTCTGGTTTTATTTTCTTGCCTGAGTCAATGGAAACAGAAGGATTTTTGCCCTCATTTTCCTACTTTCAATGTTTGTCCCTTAAGAAGAGTTATCCTATAATAACAAAAGAATTATCTCAATCTACAAATGTATCTTTTTTTAAAATTCTCTCATTAAGTAAGACTTAGGGGCACAGAAGAGACAGTTTCTTCATGGAAAGATATATTAGTATTAATGATCTTTCATAACAAAGATGTCATAGTTTCACCAAAATTATATTTATTCCTGTATTCAACATTATGTAAATGGAATATGACTTTTTTGTATCAAATATGTGTGGCTTTCAATCATTAAGAAAGTACTTTAAAAGTCAGAATAATTTCTTAATGTCCTAACATATTTTCCTATTTATTTTAAAATAATATTTTATGAATGTGTTTTTAAAAATATTAATATCTCAATAATCCCTCCTAATAATACTCTCATCTGTAACAGCTATAAAAATTTTAAAACTAAAACTTATTATATAGTGATCCGGTCTGAGCAAGTCCACAACTTTCCTCTTTACCTCTTTCTGAAGAGGAAGAAAGTGAATTCCAAAGTCAGTCATCTGGAATCTCATAATAATCATTTCATTTGATCGTATTTCTGTCTTCTCTAGAATTATATTTCAATAATAATAGTGTACAATAATAACTGACATTGACATAGCATTTTAAGTTTTTTAAAGTAACAAATCTTATCTCATTTGAACCTCAAAATAATCCTGTAAGTTATTTGCTACAGCTGCTTTCTGTTGGATTTTGTTTTGTTTGTATACTGAATATCCGTTTGGCACTTAATGTGGTAATGTAGAGGGTAAATGTTGCTTGTCAAAATCTTTTTTTCTGCTAAGTTACTTTCCAATTCTCCCAGAAGTTCTTTTCAAATAAGAAAGTTAACCTAAATTGGGCTATGGTAGTAATACTCTTACATTTGTTCCTTGTCTTTCACTACAGACTAGTCCACTAATTTGGCTTTCTATTTTGCTAAGCTCTTCCAAGTAGTTTTCATGATTAGTGATTCCAAATGTAGTTAGAGATCAGTTTATAACAGGCTTCTCTCATTCCTTCCTTAAAAAGTTTTTTTTTTGAAATGCTTACATTTTTGCCCTCTAAGTAAATTGTATTTTTCATCCTATGCCATAAAGTAATTCCTTTCTAGGTTGAAAGGAAAATTATTATTTTTAACATGCATACATACTTACAATAATAATACAAACCCTGAAGGTTGATCCAGTTACTCAAATTTTCCCTAATTTCTTCCAAGAGTGTTTTGTAATTGTATTTCCTGAGTGTGTATAGATAGGTTAACTCCTAAACATACTATATTTTTTTTAGCTTTTTGTGGTAATGCTGAATGGAATTTCTCTTTATATCATTTCTTTTTAGATATTGTTAGTATTGCATGGAAATAATGATTTTTAGTACACTAATTTTGTAAATCCTACTTGGCAGGAGTTATTCATCATCTCAATCAATAATAAAAAGCATTTATATAAGAATTTAAGGATTACAAATTACTTTTCATATATCGTATAATGTGAACCTTACAACAGTCCTCTGAGGTAGATAATACAGGTACTATTATTTCCAATTTGTCAAAGAAATCAGAGGCTAAGTGAGTTACAAAAGGTTACAGAGTGATTAAATCATCAGAAAACAGAATTAGAACCTCTGTCTTCTCCCCAGGTCCATTGCTCTACTCATTATTCTATGCTACCTATTTTTTTTAAATTTTCATTGATTCAGTATTCATAAATAAATCATAATATTGTCCTCAAATAGGAATGATTTTGATTTTTTTGCTGTTCCATGAAGGTAGGAATTATTATCCCCACTCCTCTATATCCCTAGCATAGAACAGACTCTTCCTGGCACATAGGAAATGTTGAATAAATACTTATTGATTAGTTAATTGAATGGTTTTTATATTTGCCTTCTTTGTATTCTAATAATGAGGGTGAGAGTCAGGGACAGGGATAGTCATGTAGTTTCTGTATCATTAAAATTCATCATAATCACATATTTTGAGTCCACATAAATTGATCAGTGATTATACTGATGGTGTCAGGTTTTTAACTAATCTGGTAATTTCATGATAAAGAAATATATGAATTTTTTTGGACAAAAATAGGTTTTAGTTACACTATAACCACAGCATACAGCATGTCCAAATTGGCAGGCACATTAGAGATTATCTAATTCAATTCTTTTATTTTATAGAGAAAGAAATTTCAGTACAAACAGGGGAAGTGATTTGCCCAACATCATACATGCAAGAAGAAGCTCAGTTGAGACTAGATTCCAACTCTCATGAATTCTAATCAATCAGTCAGTCAAACAATAAACATTTATTGGGGAAATCCAATCTTTTTTTTTCAGATATGCCACATTGACTCTACTATATTCAGAAGCTTAATGGATAAGACATAAACTCAACAGATTGGGATAATTTTTCATATTGAGTTTTTGTGTACAATGGTCCAACTTTATCACAAAATAAATGCTTCATTTCATTGTGAACCACGTAAATACATACTCCTTGTAACCAGTTAATCATGACATGTCAGGGCAGAGGTACTATTTCTATTTATTTTGTCTTTTCTTTTAAATTTTATTAATTTATTTTGATTTATCACCAATCACTTCCATATGCTTTTGAGTTGAAAATTTTTCTCCCCCTTACTCCCCCCCACCCTCCCCAAGACAGCAACACAATGTGATATAGGCTTTCCATTTACATACCCATTAAACATATTTTCACATTAGTGAAGTTGTAAGTAAAAATTAAAACCAATAGGAGGAACCATCAGAAAGATAAAACAAAACTCAACAAAAGGTAAAAGTAAGTGATAGCAATCGACTTCCATAGTTCTTTTTGGATGTGGCAGCATTTTCAATCCGAGGCCTCTGGAGATGTCTTAGATCCTCATAATGCTGAGAAGGGTTCAGTTTAACAATCTTAGTCACTGCATAACATGGCTGTTATTTTGTACAAAGTCCTCTTGGTTCTGCTCACTTCACTCAGAATCAGACCATATAAGTCTTCCCAGGTTTTTCTAAAGTCAGCCTGTTCCTCATTTCTTATAGCACAATAGTATTCCATTGCATTCATATACCACAACTTGCTCAGCCATTCCCCAATTGATGGGCATCCTCTCAATTTCCAACTCTTTGCCAAAACAAAAAGAGCTTCTATGTATATTTTTGTACATGTGGGTCCTTTTCCCATTTGTTTGATCTCTTTGGGACATAGCCCTGGAAGTGCTATTGCTGGATCAAAGGGTATGCACATTTTTGTAGCCCTTTGGGCATAGTTCCAAATTGTTCTCCAAAATAGTTGGATCACTTCACAACTCCACCAACAATGTATTAGTGTTTCAATTTTCCCACATATTCTCCAACATTTATCATTTTCCTGTTTTGTCAGGTTGGCCAATCTCATAGGTGTGATGTGGTACCTCAGATTTGTTTTGATTTGCATTTCTCTAATCAACAAAGATTTAGAGCATTTTTTCATGTGACTATAGATGCCTTTAATTTCTTCATCTGAGAACTGTTCATATCCTTTGACCATTTATCAATTGGGGAATGGTTTGTGTTCTTATAAATTTGTCTGAATTCTCTATATATTTTAGAAATGAGACCTTTATCAGAGAGACGGGTTGGAAAAATTCTTGCCAATATTCTACCTTCCTTCTAATCTTAGTTGCATTGCTTTATTTGTGCAAAAACCTTTTCACTTTAATGGCATCAAAATTACCATTTTGCTTTTCATAATGTTCTCTATCTCTGTTTGGTCATGAATTCTTCTGTTCTCCATAGATCTGACAGGTAAACTATTCCTTGTTCTCCCAGTTTACTTGTGGTATCAGCCTTTATATCTAAGTCATGAACCCATTTTGACTTTATTTTGGTATATGGTGTGAGATTTGGGTCTATGCGTAGTTTCTGCCATACTCTTTTCCAGTTTTCCCAGCAGTTTTTCAAAGAGTGGGTTTTATCCCAGAACTGGGTCTTTGGGTTTATCAAATAATAGATTTCTATAGTCATTGACTACTGTGTCTTGCATATTTAACCTATTCCACTGATCCATCTCCCTATTTCTTAGGCAGTACCAGGCAGTTTTGATGATTGCTGCTTTATAATGCAATTTAAGGTCTGGAATTGCTAGGCCACCTTCTCCTGCATTTATTTTCATTACTTGCTTTGATATTCTGTGCATTTTCTTTTTCCAAATGAATCTTGATTTTATTTTTTCTAACACTATAAAATAATTTCTTGGTAGTTTGATTGGTATGGCACTGAATAAGTAAATTAACTTAGGTAGGATTGCCATTTTTATTATATTAGGTCAGCCTACCCATGAGCAACTGATGTTTTTCCAATTATTTAGATCTGATTTTCTTTGTGTGAAAAGTGTTTTGTAATTGTGTTCATAGAGTTCCCAGGTTTGTTTCAGGAGGTAGATTCCTGAATATTTTTGTTTTTTGCTTTGAGGCAATTGGGGTTAAGTGACTTGCCCAGGGTCACACAACTAATAAGTGTCAAGTGTTTGGTCTGAGGCCGAATTTGAACTCAGGTCCTCCTGACTTCAGGGCTGGTTCTCTATCCACTGTGCCACCTAGCTGCCCCATGCTCCTAAATATTTTATAATGTCTACAGTATGTTTAAATGGGATTTCTCTTTCTCTCTCTTGCTGTTGGGCTTTGTTGGTAATATAGAAATGCTGATGATTTATGTGGGTTTATTTTATAGCCTGCAACTTTGCTAAAGTTGCTTACTATTTCAAGTAGTTTTTCACTTGATTCTCTAGGATTCTCTAAGTATATCATGTCATCTGCAAAG
Source organism: Phascolarctos cinereus (assembly GCF_003287225.1). Lineage (NCBI taxonomy): Eukaryota > Metazoa > Chordata > Mammalia > Diprotodontia > Phascolarctidae > Phascolarctos > Phascolarctos cinereus. The sequence continues at coordinate 273,976,943 of NW_027555847.1, read as the reverse complement.
AGTTATAGATTTGTTTCTTCTTTGCCTATTCTAATGCCTTCAATTTCTTTTTCTTCTCTTATTGCTAAAGCTAAGGTTTCCAGTACAATATTGAATAACAGTGGTGATAATGGACATCCTTGTTTCACCCCCAATCTTATTGGAAATGCTTCTAGCCTGTCCCCATTATATATAATGCTTACTGAAGGTTTTAGATGAATGCTATTTATTATTTTAAGGAAGACTCCATTTATACCTATGCTTTCTAGTGTTTTTAATAGGAATGGGTGTTGTATTTTATCAAAAGCTTTTTCTGCATCTATTGAGATGATCATGTGGTTTCTGTTGGTTTTGGTGTTGATATGCTCAATGATGCTGATAGTTTTCCTAATATTGAACCAACCCTGCATTCCTGGTATAAATCCTACCTGGTCATAGTGTATTATTCTTGTGATAAGTTGCTGCAATCTATTGCTAGTATTTTGTTTAAAATTTTTGCATCTATATTCATTAGAGAAATTGGTCTATAATTTTCTTTCTCTATTTTGACTCTTCCTGGTTTAGGTATCAACACCATATTTGTATCATAAAAAGAATTTGGTAAGACTCCTTCTTCACCTATTTTCCCAAATAGTCTATATAGTATTGGAATTAATTGTTCTTTAAATGTTTGATAGAATTCGCATGTAAATCCATCTGGCCCTGGAGATTTTTTCCTAGGGAGTTCATCAATGGCTTGTTCAATTTCTTTTTCTGAGATGGGGTTATTTAAGTATTTTACTTCCTCTTCGTTAATCTGGGCAATTTATATTTTTGTAAATATGTATCCATTTCACTAAGATTGTCAAATTTGTTGGCATATAGTTGGGCAAAATAATTCCTAATTATTGTTTTAATTTCCTCTTCCTTGGTGGTAGCTTCACCTTTTCATTCTTGATACTAGTAATTTGGTTTTCTTCTTTTTTTTTTTAATTAAATTAACCAAAGGTTTATCTATTTTATTGTTTTTTCATAAAACCAGCTCTTAGTTTTATTTATTAGTTCAATAGTTTTCTTAATTTCAATTTTATTAATTTTTCCTTTGGTTTTCAATATTTCTAATTTGGTGTTTAGTTGAGGATTTTTAATTTGTTCTTTTTCTAGTTTTTTTAGTTGTATGCCCAATTCATTAATCTCCTCTTTTTCTATTTTATTTATGTAAGCATTTAGAGATATAAAACTTCCCCTAAGAACTGCTTTGCTGCATCCCATAGTTTTGGTATGTTGTCTCATTATTGTCATTCTCTTGAATGAAATTATTGATTGTTTCTATGATTTGTTGTTTGACCCAATCATTTTTTAGGATTAGATTATTTAGTTTCCAATTATTTTTTAGTCTATCTTTCCATGGCCCTTTATTACATATAATTTTTATTGCATCATGATCTGAAAAGGATGCATTTAATATTTCTGCCTTTCTGCATTGGATTGTGAGGTTTTTATGCCCTAGTACATGGTCAATTTTTGTGTATGTGCCATGTACTGCTGAGAAAAAAGTATATTCCTTTCTATCCCCATTCAGTTTTCTCCAGAGGTCTATCATACCTAACTTTTCTAATGTTCTATTCACCTCCTTAACTTCTTTCTTGTTTATTTTGTGGTTAGATTATCTAGTGCGAGAGGGGGAGGTTCAGGTCCCACACTAGTATAGTTTTGCTGTCTATTTCTTCCTGTAACTCCCTGAACTTCTGTAAGAATTTGGATGCTATACCATTTGGTGCATATATGTTTAGTAATGATATTACTTCATTGTCTATGGTGCCTTTTAGCAGGATGTAGTTTCCTTCCTTATCTCTTTTGATTAGATCTATTTTTGCTTTTGCTTTGTCTGAGATCAGGATTGCTACCCCTGCTTTTTTTACTTCAGCTGAAGCATAATATATTCTGCTCCAGCCTTTTACCTTTACCCTGTATGTGTCACTCTTTTTCAAATGTGTTTCCTGTAAACAACATATGGTAGGATTATGGTTTTTAATCCATTCTGCAATCCTTTCCATTTTATGGGAGAGTTAATCCCATTCACATTCACAGTTATGATTACTATCTGTGTCTTTTTTTCCATCCTTTTCCCCCATTTATGCTTTTCTTTCTCCTTTTTCCTTTCCCCCTTCATTAGTGTTTTGCTTTTGACCACCACTTCCTTCAGTCCCTCCCCTTTTATTATCCCTTTCCCTTTTCTTCCCCTTTAGTCTTACTGCTTCTTCCCTCCCTTCTTTCCCCCTCCCTTTTCTTTCCCCTTTTCCCTCCTACTGCCTATAGGGCAAGTTAGATTTCTATACCTAACTGATTATGTTATGCCCTTCTTGAGCCAAATCTGATGAGAGTAAGGTTCAAACAATGCTCCCCCCTCCCTTCTTTCCCTCTGCTGTAATAGGATTTTGTGTCTTTTCCTGTAATGTAATTTACCCTTGTCTGCCTCCTCCTTTCTCAGTACATTTTCTAAGATCAGATTGATCCACTTATTTGGATCCATTTAACCCACTTGATTAGATTTTTTTTATCATTACATCAAAGTCAACTAATATCCACCCTCTTTATGTATACTCCTTTAACAAGGTGTAATAACAATACAGTTCTCAAGGGTTGCAAGTCTCATATTCCCTTGTAGGGGTTTAAACAGCCCCCCCTTATTAACAACATATTGTATCTTTCTGTCCCATTTACCTTTTTAAGTCCTTCTTGAGTCCTGTACTTGAAGATCAAATTTTTTGTTGAGCTCTGGTCTTTTTATCAGGAAAGTTTGGAAGTCTCCTATTTCATTGAATATCCACCTCCTCCTTGAAAAATGATGCTCATTTTTGCTGGGTAATTGATCCTTGGCTGCATTCCAAGCTCCTTTGCCTTATGGAATATCATGTTCCATGCCCTGTGGTCTTTTAATGTAGAAGCTGCAAGGTCCTGTGTAATCCTGACTGTGGTTCCATGATATTTAAATTGTTTCTTTCTGGCTGCTTGCAGCACCTTCTCTTTCATCTGGTAATTTTGGAATTTTGCTATTATATTCCTTGGTGTTGTCAATTTGGGATCTCTTTCAGGTGGTGATTGGTGGATTCTTTCTATGGTTATTTTCCCTTCTGGTTCTAGGACTTCTGGGCAGTTTTCCTTTATGATTTTCTGAAAGATACTGTCCAGGCTCTTTTTTTCATCATGATTTTCAGGTAGTCCAATAATTTTTAAATTGTCTCTCCTGAGTCATTTTCCAGGTCGTTGTTTTACTGATGAGGTATTTTACATTTTCATCTATTTTTTCATTTTTTTGTTTCTGTTTGACTGATTCTTGCTCTCTCATAGAGACATTAGTTTCCATTTGTCCAATTCTAGTTTTTAACAGATTGTTTTCTTCTGTTAGTTTTTGTACTTCCTTCTTCAACTGGACAATTGTGTTTTTTAGGGACTTGTTTCCTTCAGTGTATTTTTTTTCCAATTGGCCAGTTGTATTTTTGAGGGACTCTTCTACCTCTCTCATTTGACTATTAAAATCCTTCTTGAGCTCTTCTAAGAAGTTTTTTTGGGCTTCAGACAAGTTCATATTCCCTTTTGTTGTTGCAGATGTGGGTTTGTTGACAATGTTGTCCTCTTCAGAATTTCTGTCTTGATCTTCACTCTTCTCATAATATGAATCTATGGTATGTTTCTTTTTACTCATGGTGTTTTTTTATTCCCTGGCCTTTAAAGAGATTGAGCTCTCCTGCTGGGGAACAGAGGGTACTGATCCAAGCTTCTTGTGTTGGGAGCCTAGGTCTTGATCACTGGCTTTATGTGCTGGGGCCTCTTATGCTGGCAATTGGAGGTTGTAGGTTTCTGGCAGCTTACCTCATGTTGGGCTGGAATCAGTAAGGCTGGAACTTTCAGGCAATTCTAGGTTGCCTGCTTTTCCTTTCCTTAGCTTTCTTCAGCTCCTTTTAGATGGGTGCTGCAGGGTGTTTATCTGCCTGGGGCCCCCTGCAGTGTTGTCTCTCTTGTTTCTGCTAATGCATCAGGAGATTCCTTTGTAGTCGAGTGCCACCTGGTGGCTTTCTGACCTGGTTTCCACCAGCTCCCTCCACCCTCACTGAGGCACTGGGAGGTCCAGGTGTTGGTGTTTGCCTGCTCTACCACCTGGGCTTCAGGATTTCTTCACAATTGGAGAATCACCTGTTGTTGGGTTGGAATCAGCAAGGCCAGGGCTTTAGGAAGCCTTTAGCTTGTTTTCTTCACCTCCTTTCAGATGAATGCAACAGGGTACTTATCTGCCTGGGGCCCCTTGTAGTTCTGCTTCCCTTATTTTTTCTGAGGCATTGGGAGACCCATTTGCTGGGCTGCTGCACTGCTGCTCCCGATCTTTCTTCTAGTGCAGGTATTCCAGGGTTTTTTTTCTGGGGTGATGTTTTCTGGGTTTTCAGAGGTTGATAGGGGAGAGTGAAAGCGACTACCTTTTCAGTCCGCCATCTTGGCTCCCGGAAGCTACTATTTCTATGTAAAAACTATTATCAATAGCTTTCTGGTATCCATAGATTCTATTACTTGATTAGTTCATCACCTATGTGTGATCCATGCCATATCTTCCTTCAAAATTCTGTACAACTGCCTAATGGAAGCTGATATCATAAGTATTGAACCTAAGACTCACTGTGGACCCAATACTATCAATGAAGCAAAAGTTGCTTGCGCACTTGGCATATAGCAAGTACTTATTCATTGTTTGTTGTATTTGATTTACTTTGCAAATAGCCTAGGAAAATCTAATAAAAAAAGATGTGTATTATTTGCTCATGTATTGAAATATTCTGTTATAAAACATCCAAAGTAAACACAGGGAAATATTTGTTAATATCTTGTTGTTAACTGAATTGTTATTTTAAATATCAAAATAATATACCTTTGAAAATCATACTGAGAAATATCTCCTTCAGGTTCAAGTTTGCTAGTTTTCTGATTCATTTCATAACAATTTTATTATCAGTTCAAAAGTACTATGGGAAATATATTTCATAATAATATACCCCCAAATTGTGGTACAAATATTTTATATTAACCTTTTCCTATCATGTATCGCATTTGGAAATAGAAAAATACTTACATTTCAAAAGCAATCTTATAATTAACATTTTCCAGTTTTTATTCTTCTTTAGTTGGCAATCATGAGACCCAGATGCTAAACACTGGAAGATATTTCTTCCAATAGCAGCATCTGGCATGTTGGCAGGCTCCATAAGCAATTTTGTTTTACAGCTTTAAAACTGCTTCTGGGTCTATTACATGGTTAATCGGATGGGCTGTCTGGGCTGCCTTGTCCCCCTGGATGCCATATGCCAACAGCTAGAGATGCAATGAACTGTTTCCCCATTAGGTTTGCAATAAAAAACATACCTGAAAAAAAATAACGCCTGAAAAATATGTGTTCGACTTCTGTTCACCCACTAGGGTGTAAGTGACAAGTGACCTGTCTGAAATAGTGCTAAAAACTTTCAGAAAACATCAAAAACTATTGAGCATCAGAGAACACAGAGATCTTGAAAATAATAGGATATTCAAGAAATCATTATATCTTCATTTAGATCTTTACATAATTATCCTCCCTTTCTACTAACACAAAGGAGTTAAGAGGTGGGAGAAGAATACATATTTAAGTCTCAGAAAGTGTTTCTAACTGAATTCCATTAAAAAAATGGAAATGAAAATGGATTGTATGGATTGAGCTTAGGATATGGAAAATTAATTTAGAACATGTTAATTAGCTAGGATTTATTCCTGGCCACTAGTGTAAGAGAGATAAGTATTATCTTCTTTTTTTTTTCCTTCCTTATTCTTCTTGGAACCCTTATCCTGACTTACATCTCCCTAAAATAAAACCTAAGGTGACAAAGGAGAAACAGAAATTCAATATTTGTTAACCTGGGAACAGCGTAGGAAGCTTATCTAGAAACTAAGGTTGAAAGTAAACAAATTTCTTAAAAAAAATATACATTATTTTTTAATTGAAGTTATCAGGATCTGCCATCCCCACTGCCTCAGCTAACTGGAATAGTTAATTGACATGAATACTTATTTTATCCTTTAATTCTGATTGGGTGCATCTGTCCTGAGTCATTGTACTGAGATACCAGCCACCTTACACATGTCACTAATGTATGTTTTAGGGAATAAACTGCATATAAATTTACCTACTCATTTCTCCCATTTTGCTATGTATGGATTTGAGAAACTACAGTCAAGTATCTGCCATATTCTCCTGCTCTTCATCTTGATAGGAAGTTTTAGTATGATAAGTAGGAAACCAGATTGATAGAGATTTTATTGTCTTTTGTTTACAATGTTTTTAAACATTAATAAGAAAGAGAGAACAACATGAGACTGTAGTTTAGCTAGTCTCAAAGAACAGCCCAGAGAGAAAAGTTACAATCCAAAGAAACATAATTTCAAATACATTTTCTTCCCCCACCTTTAAATGTGAGCATGTTTTTCCAGAACTTATTCTCAATACCTAAGAAGTATATATTTTAAGTAAATAGTAAGTTAAGTCCAAATACCTTATTCTTATTTTTTATTATTTTAACCAAAATCTCAAATTATTTTAAAGTAGTAGGGATGCCAGAGTTTGGAATTTCTATTCTTACCTGGGGAGTTTCTTGGAAAAATTAGCTAATATCCTTGGCCCCATTCTATTTTCTCTATTCTTTCCTGCTACTGTTCTCTATTCCCTTTGGCATGTCAACTGCCCCCAAATTCCCAGGGCTCTTATGGTGTATAGAATTCCATTGTGTAGTGTTCCATGTAGATCTTATTTTATATGCACAAGATGTACCCTTCTCCAATATTTATTTTTCTACTTTTAGAAATGAAGATAATTATAGGGACACTGAAACCTATGTGCAAATACCGTAGAACCTAGATAATTACATTGATATACTAATTCTGCCTAAGTAATTAAGAGATGATATTACTCTCCCTCCTTGCTGTCCAAAAAGAAACTTCAAGAAAGCATGAACATTGTTCAACAATGTCTTGAGCGCTTCTGGTCAGGCATTTCTAAGTCAGAAGTAGGCTACAAGGTGAGATTTGTGGGAGCAGAGACCTTTCAATATCTTTTGCATTCTCTTCTGGGCAGCCAACCACTCCAGTTTACCTATAGAATTACTCCTGTCACTTGCTATAGGTAATAGGTAATAGAACAATTCAACTTTATTAAAATCCACTAGTCCTACTTAAATTCATTTGTCTTTGCCCTTTATAAAGAGACTACCCTGTTTTTCACCCTTCTAATGGATTGTGACTAGTGACTTGCCCCAATTAAAAGCTTTTGATTCTATTCCATTCAAAACACACCTCCCATTTGAACATACCATTTGAACCGAACAGTATCAAATATGCTATCAATTATTTTTACATAGGGTTAGGATTCCATTGGATGCAACAGTTTGGTTTAAATATTTAGCAAGCCTCACAATTTTAGTTTATTTTATATTTCTGAAGATTTGCTAATCTCTTCACTTTATTATATCTGGTTTTTGATACAGTTTATGGGTGTTAATAAACAAATAAAACAATCACTTAAATTTTATTGATCAAAAAAGAGGACATATCTACTTTTTTGAAGAATATAGTCAAACACAAAGCCTGTAAAATACCACATTAAAAATAGCTTTAAAAGTTTACAGTTAAAGTGGAAGATTTTCCAAAATAATTGTGAACTTTTGAAAAGGTATTTTCATTGAAAATTACCAAGATGGGTAGCAAAAGCATGTCTCTCTAGTTTGTGGGCTAACTTCCTATATTGTGGTAACACTATCATGCTGTGCTTTGCCTATGATTGGTGACCAAAAGACATTATTTCCAGAGGATTCATATTGTCTGGAAGTGACAACTCATGCTGCTCCACCACAAAGCAATCAGCAACATGAAGACCCACTGGGCAGCAGAAAATAAAAATGAAAGATTGTTGAGACACCATTATTTCAGATATCCAAGGCATTAACAGCAATGATTTGGGAACAGACTGGAAAAAGTCATGTCAAATTTAGGCACGTGACTTTTTTTTAACTTATATTTCATGATCCAAATTAAATGTGTTATTCAAAATGTATGCAAGTAATATAGACTAGATGTATTAGCATGTACTTCCAAATATTGTTAAAATAAATATTCTGTTGCCATATATCATCATAAAATGGACATGTTTGAATCTGGCCTTAGCTACTTAAAACCAGTTGATCTTAGACCTCAACCTCTCTCATTTCAGTATGCTTATGTGAGAGAGTTGGAATATATATTTTCTTAATTCTAGAGGTCTTGTTAGATTCAATGTTGACATTAATTGAGCCTAATAAAGACTAGATGAGTGGAGTGAAAATTAAATTGTATTTCCATCAGGTTATCAATAAAATGAAGCCAAAATATTAATAATATTATCCAAGAAATGGTAAAGTGCAAGGTTATACCTTAATTCAGCTCATCCTCACCACCTTGTAGCAGTAAAAAATGAACCAAATAAAGTAATAATAATGATAATTATGCTGATGAAGATAATAATAATAATAATATTCCACAATCCTTGTGGAAGAAGGGGAAAAAGTATAATAGTGTTCAACTATCACTACCCATTACATGTTATATGTACCTGCCTATGTCCTGTCCCCCTTCCCTCCACTATAAGCTATGAAGGGTGACAGCTTCTTGAACTTTGGATAGAAAAAAGGGCTAGGACATATATTATTTGGGATGGTCATGTACCAGTGACCTACACAAGCCAGGATTCAACTAGATTTCTCTATCATTCAATAGGTAGGATTTCAAAAGTCAATACCTAACAGAAAAAAAAAAAGATTACAGGACAAAGGAAATGAGAAAGCAAAGAAAAACTCAATAAAGTGAAGAAAAATAATCACAGCACAAAATCCAAAAAATAAAATAAAATAAATAAACAATGGCTAGAATCTTATTTAAAAAAAGTAGAATGTCTGAATATTCAGAGGGCATTTGGCATCCTAACAGAATAACTGTTTAGAAGTTGAGAAACTTTAACAAAACAGTGGAATCTTGAAAAAAAGTGAATAAAAACTAATAGAAATTCAACACTGAGAAGAAATAAAAAAGTCATGAGAGCAAGTTTTAATAACATATAAGATAGTTGCTATCAAAAAGCAATAGTATGAAAAATAAGATGTAGAGAAAGAATCTAAGAATAACAATAAAACCCCTGAATGTGATGTTTTAAGAAATCTTAAAAAGAAAATTGTGCACAAGCTTATATTATACATCTATATCTATCTATTTATCTATCTGCATCTCTTTTTGTGTATCTCTGTCTCTGTGTCTCTCTCTGTCTCTTTAATATGCATATATATGTATATATACATACATGTATATATGTATCTTATTCTGTGACTGGTATGGTGCCAAATTGCTGAGGAATATTGGAGTAAGAAATCTCAGGTATTACATGCCCAGAAATATGATTGCCTAGCTCCTTGGTTAAAGAGAAGAAAAGCAAAAATAAAATTCACAAGGTTTAAAGAGACAGGTAACATACCACGTAGTCTCAATCAAAACCATAAAACCATTCAACATTTACAAAAAAGAGAGGTGGGGGAAGATTGGAGTACATATTGAAGAAAAAAAGGAAATGACATACACAATCCATATAACGTTGTGTAAAGTTCAACACAACAAAGCAGGGAAAATTAAACATATGTGTATATAGAAATTTTTAAGTAATTAAATTTATATATAAAATATACATATATGCATATCTTCCCACACCCCTCAAATATTAATTATTGCTATTTTTTATTTTTTCCAACTTGCATGATGTGAAGTGAAAACTCAGAGTTCTTTTGATTTTTATTTCTCATATTGTTAGTGATGTTGAGCACTTTTTCTTGTAGTTATGAATATTTAGCAGTTCTTTTTGAGAGTTGTTTATTCTTATCCCTTGAAGATTTATCTATTGGGAATGACTGTTAGTCATACACAAGTGTATATAAATTATCTATATCTATGTTTAGATAGATATTGTATGTACATATATTGTATATGTGTATGTGTATTGTTTATGTATCTATATCTATCTCTGTATGTCTATATCTCTATTATATAGTGATATCAATATAGATACAGATATATACCTTGGATATCAAAACCTCATCAGAGAAATTTTATACATTTTCCACCATTTCACCACTTCCCTTCCAGTCCCAGATGCATTAATATTCTTTGTGCTGAAGCTTTTCAGTTCCAGTACTCAAAGTTATCTATTTTATATTTTGTAATTACGTCTTATTTAGTTGAGAATACATTCATTATCCATAACTATGAGAGGTATATGATCTTCTTCTCTTCTATTTTTTCTGTAGTATGATTTTTAGTACTAAAGTCATGTATCCATTTAGAATCTATTGAGTAATGGAGTGTAAGGTATTAGTTTAAGCCTAATTTCTGCCAGACTTCATTCTAGTTTTCGCAGGAGTTCTTCTTTAACAGGAAGGGTTTATTTTGTTGTTTTTGTTTAGTTTTTTATTTTCTAGGTAATTTATGCTTCCCACTTAATCAAACACTGTTTTATTGAGTTGTAATTGTTTCTGAATTTCCCTTGTGTAGATTGTTCCAATGATATCTCTCTCTATTTTTTAGCCAATACCAGATAGTTTTGATGACAGCTGCTTTATAATAGAGTTTGAGGTCTGGAGTACTATACTGCTTTCATCTGTAATTCTTTTCATCACTTCCTTTGATATTATAGACCTTTTGAAATGAATTTTGTTATATTTTTATTAAGCTCTGTGAAGTATCATCTTGATGATATGATTGGAACATCATAACAGTGTAAATTAATTTTGGTGTCATTGTCATTTTTATTACATTGGCATGGCCTAGTCATAAGCACTGAATATGCCTCCAGTTGTGTGGGTTGTCCTCTAGTTCTTTAAGGAGTACTTTGTAATTGAATCTATACAAGTGTTTCCTGTGCTATGGGAGGATGGTCCATAGATAATTTATTCATTTAGTAGCTGTTTGAAATACTGTATTCCTTTTATTACTGCTCTTGCATTTTGTTAATACTTTATATAAATGCTATTGACTTTTGATGATTTTGGATTTGAGAATTTTGATGAAACTACTAATAATCTCAATTATTATTTTTGCTTATTACCTGAGATTTTCCAGTAAGCCATCACATCATCAGTGGATTAAGATAAGTTTTATTTTCTCTCTAGCTATCTTTATTCTTTTGATTTCTTGCTCTTGTCTTGTTGCTATTGCTAGTGTTCCCAGAAATATATCAAATACTAGTGGAGATAGTGGGTATCTTTACTTCACCCTTCTATTTAATCAAAAAGGAATTTCCATTGTATGATGCTTGCTTTTGGTTTTAGGTAACTATTTTTATGATATTAATTTTTATAGTATGCCTCAATGCCTATAACTTTTTAGGGTTTTTAGCTGTAAAAAAAATTCTGTACTTTGCAAAAGTCTTTCTTTTTTTCTTTTTTGCATCTATTGAGATGGTCATGTGGTTTTGGATGTTTTGGTTGTTAGTATGGTTAGTTATGTCGATTTTTCCTACCTTGAAACTATCTTTGTATCCCTGGTATAAATTTCATTTGATCATAATGAATTATTTCTTGGACAAATCTTTGTAATTTGTTTGCTAGAATTTTATTTAAAACCTTTGAGTCAATGTTCATTAATGATATTGGCCTATAATTTTCTTTCCCTCTCTCATCATTCCATGGTTTAGATAAGAGCACTATTTTTGTCTCATTAAAGGATCCTAGTGGGGTTCCTTCTTTCTCATTTTTTGAAAACAATATGACAGGAGACCTCAATGTCTCACTATCATTTTTGGTTAAGTCTAACAGAAAGTTAAACAAAAAAGGAAATAGAGAACTGAACAAATTTCTGGAGGTACTAGACTTAAAAGATTTATGCCACCTTCTAAATGGGACAACAAAAGAAAATGCAAATTTCTCTGCATCATATGGAACTTTGACCAAAATTGATGATATACTAGGACACAAAGATACTACAAACAAATGATAAAAAGCAGAAACAATCAATATATCTTTGATATATCGTAGTGCAATAACAATAGAAATTGGTTCATGGACCACAAATAAAAGATACAAACCCAAATGAAGACAAAACAATAAAATCTTACATAATGACTAAGCCAAAGAACAAATGATTGAAACAACAACCACCACAGCTGCCTGTGATTTAGTCCCCTGAGGACTGCTCCATCTTTGCCTGTGTGGCCCATGCTGAACTGTGCTCCACTCCCAGCCTGGTAAAACAGACCTTTCCTATCCACCATGTAGGTTGTCTTGGGCTGGAAATTTGTTTCACCTTGTCTTTTTGTTGGTTCTGCTGCTCTAGAATTGTTTAGAGTCATATTTATAGGTATTTGAGAGATTTGGGAAAGAGCTCAAGCAAGTCACTGCTTTTACTCCACCATCTTGGCTCCCATGAACATTTTTTAAATGTTCTATTTTTTTTACTTCTTTTAGATTGTCTTTCACATTTGTGTATTTGGATTTTTTATTTATTCTCTATTTTATTTTATTATTTTGTTTTTTGGTGAGATGACATTTTGGATTCAAGTTTTTCTATTCTGCTTATTTTTTTTGCTGTGCAGTACATAAATTCTGCTCTCATAATTATCATTTCTATTTTAAAGTGCTGAAGAAAAATGTATTGTGGTTGCTTGTTCTCCCCAATTTCCATATGATCCTCCATCTCATCAAATGTTGAATGCTTTTCCTTCATTTTGCAGTATTTATTCATAGATCTCAGAACTCTTTTGCTTGATCTGGGAGCTATATTTACTTCTTTTGTTACTATTTTCCCTGTTGATTTATTGGTTCAATGTCTTCAAGATTCCTTCATCATAGAATCGTTGGCACTTTCAGTCTTTCTTTTATTTTCTTATTTTCTTTATCACTCACTTTGGACTCCATCCCCTCAGATTAAAGTTTCCTTGGCTGTTGGATATCAAAATATCTCATCCAACTCCCATACTTGGTAATTCAGTAATCAGCAGCCTAGGTCTTTGCCCCAAATGACTTTTTGGTAGTCAGAACTAGACCCAACTGGTTGCTATACTTTTCCCTCACACTTGGTAGACTGCTGCACAGTTCCCACATGCACAGCATCCTTTCCGGATGACATGCCCCACTCCTTCTCCTTCTTAGTTTTTTTAGCTTCTGGCACTAACCATTCAGAGTCCACTTTCCCCATCAACAGCAGTTCAGAGCTGCTGGCAGTGTAGAGCTACTGGTAGTTTAGAGTTTGTAGCTTTCAGAGCTGCTAGCAGTTTAGAGTTGCTGGTACTTTAGAGTTTGTAGTTTTAGTGCCTGTTGATTACAGCCCTTGGTAAGCCTTTGCTGTGGAAGCCTGAGGAAACTTCTTCGCTCTAGAGCTGGGGACTCTATGGCACTAGAAGGACTGAGAGAGGACCAAGGTGTAGCAATGGCTTTTGATATAAGCTCATGTCAGGTCCTAGGATCTTCTAGTACCACCTTGCTGCTGGTATTATAAAATGTTGGGGAGGTATATTTAATGAGATCAGCGTCCCTTAGTGTCAGTTCTTGCATTCATTTGCTTGCTTTTTCTATATCTTTTTTTTTATTCTTGTCATCTTAGATGATGGGATGAAACAACTGAATTTGCTTGTGTCTTTGGTACATTATTTCTTTTCTGGGGAGGGTTTAAGAGGTTGTGAGGATTAGAGAAAATGTCCAATTCACCATTTTGTTGCTTCTATGGTCTGTAAGTCAGCTTATTCATTTAGGATAAGATTGTTTTGTTTACAATTAATTTTTAATCTATGATCCCAAGACCCTTCCTTAAATGTATCTTTATTGAATTATGGCCTGAAAAGGCATTTATTATGTCTACATTTCTGTACTTATTTGTGAGGCTTTAATGTCTCAATACATGGTCAGTTTTTATGAAGGTGCTAAGTACAGCTGAGAAAAAGATATATTCCTTTCTATTCCTGTTCAATAGTCTTCAAATTTATCTATCATATCTAACTTTTCTAAATTCTATTCATCTTCTTAATTTCTTTTTTTTTTATAATTAGATTTATCTAGGTCATAGAGGGATAAAATGAGGTGCCCCCCCACTAGTATAGTTTTATTACTTAACTCTCCCTATAATTAATTTTTTTTCCTTTCAAGAATTTAGAGTCTGCATATGTGTTTAATAATGATATTAATTCATTGTCTATAGTAAACTTTAGCAAAATATAGCTTCACTGAATATCTATTTTAATTGGGTCTGTTTTTGCTTTTCCTTTTTCTGAGGTCACGATTGCTACTCCTGCTTTTTTTTTTTTACTTCAACTGATATATAACTGATTCAGCTCCAGTCCCTTATTTTAAATGTGTGTCTTTCTACTTCAAGTAGTCTGGAAACAATATATTGTTGGTCTGATTTGTAATATATTTTGCTACCTAGTTCTCATTTGTGAGTTTATTTTGTTATTGTTTGTCCTTCTTTCTTGAAGAGGACCATGACATCAGGAAGGTGATGCCATAACTTGTAAGTGAATTGCATGCCATGCCTTGCAAGTGAATTAGTGGGTGGTGCAAAGTCCTCAGCCTCACTTTCTCCTCAAGAGCCATCTGGGTCCAGTGTTAAAGATATAGAGCAGGACAATTGAAGATGGCTCCTGAGGTGTGTTGTTTACACTCACAGTTAGTATTGCTAACTGTGCATTTTCCATCATTCTATTAACTCTTCTATTTATTCTTCTCTTTTTTTATCCTGTCCCCTCTTCAAAAATCTATTTTCCTTCTGCCCACAGGAAACATGACTCACTGACTTTTTGTTGGTTGACCACTTAGAATTCAGTTTGATGTGACTTAAAAAAATGTTTAAAGTTGAGAGGGGAACATTAAGAGAGCTTCATTAAAAGTTCCCTTTATGCCCTTCACCCTCCACAGCCAACATGGATCATGTTTGGACCAAGACTGTGAAGAGGGTGGCATGAGTCATCACTATTTTTTAGTCATGTCCAATTCTCCATGACCCCATTTGGGTTTTCGTGGTAAAGATATTGAAGCGATTCGCTATTTCCTTCTGCACTTTATTTTACAGATGAGGAAAATGAGTCAAATATAGTTAAGTGAGTTATCTAGAGTTACACAGCAAGTAAGTGAGGCCAGACTTGAACTCAGGAAGATGAGTCTTCCTGCCTTCAGATCTGCACTCTACCTGCTTTACCATCTAGCTTCCCAAAACTATGTAGGCAGGGTGTTGTTCTGTTGTTCAGTTGGGTCTGACTCTTTGTGACTCCCTAGACCATAGTGTTGCAGTCTGAGAGATTAAGACCTCTCAAAGATCAGAGTACAGGACACGGTTGTCTGGAATGAATTCAGACTCAAGCATTCTTTAAGTCCAGTTGGCAAAGATTTATTGTTATGCTTTTCAGTGGGCAAGGATTCTTAAGGAAACTGTGACCTTAGAAGGGTTCAGTTAAAGTTTATATAAGAAGGTTATATAGGATAAGCTATAGTAAAACATGTGTCAGATATGCTAACTAGGTGATTCAGGGTGGGATTAGGGAGTGGTCAAGGAGTGGTCAGTTCCTAAAGGAACATGCACTTTTTGTATCTACTATGCAAGCATTTTAGCAGAGTTCACCAGGAAAAGCCCAAGGAGGGGTTATATGGAAATGTGGTTTTTAGGTCTGCTAAGTCACTAAATTAACTAGAGATAAGGGCCAACTGAGGGTTGCCCAGTCCGCCACCAATCAATATCTTGTTTGACAAGATAGATGTAGAGAGTATAAATATGTCGTAAGTCTAGAATACATATAATGAGTAGTCCAAGATATACATAATGAGGTAGGGAGGTAGTATAGATAGTCCTGTGGGTATGAATATCTTTATGACCCAGTGCATAGCCAGTTTAAACTAATAATTCCTTCAGGTGCAGTTTGTAACTGCACCAGAGAGACAGATAAGTGTGTTGCTGAGGCCCACTCATGAGTAATTGCTAGGCATAGTTTTCTTAGGCTGGGGAGAAATTGCCAGGGATAATGTTTCTCAGGCTAGGAAGAAATATGGTCTTGGAAGTGGAGTCCCAGTATAAGCACCCAAGCACCCCATCAATAGCATGCCTATGCAATCCATGGAGTTTTCTTGGCACAACTACCAGAGTGGATTGCCATTTCCTTCTCCCATGGATTAAAGCAAACAGAAGTTAAGTGACTCATCTAGGATCACCCAACTAGTAAGTTTCTAAGTCCAGATTTCAATTCATATCTTCCTGACTCCAGGCTCAGCACTCGATCCACTGAGCCATTTATTGGCCTAATGATCTATCTATGCTTCAATTACTGATAAAGCACATTAAAAAAACAAATGTCTAACTTAAGCATAGAATGTTGTTTAGAGTACTGAGAGGTTATAACATTCTCCTCAGGGTCACACAGCTAATATGAGCTACAGGCAGAATTTGAAACCAGGTATTACCATCTTTTGTTGTTATTTTTCCTTCACGCTTGAAGAAGACCAAAATGACATCACTATGCTGGTGTCAAAGTACAGTATATCCAGCAATGGCTGATCATATCAATATGATCTCAGAAGGCTGTTCCACAGATAGGGCCCTAACAACCCATATGACTATTTGGGAGGGAGATGTCTTTAAATTTGCTCTTCTCATGTTTATTTTGAGCTATCACAGTACTGCTTTGCTCATAGAGCACAGCATCTTCTTTGAAACAGACATGCCATGTTGGGTGATCCTATGCCACTGTCTCCCCTGGCTTGAAATTGATTCCAAAGTTTTTCAGATAGACTTTGAGAGTGTCCTTGTACTGTTTCTTCTGACCCCCATATGAGTGCCTGCCTCATGTGAGTTTTCTGTAGGCAAATGTACATTTGGCATTTGAATAGCATTCCCAGCCTATCTGAGTTGAACTTTCTGCAATAGTTTAGATGCTTGACAGTTTAGCTTGAGAAAGGACCTCTGTATATTTAACTTGTCTTTCCAGGTGATCTTCATGATCTTCTTAGGATAATTCAAGTGGAAGTAGTTCAATTTTCTGGAATTGTGCTGGTAGACTGTCTAGGATTTACAAACACACAACAATGGCCAGAGTCACCAGAGCCCAGCAACAAGAAAAAAGTCAAGATGGCTCCAGATGGTTTTGGATGCAGTGGATGACCTTACATCTTTAGAGTCTGGCCAAGCTCTAAGCACTCCACAGAGACTGCTTCCTCCACCTTCGTGGCCTGTTGAAACAAAATGTTCACATCTACTTATTTCTCTGGTGAGGTTTTCGCATACTTGAGATAGACAATCCCCCTAATTCACTGATGGGTTTGAGGATTATTGGTTACCCTCAACATGATTTAACCCATCTGCTGAGATGATTTTACCAGGGTGGGGCTACTGAGCATGCTACAGCTTCTTGGAGCTACAGGTGGAAATGACTGTCAGGTGGACAACAAAGGTGGAAAGCAGCCCTGTAAAGGGCTTGAGATCCCTCACATCAGAGGTACTAGTCCTCCCTGAACACCCAGTATACCCCATATTGACTCTTACGCCATCTCTGTGTACACTAAATTATGTGGCCTCAGTATTCTAATATATGCATATACACACACATATATGCATATATGTATATGCATACAGACATAAGTGTGATGCAAAATGCGCCCCTATCTTCTATATACAATGTCCAGATATCCTTGCTGTTATGATAGGATAATGCCATTGAACATCTGTTCAACCAGGCTTGATTTAATTTAATTAAATCCTTCAGATTCAGGATTAGAATGACATCAGACAGTTGTAGTCCATCTAACAGTTAACAAAAGCAAATTTTCTTAGCCAAAGTATGGAAAAGAATTTCAACAAAGAGACAGCATTAATTCATTTGGCCATAGCCTCTCTGACTCCCTATTGGCTTTGATGTCATGCCAGTCTTATGTCAAGTCTTAGGGAGTAAGACTGAATCCCTTGACCTCTCACATTTGTACTTAGGCCACCAGGAAACTATATCAGTGGATTAGTCCCTTAGATCAAATATGTCTAGAAAATTATTTTAATACATTTTAAGAAAAAAATTATTCTAGTCTGCTTGCAGTAGATGTCATTCCTCTGACAGCTTCTCTTTTCAATCATGTGATTCTATTATCAGGCAAAAGACAACATTGAGGAATAAAGAACTGAGAGGGAAAAATACCTGGAAATTAAAGAAAAGTAAATAGTATATTCTGCTAAACTGTATAAAGCCTACTGATGCAATTAATCATGTAAATCATTCTTGCCATAGCTTAATGAATTATGGCAGTAGTGAGAACTCTTATTAAAGATAAAGATTAGAAATATGAGAAATGGAGACCCAAAGTTAAAGACTTAATTCACCTACTTACATTATCATCTCCTCTCAGATAATTGTAGGGATATTTTTCAGCCTAACTGGCATTGTCACAATTTCAATAGCACTCAATCTAAATAATCCACATCTAAGCATAACTTGTTTTAAATAGTTTTCTAAATAAAGCATATAGGTGCCTGGTGGCATCCCCCAATACACAGGATATGTCTTCCAGCTAATGTCTATTCCAGGTGCAAGTTAATTTATATACCCACATACCTTAAAAGTAGATTTCATGATTCCTTACCAATGTGTCTATCTTTAGTGGTCAGCCAGAAGATGTAATTAGCTCAAAGAAAATTAATTCAGGTATTTGGCAGTTCGTTTTTTTTTCTTTAAATATAATAAGACATTTCCTCCATTACCCTTGGGCATACTATCCCACAGATACACACATTAGTGGGAAATATGGACATATGAGAATATTTGTATAGGGTCACACACAATGAATTTGACAATGTGGACAGGACAAAGTCATTGACAGATGCATAGGAAGGTAACTTATGTGACCATGAATATATGTGGATTGATACCAATGATTCTGTAGGGTCATTGATGTCTTCTGGTTGTGTTATCATTCTGTTTTCAATGAGTCTGTTCTCCACTGGTCTCCAAGTCTTTGCTTGGTGCTGCTTTACAGATACTACTTGACTGGCTCCATTTTTTCTGTTAGGTCAAATTCCTGAGTATCATTTCTACAAGAGAAGAAATGGGGTACTGCTATGTTTTGTTTTGTTTTTTTCACCTTATAAATTATTCTGCTTTTTAGGGAGAAAAAACCACAAACTATTGTCTGTGACTGGAAAAAAAGTTTTCCCTCATTTTCTCCATTCTTATTAAGTTAAAAACACTTGGCTACTGACAGCTCTTATTTACCCAGTAGGATTCTCAGCCACAGGTGTCAAAATCTTTAGATAATGGAATACAAGCAGAAAACTGTTTTCATAAAATGAAGACATTTTCATTTCTAATGTTAAATATTGATCAATATAACACACATAAAAGCTCATTTGCATGTACTTCAATAATATTTAAGAGTATAAAGTGGTTCTGAGGCCAAAAATTTTAAGAAGTCCTGCTTTAGAACAAAGAACACCATCTTCTCACTTAGCTAATGTCTTTAGTATTTTAGGGGACTCCTCTGCCTCCTCCGCTGCCTTGGTTTCTGAGACTTTACTCTGGTTTATGACAACTCAATACACCTTCCCAGTTGGGTTTAATATGCGTGTTTTCAAACTGTGAATATCTTTTGTCTCTTATGTACAAGAGTAAGTAAGAAAAAGGCACAGATAAAGCCTAAGTCCCAGAAGGTAAGGTAATCATTCATCATTGATTCTTCAACTTATTTCACTATGGATCTTTTCATATACAGATGATAGCAGCTTTGCAGCAAACATTATATAAATAAGTTGTTTTATAGTTTACTATGTATTTTAGCCTCCCCTCTCCCACACCAGCAGTGACTACATCCTGTGCTCTCCAGAGTGATGTGATAGTTACAAAGGTTTTTTTTAAAACTATCACTTCTTGTATGTAAATAGAGAGCCTATAGTGTGCCATTTAATAGACTATTAGTTGCATTCTTTTGATATTCTTAAGATGGAATATTTAAGGGGAAAATCTCTAAATATATATATATATGCATGTATATACATATATGCACACATATGTATATATGCATAATATTTGAGCAAACTTCTCTTTGATGAATATTTTGTGGCTCATGAGTATTACTTTTCATTTTAATGCTGAGCCTAAAAACCTGAATAGTCCTGAGTTAAGCCTATCCTATTACATTTGGCATTAGTCAGAACAATTCAGACATGATGATTTTAATGTGAATTTTCAGTTGAATTGCAGGAAGGGCAGTGCAAACAAAAAGGAACCTTGCTTGCCTAGATGGAAAGATAAAAAAAACACCCAGTAACTGCCATGCTTCTAGTTACATATGGAGAACCCTTTCAAAGGGATAAAAAAAGGAACTCCCATTGACCATTTAGGAATGTTTTGTTGTTCTTGAGTCATTTAAGTTGTGTCTGACCCTTCATACACCATTTGGTGTTTGCTCTGCAAAGATACTAGAGTGGTTCACCATTTCCTTTTCCAGCTCATTTTACAAATGAAGAAACTGAGGCCAACAGGGTTAAGTGATTTGCCCAGAGTCACACAGCTAGTAAGTGAGGATACCAGATTTGAACTCAAGGAGATGAGTCAGCCTGACTTCTGACCTGGCACTCTACCCACTGTGCTACCTAGTAGCTTAATGATATGTGTGTGTGTGTGTGTGTGTGTGTGTATGTATATACATATATGTTTAGATATATACATGCATATATGTGTGTGTATGTATATACATATATGTTTAGATATATACATGCATATATGTGTGTGTGTGTGTATATATATATGTGCATACACACACAATTTATCCCATATATGTGTGTATATATACATATACATATATATATATATATCCCACATATATTATTACATATGTTGTAGATGAATTATACTTTGAAGATAGAGTCAATTGGTAAAAGCACAAGAGAAAGAGATGGTGCTAATTGGGGTGAGAAACTGCAATAGATTGGCAGGTTAGATCCAGAGTTGATGCAGAGGTGAAAGCAGAAGATAAAATTTGACAAGTTGAATGCAGAGCTGATATAGTACTACCTGAGAAGACTGAAGGCCAAGCAAGAGGCCACAAGCTAACCTGCTGCTTTTGAGTAATTCAACACTTCTTGGGAAGTCATCTGACAAAATGTATGAGGATAAGCTTTTGACTGACCAAATAAAATTTTAGTTCTAGTTTTTCACTTTGAACATCATGTACAGCTTATGAGAGGTACAGCCTCTCAGATTTGATTATTCCTCTTTGGTGCCCCCTGTGGCATGCAAGGGAAAGATTTAAGGGGGAAGAGTTTTGGCAGTTGCTTTGCTGTATAAGACACAATGCTGAAAGCTAGTTGCATGATGAAAAACACTGCTGAGTAAAGAATTGTCTAGTCTTGTTTACATTGCCCAGAGACTCAATCTTAGCTGTTTTATGGTGCATTCTGTTCTGAATGGATTATGTAGAATACTAGTGAGTAAATAGGTAGCATGGGCTTATTTGTAGTGCACTGTCGCTGTCAGATTGAACACCTTTGGGGTTCTCTGTCTCACAGGGAATTACTAACCAAATTAAGAAGTAATACTTTCTCACCACCCTTTTAAGGGTGAGGGTAAATGGAAACAATTGCTAAATATTATACTAGTTCAAGAGTAAAATAGAAGAGGATTTGCCCAACTAGAGAGCCAGGACCAGCAGACACAAGCAAGACATCAGGCAAACATTACTAATAATGAGAACTATCCAGAAGTATAATTGGCTGCTCTGCGAAGTGCTGGGTTGCCTTTCTTTGGCAGTTTAATAAGATAGGCTAGGTGAGTCAGCTATGGGGTGAGCTAGATGGCTGCTTCCAGCTTTCATATCTAAGGTTCTGTGAATGCTGATTGCACACATACACACATATGTATTATATATATATATTATATATATATATATATATATATATATAATTATATATATTATATATATATATATTATATATATATATACACACACATGTATATATATATATACACAGACATATTAGCAAAGTAGTGATAACAGTAAATTTAAAAATATTCACTAAGACCCAGTTGGTTT
Organism: Phascolarctos cinereus; assembly: GCF_003287225.1. Taxonomy (NCBI): domain Eukaryota; kingdom Metazoa; phylum Chordata; class Mammalia; order Diprotodontia; family Phascolarctidae; genus Phascolarctos; species Phascolarctos cinereus. The sequence goes on along the minus strand of NW_027555847.1, from coordinate 273,954,858 downwards.
CATAACTGCAGTTCAAAACTGATCTGCTATTCAGATATTTTAAAATGCATTTTCTTCTGGATCTGTGATTTCATCAGTGTGAAAATATCCCAGAATGAAGATTGTGCTTATGAAGATTGTCAAGATATCCATAATTTATACTTCCACAGGGTTTATGTTTTATACCTATGGTCACAATGGCAATATGTGTAAGAGGCAGGACTTAAATCCAGGCCCTCTTGAACACTGAAATATCCCTCTATCTACTGTTCCACACTGCCTCTCAAAATTACCAAAAAAAAATTAGTGACCAAAAATTTAGACATAGTAAAAAGCTTCCAATTAAACATAATTGTTATTTATATACAAACATACACACATACACACATACACAAGAGGAACAAGAATTTCCGAAATATTTTAACATAATGACAAGTGTCTACCTATAAACAAGAACTATTTATTTGTAAATGAGTAGCAGTCAGAGTTTTCACAATAAGATCAATAAAATCAGAAGTAATTCATGAATTCCTGTTTTTCTACAAGCCTCTAGAAGTGCTAGTGAACAAAATAGAACAATAGAAATTGAGATAATAGAAATAAAGAAGATAGAAATAAATATTCTTGAAGATAAAAAAGGTCTCATCCTTAGAGATCTCAAGAAAAGCAATGAAAGCAAAATATAATCTAAATAATAGCTTTGGTAAAGTAGCATTATACAAAATAAATTAACCAGAAATAGAAAGGGAAATTCAGGAAGATGGTGGATTAGATGCAGTGACCCAGCAAACCTTTTTTAATAGTCCCCTTCAAACAACTTTAAAATAATGCCTTGAATCAAATTTTGGAGCAACAGAGCCAAGAAAAAAAAAAGATTATGGATTTTCCAAAACCATCCTGGGGAAATCACATCTCTCTCTCTCTCTCTCTCTCTCTCTCTCTCTCTCTCTCTCTCTCTCTCTCTCTCTCTCTCTCTGTCATATGCCAACAACATGGGTTTGTATGGTGAACTGTGGGAGCCTTTACCATGGTTTGAAAAATGCTGATGAAGCCAAAAGGGTAGAATCCCATGAAAATCCTGATTTTTTCCATGTTCCAACCCACCCTCAATGGGGCCTGAATTGTCTCCATGATCCTGAATAGTCCTGATCTGAGGGGCCAGTAGTTGCAAGGGGTAAAAGGTATGGCAGATCACACCATTAGCATGTGGACCCAGCTGGTTTCCAACCTCAAGGAAGAGGACTCTTCCCACAATTGGCAGCAGATCACTGACCAGATTGGCATGTTTTGTTTCACAGGCCTGAAACCTGAACAGGTAGAACAGCTGACCAAGGAATTTTCCAACTATATGGTAAAACATGGCCACATTTCTATAGCAGGGGTCACACCAGGCAATGTAGGATACCTTGCCCAAGCCTTTCCCCAGTCACCAAATAACTCTCCCTGGTGAGATGGACCAGGGACAACCTTTCCACCTTCAGACTCTGCTGTTTGAGATTCAGACAGATGATTGAGCTTGCAAAGATAGGAGTGGTGTGAGATCTTTCAGCCACAGTGCTTAATGCTCAGCCATTAAAAGTATCTCAGAAAAAGACCTATGATTAGTGTTTGGAGCATTGTGGGTCTAACCCAAACTCCCCAACCCATTCTCCACAACTTTTCCAACACGTTTTATGTATAGTAACTCTACCAAAAATCAAACCCTGAAACCATAATTCCTTTCCCTCTCCCTTTCCCCCACTCTTAGATCTCCTGACATTACCATGTTCTTTAAGAGCTTTAATCTAGGTAATAAATATCACTTAGCCCACATAACAGAAATCTCTATGGTGCTAAAAGCTTCCAAAGGAGGCTAGTCCAGTTCTGACTCCCACTACCCATTAGTTTCCCCTGACTGACGGAGGCACTTTGGATCACAGAGTTTGTTTTTGAAAATCATAGATGCTACTGTTGTGTAGCATCTTGGCTTCAAGAAACAACAGAAAAGAAAGGTGGCCCTCACCCACTAGACACCTAAGATTTTTTAACTTTTCCCTCATCCCTTATTTTTATTGCTGCCCTTTTCCTTTGACCCAAAGGTCCAAATCTGTCCTAGTTTCTCTCCCTCCTTCTGCTTGAATCAAACTTCATATCAGGATCCATATATCTGGAGAATTAAGTAAAATATAATTTAAGAATTGAGCATGTTCTCTCCTCCCCTTTCTCAGAAAATGATGGAGGAGTAATATTGCCGTCATTGTAAAGTTTTTAATTGGCCCCCTTTCTGCCACCACCCCACCAGACTTCATCAGTGTGGATGTGCAATAAATAGCCTGTCTCATGACATCCGTATGGGTCAGTCAGTCTTGGGAGATGAGTATTTTGAACTGTGATTATAAGCTTCTCTGTGTTGCTAGCTAGCCAAGTTCAAATTTCAACCTTGAAAAGGTCATTCTCCATTGAAATCACATTTATGCAGCCTGGTTTCTCTGTTACAATAAATTACTGTAGACTAGAAAAAAATTATCAACTTCCATGTTAAAGGAGCAGAGGGGCTTAGAATATGATATTCTGGAAGATAAAGGAGTTAGAGTTACAACCAAGAATAAACTACCCCACAAAACTGAGAATAATCCTTCAAAGGGAAACATAGGTATTTAAAGAAATAGAGGAGTTCAAAGCATTACCAATGAAAACACCAGAGATGGACAGAAAATTTGACATTCAAACACAAGATTCAAGAGAGGCATAAAAGGGTAAAGATAAAAGAGAAATCATAAGGGACTCAATAAGGTTAAATTTACATTCTTGTATGGGAAGATGATCCACATAACTCCCAAGTACTTAATTATTATTAGGGAAGTTAAAAGGAGCTTATATAGACAGAAAACACAGGTGTGAGTCAATTATGTTGGAATGATCTCTAAAAAAAGGGAAGGAGAAAAAGGAATGCACTGAGAGAAGTGGGAGTAGGGAAGGAGAGGTAGAATGTGGAAATTTTCTCACAAAAAAAAAGGCATGCAAGGAAAACCTTTTTTACTTTGAGGAGAGAGAAATGGAGAAGTACCAGACAATGCTTGAACCTCTTATCAGAATTGGTTCAAAGAAGGAAGAACACACATACACAATCAGTTGTGTATAGCAATCTATCTTATACAAAAGAGAAATGGAAATGAAAAAGTATAAGAGAAAGAGAGGGTGATAAAATGAAAGGCTGATTAAAAGATGCAGTGGTTAGAAGCAACATAGATTTTTGAGGAGGGGATAAATGAGGGGGAGAGAAGACTAAACAGAAGAATATTGGATGGAGTAAAACACAGTTGGTAATCATAACTGTGAATGTGAATGGATTGAGCTTGCCCATAAAATGGAAGTGGAAAGCAGAATGAATTAGAAACCAGAATCCAACATGTTATTTACAAGAGATATACTTGAAACAGAAACACACACACACACACACACACACACACACACACACACACACACACACAGAGTTAAAATAAAGAGCTGGAGCACAATCTAATACACTTCAGCTAAAGTAAAAAAGGCAGGGATAGCAATCAAGATCTCAAACAAAGCAAAAGCAAAGATAGATCTAATTAAAAGAGATAATTGAGAAACTACAGTTTGCTAAAAGGTACCATGTAGACAATGAAGTAATATTAAAAAAATGCAAATTTCTCTGATGAAGGCTTCTTTTATCATGCATGCATATATATGTATATGAAATTGAGCCATATTTATAAAAATAAGTACCATTCCCCAATTAATAAAAGGTCATAGGATATGAACAGGCTGATTTCAAACAAAGTAATCAAAGCTATTGAGAGTCATGAAAAAATACTCTAAATCACTATTGATTAGAGAAATGTAAATTTAAGGTATTACCTCACACAATCAGAAATAACAAATGTTAGAAGGGATAAATAGGTTCATTAATGAACTGTTAATAGAATAGTGAATTGGTCTAAACATTCTGGAGAACAATTTGCAACTATTCCCAAAGGGCTATAAAACTGTGTATATACCCTTTGTACCACTGATACCACTACTAACTCTGTACCCCAAAGAGAGCAAAGAAAAATAATAGGGATCTTGTTTACAAAAATATTTATAGCAGCTCTTTTGTGGCAGAAAAGAATTGAATTTGAAGGGAAGCTTATCAATGGGGAAATGGCTTAACAAGATGTGACATATAATTGTAATAGAATAGTATTGTGCTATACCTAGCATGACATGTATAAACTGATGTAAAGTTGAATGAGAAAGACTGGGAGATCCTTATGCACAGTAACAGCAATATTGAAATGGTGATCAACTGTGAAAGACTTGGTTACTCTGATCAATACAATGATCCAAGACAATTCCAAAGTACTCATGATGAAAAAAAAAACCGCCTCTGGAGAGAGAACTGATGATATCTGAGTAAAACTTGAAGTATAATTTTCTCACTTTATTAGTTTTGCTTTTGTTTTTGCTAATATAGAAATATGTTTTGCATGATTTCACATGTATAATTGATATCGTATTGCTTGCCTTCTCAGTAAGTGGGGGAGGAGAGGAAGGGAGAAAATGTGAAACACAAAATTTGAAAAGAATATTAAAAATAAATAATATTGTATTTAAAAGATAACAAAAAAAATGTTAGTGTGGCTAAGAAACCTCTTGAAATCTAGAGAAATCCCATTCAAAAGTATTATAAAATGTATAACTTATTGATTGATTGATTTAAATAACTGGTAGTCAAACTAAAAAAAACACTCATGACACACAAATGCAATTACAAAATAGTTTTTACAGAAATAAAAGAAGACAAATAATTGGAAAGACATTCATTGTTCATGGCTGAACTGCATCAATATAAGAAAAATGACAATTCTACCTAAAGTAATTTACAAATTTAGTGATATGTCAATCAAATTACCAGCTGCTACTTTATAGAACTAGACAAAATAATAACAAAATTCATTTGAGGGGAAAAACAGGCCTGGAATTTCAAGGTAAATAATGAGAAAAGAAAGAATGATGGGTACCTAACATTATTATAGCTCATAATCTTTACTTAGTACTAATTTTTAAAAAGTTAAAAGGCATATGAGTGCAGCAGATTAAGAACAAAGGCACACAGCAGCCCAAGAGGACACTACATACATTTTTAAATACATACATATTTAATAAACACCACAAAGGACATTAATCTGTACTTAATATTTCTGCATTGCAGAGAATATTTGCCAATTGTAGGTAGGATGGATTGGAGAGAGAAGAAACTGGAAAAAAAAGGTGCTAATTACTAGGATTTCTTGTCCAGGCAAAAGGAGATGAGAACCTAACTATGGGAGGGGACATTTGAGTGGAGAGATGCAAATAAAGACCTGATGATTAATTATACAGAAGTTTAGGGAAAGGGAAGAGTGAAGAGTGATTTCTAAGGTTGCAAACCTGGGTGACTGAAATGATGATTATGCTACCCACAAAAATAGGTTACTCTAAAGAAGCGATAAGTTTTTGAGAGGAGAGGCAATATATCATGAGTTCCAATTTTGAGTTTGAGAAAATTATTGGATATCCAGAAGAAGATGGTAATGTGAGGGTGGAGTTCAAGAGAGAGATTACTGTTGGCTATATAGCTGAGGATTGTACTAATGAGAAGTGTTAAGACAATCACAGAATACATTATAAAAGAAATAAAAGAGATCCAGGAGCCAATTTTTGGGAATGCCTACATTTAGTATGTAGAAGGATGATAATAATTAAGATAAGAAGACTAAAAAGAAATGGTGAGACAAGTAGGAAGACAACTCGAAATACTTTCACAGAAGTCAATAGGAGAGAAATTGTCCATGAAGATTATGTGATAAACAGCTTTAAAAATAGCCCTAAACAATATACAGCATTCACTTATATTTTACACACACATACACACACACGCACACATACAAATTGAAATTAATGGAATTTTATTTAATACAGTCAATGTCCTCTGTCTAAAACCAAGAACTGGGAATATCTGTAGTTGAGAAACATGCAAAACTTTACCCATAAAATCAGATATAATACAAGGATATTAATTTTCTCTATTTGTATTTTATATAGCTTTAGAAATGTTGCTACAATAATTATATAAAATCTACACAATACAAATTGATGGAATGAATCTAGGTAAAGAAGATGGAAAATACTTATTTTCATAGGAAAGATGGCTAATTTAAACATTCACAGAGAAAAAAATGGAAAAAAAAAGTTACAATAGTTTAGCAAAAGGTAGGTAGTAGAGTGTATTCAGAGTGAGATTTAGCAAGGCATGATTGTTGATGGAAAAAGGGAATATCATCACTATGGAGAACTGTGTATAGCTGAAGAAAGTGGTCAACTAAATGATGAAGAAAGGAAAGTGAGGCCAGAACAAGGGAGACAGACCTTAAGGACTGAAAGGATTTATGAAAGATGAAGCAGGAAAGATTGAAGGATATGAGGTTGTGGCCACTCCTCACATCATCCTTTGTACTCTCTTGTCTAACCAATGGTTAGAAACTATAATGATGAAAGGAGAGAGGGAAAAAAATACGGAGAAAAAAGAAGAAACTATTTCTATTATATACATAATATGATAATCTTAGCTCTGCCTTTTTTGAGGCCATGGTTTTACCTCTGCTTTTTAAATTTAAAAAAAAAAATCACTCTGTTGGTCAATGTTTCTGCCTAGATAGAAGTTGTGAAGAGTCAGTCAAGATCATCCCAAATTGAGGCAGCTAGGTGGCCCAGTGGATAGCCAAAAAAACAAACAAAAGATCATCTCAAATTAAATTGAGTAACCAAAGTGACATAACTTCTTCCCATAGGATTAAACCCTGACCATCAATTTATAATTTATCTTTCATATGTAGTCACAATGTGAGATTATAGCTATTGATGATTTTTTTTAGCAGAGTAATAAATCTGGAATTTTATAGGGGCCACTTGAGAGGAAAAAACCTTTACAGTGTATATAACACCTACTCTGTAACTGACAACCTTTGAGCATTCTGGAGACTGGAAAGATTAAGCAATTTGCTCAGGGTCATGCAGCAAATGTGTGTTAAAAGTTGGCTCCCTGACTTCAAGGTCAGTTCACATGGCAGTGACCTTGAATTCTGGAAGGCTGTAATACATCTTATAAGGCTGAGAAGACTTTGAGTATATATATATATGGTAGTGATCTCTATGTACATTATTGGAAGACAAGTCTAAGTGAGTCTAAGCTGGTGTGGAGAGAACCTAATAATAATTAAAGCTATTTACATCATACTTTATTGTTTATAATTTGGTATTCTCATGCTTCATTCTATCCTCACAAAAACTCTTGGAGGTTGGTGCTATCATTAACTCCATTTTGCAGACTAGGAAACCTTGGCAGGAAGAAGTTAAATGACTTGCCCACAGTCATACAGCTATTAAGTGGGAGATTTGAACTTAAGTCTTCCAGGTCCACCATTCTAGGTACTGTACCACCAAAATTCCTGATTTGTAGTGATGGCAAATGTATGAACAAAATTACAACCCTTTTCATCTACAAATGTTCCATTTTACAAATGAGAACTTTGATATTCTGAGAGAATGAATGACTTATTTAAGATCACACAGCTACTAACAAGCAAATCCAGGAATGTAATTAAGTACCCTCATTCCCAGTTCAATGCTCATGATGCTAGATCATACTACATCTTTGTAATTCCAACACAACTGCAATTTATAAATGATGAGATTCCATTGTTTAACATAATTTCAAAATGTGCAGTTGTTCATCAAACAGCAATCTGAAGACATTGAGCCAGAGTTGAAATTATATTTTCCTTTTTTTTTTCTCCTGAAAATTCCTAGTATGATTATTTTTGTCTCATTTAAGAGACCCATTTCAGGCTCAATCAGAAGAAGAAGTGAAAGAATAGTTGGTTGAGTTTCTCACAATGAATTCTTTCAAATTGCAGCATGCTAGTTATTACCTAAGTCACACCTCATAAAACTAATGGTACACAATTTTAAATAGCTTAACCCAAGAATCCTACCCACAGTTATCAAATAATTCAAAAGTTCAGTAAAGGTTCTCAAAGTGTATTCACGAGGAAGGTAATATCTAGGAAACTTATTGTTTAGTCATTTTAGTCTTGACTGACACTTAGTGACTCCAATCCAGGTTATCTTTTCAAAGATACTGGTTTTCCATTTCCTTCTCCAGCTCATTTTACAGATGAGGAAATTAAGGCAAATAGGGTTAAATAACTCGCCCAGGGTCACACAGTTAGTAAAGCTGGATTTGAACTTATCTCTTCTTGACTGCAAGCGCAACAGTCTGTCCATTTTGCCACCTGACTGCCCCAGAAAACCCAAAAACCACAGTCAATCTCTATTCAAAAGGTCATTTTCTGCCACTTCTGTTTCTGAGATGCTCATATGTTCTAGTTACCTCCACATAGTCATATGTAGGATTTCTGTTTGTTTATCTTTGCCAGCGATTCTGTAATGAATTTATTTTGAGCTTCATGAAAAGCATTCTTTGTTCCCACATGAAGGGATTATTTTGTAGCTTTAGCTATTTTAAAATTTATTTTAAACTTAAATACTTAAATTTAAATACACAATAATAAAAGAGAAAGAAACTTAAGTAAACTTAAATATAAAATAAGAAAAGTAGCATTGCCATGTGCACAGCAGAACATGAGAGGGATTCAAAATATACAGTAAGAAATTTACATTTCAAGAAAACCTACATAATAAATACTATACATTGTGTTCAGAGCTGTCTGTCTTTGCTTCCTTATGAGTTTTCTTTTGTTCTCTCTTATGTACTTTTTACTTTGCTCTTCTTTCCTCCCACTTCCCCCAAGAAGGCTATAATGAAGCATATATACATACATATCTATGTATGTATATGTGTGTTTATATGCATCCATGCATGTGTATACAAGCACGTATGTAGATATGTCCATGTGTCTACATTATATAACCATGTGCACATGAATATATATACATATATACATATATACACAAACATATCCATAAATATAGTTAGATATCTATAGTAATACTAATATATGAACATATACATTCATATGCATCTATGTAAGACTATACTTGTGTATTCTCTATTTCTCTGAGGGCGGGTAACATCTTCCTTCATAAGTCCAAGTCTTTCCATATTTTTCTAAGTTCCTCAATTTATCATTTCCTACACCACAGCAATATTCCCACCTTATACTAAGTAGTTATTTTAAATAGTCTAAAACAATATTAATTAATATGGCTGACATATAGTGTAGTTTCCCTATTTTTCTCTTTTGATTAAATCTTTTTTAGCTGTAACTTGGTCTGAGATAATGATTATTACCCTTGGTTTTTTTTTCTAATTAATTCTACTTCTAATCTTTACTTTATGTTTGTTGATGTCTTATTTCCTATCCCACTGAGGCCTCTACTTTATTTCTACCCACTACCTTGCCCTCCTATTACTTACCACCCTCCTAAAGATCTGTTCTTTATCCTCTCTTTCACTTTTTTTCCTTACTCTCTTGTTTCAATTTGAATTTGAAAGACTTTTATAGCCTTTCAAATATATATGACATTCCCTTTTTATCCCATTCCTGTTAATCTAGACACCCTTTTATATCCCTCATCTTATTTCCTAATCCTCTTATTTCTTTATAAATTCAGAACTTTTGTTCCCTTCTAAATGTATATATTGTCCTCTCTTTAACCCAAATCTGATGTGAGTAGGGTTTCTTCTAAAAATCCCTCTCTTATCCTCTCTCTCCTCCCTATCACCTTAGCTTTTTTATTTCTTTCTAAATTTAGAAGACTTTTATACATTTCTAGGTATATATGTATTGTTCCCTCTTTAACGAATTCCTGATGAGATTAGAGTTCCAGAACTACCAGCCCTCCTCCCCGATCTAATTCCTCTGTGTCAGTTCTTCCTCTCTCACCTCATTTGTATAAGGTAATTGCTCTTTTTACCTTTTCCTAAATGGCTTTACTTTTTAGAATTACATCATACTTAACTCTACTCCAATCTTTCTTTTGAACTACCCAATTACGAATAACAATCTTAAGCATACATTTTATGTTTCCTCATATAAAAAGTAAACAATCTGTTCTTATTGAATCTTTTGTAATTACTTTTTGAGGTGTACCTTACATTTCTCTTAGATCTTGTAAGTCAAATTTTTTATTAAGTTCAGGGTTTGTTTTTTTTATGGCAACAAAATCCTGAAAGTCTGGCAATTTATTGAATATCCATTTTTTCCTTCAAGATTATGCTTAATTTTGCTGGGTATGATGTTGTTGCCTGCAACCCCAGTTCTTTTGCTTTTCGATATATAGTGTGCCGAGATCTGTGGTCTTTTAGTGTCAGCACTGCTAGGTCTTGTGTGATTCTAATTGTGGTTCTGCTGTATTTGATTTTTTTTTTCTTGTTGCTAAGTAGGAATTTTTACAGCCACCTCAACAACTACAAAAGTCATCCAAGATAAATGGCACAAAAGATACTCTTATGGATCTGGAGACTTCCTATAGTGAGAAAGAGTCCAAGCTGACCAAAAAGCTGCTGCTGAAAAGGTTGCTTCCTCTCTGTGCTTTCCACTCCAACCTCAAACCGTGGAATCAGATCATTTAAACGTGCTTTTTTGTTTTGTTTTGTTTTGTTTTATAACTAGATGCTAAGGGCAACTGTTTCTCATATTTATTATTCACAATGCCTGATTGCTGGGGGACCAAGGTCAAACCTTTAAACAAACAGATTGATAAGTTTTGAGAGGTGCCTGAAAGAAGGGTTGAAACAAACACTTTGCTCCCCACATATTTAACCTACCCACCTCATAGTAAGATTAGAGATCATTTAATCTAATTCCTTGATTATGCAGAAATAGAAACTAAGACATCAGAGAGATGAAGTGAATTTGCAAAGTCACGAAGGAAGGCTCATTCAACTCTTATTGAAATCAAGGCTGAGATAATGTGGAATCAGATGCCTATGTGTATGCACACAAATGCACACACACACACACACACATACACACACATATAAATTGGCTATTTTAAATGTAAATAGTTACTGAGCAAATTGAATATTTTCCATTTATATTCAATGTTGTTTAAATGATATATACACATATACATATTTAAATATGTATTATGCATACACATATTCATTTGTATACACACGTATGCACATATGTATATACCTATGTGGATATATTGGCTATATACATATGCAATGATGTTCTGCAAAATGTTTAACAACCTGATCTCTGACAATGCATTTTTAAGTTTGATCTATATTATTAACATTTTCTCCATCACTTTCTTAACCATAGATAATCAATAAAATAATAAACTAAGCCCTGATTTGTAGCATTTGCCAATTCTGAGATAAAGATGCTTAGATAGAAAAACAACCCATCCCAGTCTGAGCCGGATTCATCACACCACTGTATGTGTATGTATATGTATATATACACATATATAATATAGGATTCAATACATAATTAAATATATAATATAGTGTTAAAAACATAACATTAATATAAATATGAATAACTCAACTTCTTAAATGGCTATTGACATTTAAATTAATCAATTCCAATTAATAATCATGATATTATTATCATGATAATATTTACCATTGAATACTCATCAGAATTTTTCATACATTTATTCTCATTTACTTATTACCATACACATAATATATACATGTAATGATACACATATTAGTTTAGTTAGTTCTCCATTCTCCTAGACCTGGTGGTTTCATTTTGAATGATCTCATAAACGTCTATCCAGATTTCTTTGTTGTATTATAGATTTCTATTACATGAACATACAACTACCTCTTTAACTACTTTTCTATTAGTGAAAATTTAGGTTATTTGTAGTTTTTTTTTCAATTCCCTGTATGAAAATCTTTGTATAGAATGATGTTTATTTTGTTTTGATAACAGTTGCAGGACATTCCCAACAATAGAGCTTTTAGGTCAAAGAATATGGTTATCTTTGTAATTTCTACTATATATTACTATAGTGCTCTCCAAAATGATTCTACCAGTTTGCAATTAGATAGATTCAAATGGACCACAAATCTCATAGACTCAGATTATCAGACCAGGAAAGGACCTTTACAACCCTTGTCCAAGAGAAAATGAAACCTTAGAGTCAGAGTCAAAGCAGACTAGAGCACATTTCTCCCAAATCCTAGTCTAGCTCTCTTTCAAAAAAAAATTGTTAAAATTGTTAAAAAATGGTCTCCAAAGAGGAATGGGAAACAGAAAACTTTTGATGAAAGACAAATCCCCAACAAAGAGAAGGCTGAAGTATTTCCAGAAAGACACTCCAATAGTTCAACCTGTATGGAGACACTTTTTCCTTTTCTCAGCATTTCCCATGCCCTTGAAGTCACCTACCCCCTGTGCACTAGAATGATCATGGTTGAAGGAATGGTGATCTTTCCAAGCTTGCATCTGATTCCTAAACTGGCCTGTCTTCCCAGACAGCTGTTGGTTCATTAGTTCTGAGCACTGATGGGGCTGCCTGGATGGTTGGGAGGACAATTTCTCTAGGCCAGTGCCAGGTCTCATTGCCCTGTAGGCCAAACCATAGCTTGGATGTACTGAAAATGAGAGACAATCTAGCAGTTCCCCTAGTGTAATCTATCCATGCTCCACCCACTTTCACAATAGGATTCTCCCCTGCCTTGTTCTTTGAATGAATACAATCCATTGATTAGCAAAATCTTTAAATTTCCCACTATGTGATAATTTTCCCATCTTGAGGGGAAGCTCTAGTCACCTTGCCTTTATTATAGATCTGTTCTCCTATTCTACTGGGTTGGCTTTCATAATTTGGTTTTGGCTCTCACTCAATTGGGCTCTTGCAATTTAGTCCCATTTGCTTGGATTTTATTGTTCTAAAGAACCAAGCCAGCAAGTTTCAGTGCTTACAGCAAGTTCACAATTCCATTGCAGAGCAATCTTGCCCTTGGTAAAAATATGCCCAAGTATAAGCGGTCTACAAATTGTATCTAAAAAACCATAGGGGGTCATTGCAATTTCCCTACAAGTAAACAAATCCTTGTCTCTCACACCCTAGCTTCCAGGGATTTATTGTCAGAGGGTTTCACAGCGTTGAACTAGAAATCCATAATGAAAGGGGGAAAAAGAACCACTTAGCTTATTCTCATCAAGAAACAGAACCATATTTTTCTAAGCTGCTGTTATATCTCAGCAGGTTGCATATGTAAAGGCTAATATACATTCCAGAGTCCCACAGGCTCTTGAAACTTGAAGACCTCAGTGTCCTTGGCCTGCTTATGACTTACTGGAGACATAAATATGGCTTGGGGATTAGAGATGCAGGCATTGCATGTTGCAAATCTTAAATTGTCAATTAGAATCTAGAGTAGAAACACCAAGGACATGGTTGTCTAAAAAAGAATGAATTAACACAGACAGTCCCAATAGACATTTAAGATACATATCTGTGATTCATGACACTCGAGGATCCATATCTACACAACGTGATCACATTTCAAGTCCTGGATGTAATTTGTGTCTTAGTAATAGCAGGAAGAAAGGAAAAATATAAAAGTCCTAAAACTATTTGTCAATAACCTTTGCATTCACCAGCAACAAACATGATACAACCACATGCTGAAATGAATGCCTCTAAGATGTAGTTTGGGGACACATTATAAAAACAAAAAAGATCCACTAGCATCCCTGTACCTCTTAGATCTTTTGATGTTAGATGGTGATAATTTCCTTTTACAATGGGAAAAAAAATAGCAAGTAGAAAACTACAAAGGCTGGATAAAAGTGGATAAAAGTAAGGAGTGTAGCTCACTACCTTGTAACTTGTACTTAGATGATTTGTTTTTCTTTTATAAAAGAAAAAAAGTTAAAGATGAGCTCATTAGGCAACTGAGCAAGTCTAAAGACTACAACTATATTTGAAAACTTTTTGTGACATTCATATACAGAGGTGAAGAAAGGCAGAATGGAAATTGGGGTAAAAATATCCTTGAATGTTCTTTCTTAAGGCAATACTGCTTTTTAACTAACTTTTTTCTCTTTTGTGTACAGGATTACAGAATTAAACTAACTTGATCTCAGACACAGCCATGCAGGAGCAGTCACTCTGAATAACTGTTCTTTCATATGTTGTTTCTCCTTTAATTGTACAGCTATAGAATGTGATTATATGATTTATAATATTTCTCAATAAAATGATGAAGATGTAAAGCTTAAAGTGGGATGAGGAAAGGGTTCAGTCTTAGATAGATTTGGTTAATGTTTTGCTTTCAAAGTACTAAAATAGAACTAGATGTAGGAAAATAAAACCTTAGTAAATGGGTGAAACGTCTTTTACTAATGGCCTAGAACATACGTCTTGCTGGAATTGCCCTGAGCACATTCAGTATTTATGGGAAAATGTTCTAATTGCTCCCCACACACACGTGCACCCTCAAACACAAAGCTGTCTAAGTTCAACAATGAAGCAACATTGTATAAATGTTTCATAGGTGGCCAGCTTTCTGCTGTTTTTTGGGTTTTTTTTTTTAACAAAGGCCTGTCCCAAGTTAAAACAAGATAAAAAAAGAGAGAGAGAGAGCCAAAGTTATAACAACAACAAAAAAAGTGAAATAATAAAAGAAAGGAAAAAGCCAGCTTTCCTTCTCAAAGGGAAATATAAGTCTCAAGTGAGTTTGCAGAACATGGGAAACTCTATCAACAAGGATGAGCAACTTGGGGTTTATTGGAAGTCACTCTCTCAACCTAAGAAAAATAATATAACCTATCCTTAGGGAAATTCTGCCAATGAGCCCTTTCAAGCATGTAGGATAACACAGGTTTTTGTCTGATGCATTCATAACAACATATGGAAAAATTCAGATGGAGGTCTGGTTAAAAATTTCTCCCTGATGGGGCAGCTAGGTGGTACAGTGGATAGACTACTGGCCCTGGAGTTGGGAGACCTGAGCTCAAATCCAGCCTCAGACACTTGACACTTAACTAGCTGTGTGACACTGGGCAAGTCACTTAACCCATTTGCCTGGCCAAAAAACAAACAAATAACAAACAAACAAAATTCTCCCTGGGTTCCTATAATGATGGGGAAGGGAATAGAAAGAAGAGGCAACAAGAGACTTGAGGCCTAAGATTCACTTAGATAAGTCTGTATTTTTGTTGTCAAAAGGATTTCTTTACTGCCATAGTTGAAGGAGAGAGTAGGGGAGAGAAAAGTCCTACTACCCTCTGCACAAGAAGCCAAAAGGGTGGCTGGTGTTGACTGCATGCCAACAAAGAAAGCACCTTGAAAGAAACAGGAAGCTGTCTGTCCTCCCTCCATGCAGCTCCCAGAGAAGATGCTCTTCCTGGCACTGTCAACTATTGTCTGTGACCTAATCTTGCCACTGACTTCTTTACTTAGGAACTGAAGAAAGGATCAGTTAGGAGCCTCTGATTATAATACATGTCCTTTAACAACAGGCAGAATGAATGAGTCATTGGATTTAGCCTGAGCACATGCCCAATTCCATGAGAAGTGGTCCAATCAAACACCCTTGAGCTCCTTTTCCTCTTCAATACCCACATATCTTTATACTATCTAATTTTTGCTGTTTATATCTTAGATCTCTTATCTAAATGTGACTTTTTTAAGGCAATCAAGACAATTATATACTCTCTTACCCCAAAGACCACCTTTCAGCTTGCCCAAATTATAATCTATTCCCTTATGATCTCGTTACATCACTGACTGGCTAAATTGATAAATAAATTCATGATAATGAAAATATTTTCATTCACTAATCCATCAACATTTATTTTGCTCCTAAAAAGTAAATCAAAATCTCCTCAAAGAAAATGCAGTCAAATATATAAGAAATCAGAAATGACATATATATATATATATATATATATATGCACATATAAATGTATTGTTACATATATTGTTCACATATATGTGTATACTTAATACTTTCACAGATGTTTAAAATATTGAAAAGATAAAAAATGAAGATTTTAAAGCAGAAATCCTGATAAGAGACCTAGGTTAGGAAATTGCTGAGAGTTGTATGTATAAGTGAATGAATTATCTTGTATATAATTATGTGCAATGCAGCCCCTAAGGTGTTTCTGAAATGACCAGAGAGAAAGAAAATTAAAAATACTAATAATGATGGTTGATAGGGTATATTTTAATGTACTAAGTAAAATACTGAAATTGGATGTGGCTACTACATTAGCGAAATTATAATTTTGTTAAAGTTTGTTAAATTTTAATTTTAATTCAGTTCCAAGGAGTCAAGGTGAGGACCAATACTGATGTGTTTGCTCCAACAGGAATTACAAAAGAGGAAATAGATGGACATGATGCACTAAGACTTTATCAGGTCCTGTTGTGTCCCCTGGCTAGATCCTGGTTATGTACTAGAATTAGTTTCCCTCCCTCCCTTCCTCCGACAGAGTAATCATTTGAAGAAAGATTTAAAAGGAGAGAAAAAAAGTTAAGCGAAATAGCCAACACATATCAGTATATGATAGTATAAGCACTATTCTACACCCATAGGCCCCTGCCTCTGCAAAAAAGATTCATTTTCTCAACTATTATTTGAGGTCAGACTTGGTCATTATAACAACAGTTTTCAGTTTCATGATATGTATGTATATATGTATATATGCATGCAGATATGTATGTATGTATGTATATAATATTCCTGGTTCCGTTTCTTCAACATTTATTGGTTTATTTAAGTTTTTCTCATTCATTTCTTTTTTTAACATATCATTTCTTAGAGCACAATAGTATCTCATTACATTTATGGAGCATGATTTCTTTAAATATTGAATTGATGCACACCTCCTCTTTCTCTACTTCTTTGTTAACATAAAAAGGTAGCTAATTTTCCTGGGCTATGTGTTAAGCAGCAGGAAGTTTGAATTAAAGGTATGGACATTTTAATAACATTTTGATTATAGTTCCAAATTGCTTTCCAGAGCTATGGGATCAATTTACAGCTCCACCAACACTGTATTAGTGCATCTGCCTTCTCATAGTCCCCCCAACATTGACTGTTTCCGTCTTTTTTCATCATTGCAATTTGTTGTGTATGAGGTAAAATATCAGAGTTGTTTTGATTTGTATTTACTTTTTACATATGATTTGGATCCATCTTTCATATGACTGTTCATGTTAGGATTATTCTTTTGACTTTTTGTTCATATCCTATAACTAATAACTTCTTAGGGAATGACTCTTTGTCATATGTTTTAATTTCCTCTATATCTTGAATAATTGTCAGAGATATTTGAGTTTTCCTTCTTATCTTTGCTGAACTATTTTGTATGTGTGGACAACTTTTTAATTGTGTTATGTATGTGTGTATGTATGCATATATACATACACATACACATATATACATAAGTATGTGTATGCATATGAATATATACAAACACATACATGATTATATGTGTGTAATCTCTGTTTTCTCTTGTCTAGTTAAGAACTTTCTGAAGCCATACTTGTGAATGGCCCTTGATACTGTCTTCTATTATCTTATGGTGTAGCTTTATTATGGGAAATGTTACAAGATGCAACTGCTACCTCATTGTCAGCTATCCTAAATTTTAAGCAATAGGTCACTAGAGAAAATAATTTATCTCAATAAAACAATTGCTAGCTCAATCTTTTTTAATGATTATCAAATTATAGTTTTGGGGTGCTAATAATTTAGTTTTTCTTTCAAGGTAACAATTTGATAGAAATCTTCAGGCGACTTGATAAATAATCCTGAAGGTGTTAATGATAGGAATGGCAGGCACTATGACAAACCGGTGGGTCTTATGGTGCATTTGAAATGATAACATGGAGATAGCTGTTTATTAAGCATAATCATTGTGTTCAACATGTCTTTTACTCAGGTGTCCATTATGGAAACCAAGTCCATCAAAGGCCTATTGTTGATGTTTTTAAAGGCAAAGTAAACATTTGAAGCAAAGAAGAATAAACAGATTTCCCTGTAACTGAAGGGAAAGGTTTCAGACTTCCCTTCCACCAAGAGCTCTACAGAAAAAAAAAATAAGAGAAAACTATTGTCTTAGTGACTGTTAGGAAAGGGAGAGAATTCAAGGAGAAAACATGTGTCTCTATCTTCTCATACCCAATCAATCCCGATAGCTTAGTTCCAGGAGTTCTGGATCCTGTCTTTGTGAAGACTGCATGTTTCCATAGTTCTGCTCTCACCTCCGCGTAGCTTCTCACAGTATTCTCTTATCTTTTCATCCTCTATGTATCTCATTAGGACTTATGTTCCTTTTTGGATCTGCCTTTTACCTGGCCTGACTGAATTGACATTTGAATATGAGGTGATGTGTATGTGTGGAGTGGGGAGGAGGAGAGTGGTTAAGTTGGGTTAGGGTATGACCAATCATTGTTCATCCTATGGTTTTGCTCCTGTAACACTGACTACCCTGGTCCCCAGTACCTGAAGGCCAGATATATTACATTCCACCCCTCTCTCAGTGTTCTCTAATAACCTTGAGGTAGTTTGAGGGAGTCCATACACTCTACTAATGGTTCTAGTCCCCACTGACTGTTTTCCCTCAATTATAGAGAGGGAGTTCCCAGCACTCTAGTTCTATTTAACCACTAACAGTTAAATTGGCTTTTATAAAGCAATATTTACTTCAAAAGAATACTAACAAATATGGAGGTATACTCTCTCAAAATGTAGAGCTTAATTCTCCCTTTATATCACTTTAATCTCTGGGGAGGGGATGGTAATTAGATTCATAGCTTTGTTCAGTTCCTATAGAAAATAGTAATAAGTTCTAAGTACCCTCCTAACAGGGAGCTCAAGGCTTATGGCAGGGGAGGGGAAACTGCATAGGTTTTTGGGTGTGACCTTTTGACTGAATCCAAACTTCAAAGGACAAATCCTCTTAGTAAAAGTATTCCTTCTGTAAAACTTTAAGGCCCTGTAGCCTTGAGGCCTCAGCTTCTCCACCCCTGGCCTAGACACTGTGGCTTCTAATGTTTCTCTTCTGGACTGGCTGTCTACAACACATCACCTGAAATCCTGACTCCAAGGTCACCATTGCTCAAATTCCTAGATATAGTAGGGCTTACCACAAGCCCTTGAAAATGAATACAAATAAATATAAGACAAACCTAACCACCCTAATTCATGGGGTCTAAAAGAAAAGGGGAAGAAGATATCTCCTATTCCTGGTTCACTTAATGCTGACTGTGATGTGGGTGAACTCAGTGTGATCTTCATCCTTTAGACACTGTAGGAAAGAGCATAGTGGAAAGAGAACAATTGTCCCAGTACAGCAGTTTTGTTTTGTTTTGTTTTCTTTTTAAATAAAGCCTGTCCTGGCTAGGTAGCCAAACAAAGAAAGTTACTACTACCCATGTAGAAGGGAAATACAGAGAAGCAGAGTGCCTCCATGTTAGGCAATTTTACCATTCTCTAAGGTCCCAAGGTTGCATTATATTCTCTTTCTCTGGTCAAGTCAATATACAATGCCCATGTGACCAGCATTATGTGACAGGCACTATACACAGCCCTGGAAACACAAAGAAAGGCAGCCCTTGCTTCTCAAGGAGTTTACATTCCTCTGGGGGAGAAAACATGTAAATAATTAGGTAGATACAAATTACATACAGAATAGGTGGAAGGGACTGGGATTTGGGGGAGACAACTAACAGGTTGGGGGATTGAAAAAGGCCTCCTGGAGTCATGGTATTTGATCTGAGTCTTAAAAGAAGTCACAGGAACCTGAATCAGGGGTTGTAGAGGGCTTAGAGCTTGATCAGACAGGTATATGGTATATGGAGAATAAGGTATATGGAGAAGAAGGTATATGGAGTATTGTGTTAGAGGAACAGCTAATATGCTAGCATCACTTGAATATACAGTGAATGGAGGAGATTAAAGTGCAAGAGGACAGGAAAGGTAAGAAGTGGCCAGGTTATGAACAACTTAAATTAAGTCAAGGGACTTATTAATACCTCATAAAGGGATCCCTTAGCATGGCTGAATTTTGCAGTTATTTTAGTACCTCTTTATTGGCCACTTTTCTATAATTAGGTCCTAGGACTTCAAGTACTATCTCCTTTACACTCTCACCCTAATTAAATATTTGCGAGCAAGTAAATATTCATAGTTACAAATTCTAGAAATTTCTTTAATGACTATCTTATATACAGAACTAAATTATGTACAGAACCCATATTTATATCATAAAATACTTAGATGAATACATATACGCACATATATATTATGTGTATACATTTATATATGTGTGTACATTTATATATGTATGTGTGTATGTATATATGTATGTGTGTGTGAGTGTATACACACACACACACACACACACACACTCACATATAGTATATGAGGTAGTCAGGAAAGACTAGAACCTCTGGTGTTGTAAGGGCTTGCCAAGCTCTTTTCAGGGTTGCTCACCCACCTTCGGTGTCCACGTGTCACCCAACTCTCACCTGTGACTTCAAGAAGCTGCAGCACATGCAGTGGACACGCCCTGGTAAAACCATAAGCTCAAAAGGACTAAAACAGGTTGAGGGTAATCAACAGGCCTCAAACCCATCGGTGTGTTAGGGCAATGCCTACTCCAAGCATGTAAAGACTTCCCCTGATAGAATGAGCAAAAGAGAACAATTTGCTCCAAGTCCATGAAGACAGCTGAAGCAGGGGTTGTAGAGGGCTTAGAGCTTGATCAGACAATGATGCCAAGGTCATCCACTGCAACCTGAGCCATTACCAGCTTGACTTTTGCCTTGCCACTGGACTTTGATAACTCTGGGAGAGAGAGTGAGGCATCAGTATTTATGAAACTCTGCTTCATTTAAATCCAATTTATGCTCCAGTGAAGACATCATTCCATGATGGTATTACTCCTCTTCAAAAATGAAGAATGAATATATATATATATATATAATATATATATATATATATATGTGTGTGTGTGTGTGTGTGTGTGTGTGTGTGTGAGTACACATGCACACATACACACACACATAAATAACAATAGCCAACAAACCAAAGATTGCAATGTAAATGTCAGTCTAAATAAATGGTAGAAATAAGCATATGCACGGGGACCTGTGGTTTCCTATATGAGTAACCGATAAAATCGAAAAGTGTGGCAAAACACTTTTTCTGAAACTCATAGTCTGTGGTCACACAGCTAGTTCATGACTGTGGCAGTGTTTGAACCAAAGTTGTTTTTTTTTGGTTTATTTTTAAATTTTTTTTTTCTGATAACAAAGCCAACTCTTGATTCTATAGACTGCTACCTCTCTTTGTTTTATGAGAGAATTTTAAAAGATTCTTAAAATAAAGCAAATAGTGTTCCAAATAAGAGTGAGAGATACTGTATTATATGTGCATATATAATTATGTTTTGTCGTATGTTAATATTATTTTATATTGACTGGGATTCTCCTATTTAAAGATTTGGGACTTGGCTCTAAATATTGGTATTCTCTATGCAAGCATTTTTTTAAAATGTAGTTCATAGTGATCAAATTCTATCCCCCGCTGAGCACTACCTTTTCTGACTAAATTAAAACATTATAACTTCCTTATTGATGTAGTTATGGCCACAAAGACTGAATGCACGGCTTTTACTTCTCTACAAAATTACATGAAAGAATACTCAGTGATATGCACAACAATCAATTATTCTTTCTGTTGTAAATTACCAATACTAAATTAGTAATGTTAAAAACAGCTATTGTTCTTTGTGACCATTTCAATAGTATGGAGGTGATTTTTCTCCCTCTTAAGGTAAGAGGAACTTGAGCAATGTGTTTAAACTGATAATAAAATTGTTAATTATTGTTCTTATCAATGGCTTTTCTTTTATAGAGGTCTCTAGCAATTTAAGCATTCCTTTGTCCAAATCTAAGAACAGGTTAAGCTTAGTCAATTTAGACAAAGTCAAATATCAGACATAGCCTCTTATCAAGTTTCCAGGCAAATGCTTTATTAGAGGCTCCTGACTAGATAGGAGAAAACTTATCAGACAAAACTCAATCCAGGCTCTACCCATCAGAGCCCTTATGGAGGGCTTCCTACACCTCTGTCTCAAGAATTTAATGCTTTTGAATCAGATTTGGAGGATCTTTAGGCCATATAAAACAAAGTTATTGTCCAGCAAAATTACCCTCCTCCAACTTTACTGAGGCCCCTGTAAAGACATAAAACAGCAGAGATAGACTGCCAGAAATCCCTGAGCCATGTCATTAAAAGTTCATACTTGACAACAAGTCTCTATTAATATAATTTATCCTTCTGATAGCTGTGCTGGGAGCATCCTTCCTGATGTTCCTGACCCTTCTCAGGGCCCCTGCTTTGCCACTCTTTCAGATTCCTCCCTTTTTAACCCAGCATTTTAACTACAAATCCATCTGTTCACCATTGTTTTGTTACTCTTTCTCTTCTGCCTAGTTTAACTACTTCCAGAATAAAAAAAAAATCATTGACTTTCTTCCTTCCTGAGTTCTATTGTGAACCAAGTCCGTTTTGGACAGATTATGCTTCCCTAACTTGGGGGGGGGGGCAAGACCTCATAATCACTTTTCAGTTACTGCATAAAGAAAACATATCATTGTAAGCACAATTCTTCCAGTTGATGGGTCAATTATGCCCTTTTGTCTTTGGGCAAGTTCATGGTCAATATACCAGGTACATTTCATGGAACCTAAGTAGGACAAATTAGTTTCCTGACCCAGGTCCAGGTCCACATTAAACAGAACCCCCCAGATGTTCCCATAGAATCATTGAAAGAAAGCTTTTTGAT
The DNA here is from genome assembly GCF_003287225.1 of Phascolarctos cinereus. NCBI lineage: Eukaryota > Metazoa > Chordata > Mammalia > Diprotodontia > Phascolarctidae > Phascolarctos > Phascolarctos cinereus. The sequence goes on along the minus strand of NW_027555847.1, from coordinate 273,932,038 downwards.
TACCCAATTGAACATACAGGCTGCCTTTGGGGCTATATCTTAGAGGCTTACAGAGAATTTCTCAGTCAGCCACCATGAGATCATCATCACTCAAATTTAGGAGATTTTCAAAGGCTCTAAAGAGCCTGAAACCACCAACTAGCACATCTGGTAGTAATGGCAAGGTTGCTGCTTGAGTAGGCTATACACTTACATCAGATTGCATTGCCAGGACCTAGACTTTAAGGCTGCTCTGGTTATTTCATTCTATAAGGGTTCAGTGCTCCCATCTAGGATGAAATCGGATGAAAGAGCTAGGGCCTGAGGCTATGTAAAACTCACTTGAGAGTACAGAAAAAATATCTTAATCTATACATGGACTCAGTTGTGAGTCATTTGCGGAATTTTTAATAAGGTTTTTGCCTTCTTGTAGTTCCTTTTTTTGACCTGAGTCTTTGAATGAAAGTTGAAGAACTTTTTTTTCCCTTTTGTTATGAGTTAAGCAGAGAACTTTAAGAAACATCTCCAAGATTTAGCTCAGATTGTGAATATCATCGTCATGCACCAGTATTTTCTTCATTAATATGGTCAATATCAAAGTGTATCAACAGGGAGGCAAAAATTAGGGAACACATTTCATAATTGGTGTGATAATTAGGAGAATTACATGATCCTATTTGGGCTATATGCCAATAACAGTTATTCAGTCAATCAGTCAACAAGCATTTATTAAGCACCTTCTATATGCAGAGCACTAAGCTAAGTACTAGGAATACAAATAGAAATAGAAAAAAAAGATAATTCCTGCCCTCAAGGAGCTTATATTTTAATAAGAGATATAAGCTGAATGTAAAGAAAGCTAAGCAAAGTGAAGGGGGTAAGATGGAGATACCTAGTTGGATAGGGAGGGGAAAAGAATATGATATGGAAAGTCCTGAATACAAACTGGAGAGGAAAGAGATGTGACTAGCGTGATCATTTTCCTTAAATGGAAGCTCTGGGAGGAGGTACCCAATCAGAAGAAGAGCTGGAAGATACTTCTTATGTGTGAATTCCAGGGCTAAAGTGAGCTTCAAGATGAAGAAGTTTCTGGGGGAAGTACAGATGGATTTCAGAGTACAGCTGAAGAGGAGTAAAGTTGCAACATTCTATCAATAAATGAATAATAACTTTAATGACTGACTAAATTAGTGAATGGTAAAATATTTAATGGCATCCTGATCTAACTTTAGGACCCAGTCCAGAATACCATTCATACTGCATCTAGATATTATTAGATGAGTTCAGGAAGAACAAGATCAATTTTTGAAGTTGGAGCCTATGCATTTAACTAGATGAAAGTTGAATTGGGGAACATAAAATGTCTTATTAGGCACATTGGAGAGATCAAGTAATTAAGGGGTACATTCCAGAAAGGATTTGCATTGTCAATGTCAATTGATATTCTAATCTCTCTAGGTTTTTGCAAAACTGTCCTCTCCAGGTTCTTATCTTTATCTATTTGATCATTTATTCTTAGTCTCTTTTGCTGGATCTCCCTCCAGGCTGGATCCACTGACTGTAGATGAAACCCAAAGCTTAGTCCTGTGACCTGTTCTCTTTGCCCCCTATATTTTTCTGTTTAGTTATCTCATCGGTTCCCATGAATTCAATTGTCATCCCTATTCAGATTATCTAGACCAAACCTCTCTCTTGACCTCATTTCTTGAATTTCTATCCTTCTACTGGACATCTTGAATCACGTGCCCCACAGATATCTTAAAATTAAACATGTCTAATACTAAAATTAATATCTTCCTCCCAAAACTCTGTTTTCCTCCTAACTTCCCTATTACTATCAAAGGTACCTCCCTACCCTATTACCCCTAGGATCAAACACAAAAGATTTTAAAAGACCTGCATAACCTGTCCCCTTCTTACCTTCCCAATTTTCTAATGCTTTAATTCCCTCTATGTACTGTATGACTGAGTGAAACTGTCCTTGCTGTTCCTCCAGCAACCATTCCATCTTCTGACTCTTTGCATGGCTCCATGACTCCATACTGGCAAACCTATACCCTTGCAAATCTTTCCATCCTCATCTCCCCCTCTTGGAGCCCATGCTTTACTTTAAGTCTTGGCTAAAACCTTTACTACTGAGCCTAAACCTATCTTCCTGGTCTTATTGTATAATGTTCCCCTCCTCACACACTCTAGTCCAGCCAAACTGGCTTTTTCGCTAATCCTCATGAATAGTAATCCATCTCTGGTCTCCATGCCTTTGTACTGGGTGTTCTAATGAGTGCACTGACATCTGATACAAATATTTTCTCAGTATACAGTTTCTTTTTTTAAAATTTTATATTCATTGATTTTATTTGTGCAAGAAGTTATTTTTACTATAACATAATCCAAATACATGTGCATATATTATGTAGATTGTATATATGTATATACATATATACACACATATATATGTGTACACATATATATATATATACTATTTATTATTTCCTTAATCCCTTAGTTAAGAATTTTCCCCCTAACCATTGTGATACAAGACTGATTTCAATTTTTTTTATTTTTTTTCTTTAATAATGTGAACTTTTGTTGTCATATATCCGGGTCATACATAAGTCATATATCCATTTGGGAATTATTGTTGTATGTTTTATAATGAGCCGGTTTAAATTTAATTTCTGCCAAAAAATATATATTTTCTTTTTTTTTTTGGCAGTAGGTTTTGATAATAGAGTATACTTATCTCATTTGTTAAATTCTTAATGGTATCAAAAGATAACAGTATTTCCAGGTCATGTGACCAAAAAGATGGAAGACTAGACATTTTCTCTGATCCTCATAACCTGTCAAGCCTTTCTTAAACATAAATCAACCCCCCAAATAAAGCAATTTCAGCTGTCTCCACAGTTTTGGGCACCAAGAGCCCACAAGAATTTGTTTTTAAATCCATGAACTAACATCAACTTTGAGTTTACTGAGCACCCCTTTCCCAACTGCCTGCCAAGCTACCACCAGTGAAGTTTTACTGATCCAACTCACTAGCTGTCAAGAAAATGTAACCTGATTCCCTCTTCCTCTTTCCAGTGTCTTGGAGATCCAAGTTCCATAAGGCAGAAATTTGCTCAGGTCATGATATCTGGCACCCAAAAAGATTTCTGTGCTACAGAAGATCTCTGCAATGTAACAGAAGATGGGGGGAAAAGGAGCAGGACCCATGCTGGGCTTGAAATAGAGTACAGACTCACACCCTGGCCTTCCCTTCACTTTTTCTAGAGACTTGCTATTCTGAACTGGAAGGGACAAAATTGACCCTGTTTGCCTTAGCACCATTATGGCAGTGCTGTGTAGGACCAGGCCAGGGAACTAAGGAAATAGGATGGGATAACAGGGCTCCAGTCAGTTCTGTACTCCCAAAATTCACTTGCTGTTGAGATCTGGGCTGGTGAGCTGTGAATTGCCCAGTGTGGAAAGAGACTGAGATGCTTTGACATCTAGCCCCCAGGGAAATCATCTTCAGAGGAGAGTAAGAGAAATTATTTCTCTCATATATTAATAACTAATTATTAATTGAGATTAAGATTTTTCCTTTCTATTTTCTCATTCTATGTCTAGTCTCTCAAGAACATTTCTGACCCTGTGCAAAAATTTACCCCACCTAGATCATCTTATCTAGGTGGAATTTTTAGCCCACCCAACTGGAATGCCTTATAAAGGGAGTCTAATCTGGGTGGATTCCTGCCCATTCTGTGCTACTCAGGCATTAGGTGGAGGTAGAGACCTTTAGATTGCCTGAAGATGTGGTAGAGAGGAGTAAGAGTGACAGAATCAAAATCATGTGCCCAGACCCTCATTATAATAGGTCCTCCTCTCATTATAATATTCATTCTATCAATAATTGTTAACCAGAGTTGATTTCTGCCTGTCCAGAACATTCATTCTTCCAAGAGCATAAAAGCATTGATCAGCCTCCATGATTCATCTTTGATTTATAAGAGAAAGCCAAATGACCATCCGTCCATTAATTATTTGCAAGCCATAATTCATAAAATTATTAATTACCCAGAAACTAAGTCTCTGGAACTTTTCATACATCACAATTGGAAATCAGGAAGTGAGCAATAGCAGAAAATTAGGGGCTGGGGGCAGGTTGTTGTTGTGTTTGTCCTTCATTCCCAAGGAGGACCATGACATCAGGGAGATGATGACATGACTTGCAATTGACTTTGATTTGAGTGGGAGAGGGTGTGCAAGGTCACTAGCCTCTGGTGCCATCTGGTGCCAGAGCCATCTGGGTCCAGCGGCCATATATTCATCAGGAGGACTGGAGAAGGCTGAGGATGCCATAGGAGACCCTGACACTTTTAAGCTTTTCAGGTTCTCATTTTGAGTGAGGCAACTTCCATTCAGTGAACAGGCCTCTTTAAGAAGTGTGTCAAGGGATGGCCCCTTTAATTAAAAAAAAAAACTGGGTCGGGAAGACCCTCAGGGTTGCTGGCCCAAAGAGAAACAGTTACTATTTATATTCACTCTCAGTCAGGAGGCCCCAAAAAATAACTACCAAGAGATAGCTGGGCAGGGACCTATTGTTGTCTAATCTATAAGCTGCAGAGTGAATTAGGTTTAAGGCTTGGTCTTTGTGAGAGAGATGTAGACAGCAAACCCCAAGTGAACTAGACAGATTTCGGCCATCAAAATTTAGCTTCCTTTGGGCAGAACAATTCACTGTGGAGTTCATAGATTGGACAGCAATAAGTCCCTGCCGAAGCACCACTTAATGGCTATTTTTTGGTTCCTCCAGGCTCAGAGTGAATGTAAATAGTAACTGTTTCTCTTTTGGGGGGGGGAGGGGAAAGGCTGAAATTAACAAAGAAGTGGAAGGGAATTCAAAACCTTGAGTATAAACACATAAATCAAAACAAAAAAAAATAACATGACAAGGAAATATGTCCTACAAATCTAGTAAAAAAAAATGTTTAGGCCTCTGTCTCTACCTACTAAAAATGACAAAAGACAATGATTCAACACTTAATGAGACAGATAACCCTATGGACTTGAGAGAGAATATGGAACCACCACAGGCTGTTTCTAAGTGCTGTGAAAAGGAAATGAAAATTATGAGAGCGAAATTTAGGGCCAAAAGCAGAAATAATTGATAGAATAGAAAAACACTAATCTGCAATTCTGCAGTGGTAAAATGGTAAATGAAAGGGAGAGACAGGGAGAAAAAACAATAGATTAGGGATGCAAATACATATAAATGAAGGAAAATATAGAAGAAAAATAAAAGCATTAAAAGAAAATTTGCTCTCTACTCAAGAAAAATATTGGTTTTGCAGACAAGATGTGTAGAGACAATCTAGGGAGCTTAAGTATTCCAAAAGAACATGGCAAATCAAAAAACCTAAGCACTACAATGCAAAAAAATCAAACAAGAAGCCTGCTCAGAACTTCTGAACATGGAAAAAGAAATACCGATTGAACTAATCTGTGAACTATATGGAAAAATAAAAGGAAAGCTACTTACTGTATTTGATTATTTCTTGGTCTTCCTTACCTAGTTTTTTCAATTATCAATTTTTATCACCTTTTATGTTTGTTTTTAAAACCAGTCAATACAAAATACTTTTCATTATTAATGGTTTATAGCATAGTTTGAGATATGATACTAAGCCACCATTAGCCCTACTTTTTTTCATTGTTTCCTTTGACATCCTTGGGCTTTTGTCCTACCAGATGAGATGTTTTTATTTTGATGATCTAGAGAAAGTAACTCTTTAGTGATTTATTTGGTGTGATACTAAATTAGCAAATTACTTTAGGCACTATCATCTTTTAGTAATTTTTATAAGTGTGACCCAATCAATGAATAGCTTTCTAGTTATTTGTCCTCCTTTAGCTCTGTAGAGTGTTTTGTAGCTGTAGACAAACACATTTTGAGTGTGTCTTGTGGCTTAGCTACTAGATATATGTAGTAAGATATAAAATGTGATTTTGGGGGGGTTTATTTCCTATTAGTTTACTGTTAAGAGGAATGAAAACTTTAAAAGTTCTCTTGAGGGAACCAATTTTTATTATTAATATAAAATATGATTGAAAATATGTTAGGAATTTTCATTAATTATATGTGTGTGTGTGTGTGTGTGTTTTCTATACAACACTTTCATTCTGTGTTTATATAGAGAGTTTACCAAATACTTAAATATTAAAGGTTATGCCTGCACTAAAATTTTGGAGACATACCATATTTTAAATTGTGTTGCTTTTGTTTGTAATGTTGATTTTTTTTTCATTTCTCCATTACCTTTCTTAGACAATTAATTGATTCTCATTAGGATTGTGACTTTTTCATTTTCTTTGATAGAACCTTTAAACCATTATTTTGTAATTTTATACTTTTTATGAAACTACCAACTTTTCATATATATTGTTTTTTAATTGTATGTTAAATTTAAGACATTTTATTCTCTTATTTTTTTATAAAATGTTTCTTTAATGCTATTTTCTTACTTTTCTTAAAAAATAACTATCATTACCTTCCAACTTATCCTCAAAATAGCAATTCCCTCATAACAAATAAGCATAGTTAAGTCAAACAAAATAATTTTGCATATTAGTCATAACTAATTACATATCTTAATCTGCTCTCCCTGCACCAGCCCTAGCTCTCTGCCAAAAAGGTAGGAAAGATCCTTCATTATAATTCTTTTGAAAGTATTACAAAGATCAGAGTTTTAAAATATTTTCTTTTTCTTTATCCCATACTAGTACTTGCATATTTTCAGTCAAACCTCAATTGACAGACACTCTGTTTCCAATTCTTTGCTACAAAAAAAAAAGTGCTACCATGAATATTTTTATAGAGGGTTCTCTCTTTGACTTCTTTGAAGGTATGTAACTTGTAGTGATAATGCTGGGCCAAAAGATATAAACAGTTTAATTAATTGTTACTTTTTTTTGTATGGAGTTCCAGATCTAACACCTCTTTCCTGGTCTCCCAATTACCCTTATCTAATAATAATGCTTGGGTTTCCTCCAGTAAAAGAAGAATTGGTTAAGAGACATGAGTAACAAAATGGACAAATATTTGATTGGTCAATAAGATGAAGGGTGACAAAGGAGATTGATCAGAAAGGGTAATTTCAGAACAAGAGATGGAGCTATTTGGAATGATAGTAAGATGATTATTATAAGTGATAATGATGATGGTAGCTTGCATTTATATAGTGCTTTAAAATTTGCATAACATATTTTTCTCAGTTTATCCTCAAAACAACCCTGAGAGTTAGAGAGTATTATTATTATTACTATTGTTATTATTATTGTCATTTTAGAGATGAGGAGACTGAGGCAGAAAGAGTGTGTCTTACTGAGGGTCACACAGCTAGTAAGTGTCTGAGTCTAGATTTGAACTCAGATCTTTTTGATTCAAGCTCTAGCACAATCCACTGTGTCATCCAGTTAGCATAATATAATATATTGTTATTTTTATATAAAGGATAATAATAACAAATAGCTAATGTTCATATAGTACTTTTAATTTGCAAAGTGTTTTACATATATTATCTCATATAATTTTCACAAAAACCATAGGAGTTAGTGCCTGCTATTATCTCCATTTAACTACTGTGTAGACTGAGACAGAACTAGCAACTTGCACAAGGTGTCTGGCAATACAGCTAATAAGTATCTGAAGCAGGACATGAAATCAAATCTTCCTCACTCCAAACCCAGCTCTCTATCCACTTAACCACCTTATGAGTGGCTGAGGTAGAGCATAGATGACCATTATGAGAGTTGGAAAAGTTGATAATAGGAGACCAGGATGATAGAAGTGTCATTAATAAGAATATTTCATACACAAAGAATTATGGCAGGGATTGAGAAGAAATGAATGAGCCAGTCATTAAATAAAGGGAAGGGAAGTAGAAGAAAACAGACACATTAAGTGACTACTGTATACCAGGCATGGTGCAAGGTGCTTTACAAATATAACACTAGTTGATCCTAACAACAATCCTGGGAGATAGAAGCTATTATTATACCCATTTAACAGATGGGGAAATTGAGAATGAGAGAGATTAAGTGACTTGCTTAGAGTATCATAACTAGTAAGATCACTGAGATCACATTTGAATTCAGGTCTTCCCTATTCCAGGGTCAGTTTTCAATACATTAAAAAACTAGCTTCCTAAATATTTGTATGTGCCTCTTCTCCATTTCCTCGCAACACACAGTATGCTAAATTAGGATTTCATTATTTGACTATTGCAATTAACTTCTGACTGCTCTCTGTAACTCCGTCTTCCAACCTTTTTCAACCCTTCTACACAATACTAAAAAAGATCGTTCTTAAAAACAACCTCTAAAGTCATTCCCATAAAAACTTCAGTATCTCCATAATATCTCCTAAACTTAACCTAAACGTCCTAGCTGAGTTCCCCAGATCCTCCAAAATCCCAGTCTAACATTTCATGATCCAATTGAAGGTGTTCTTGTTTTGAAGGACCTGAGTTTGAATCCTAATTCATTATATGATACCTTTGTGACCATGGGCAATTTATTTAAACTCGCTGGACCTCAGTTGCTCATCTGTTGAGTGAAGGCTTCGGAATGGATAGTCTCTCTGGTTCTTTCTAACTCTAAGTATGTTAGTGTAAGATCTTGTGCTGTTTCCTTTTCCTGAAACAGTTTTTCCTCCACCTTCCCAAATCTCTATTAAAATTTGCTTTGACTCAAATTTCAATTCATCCAAAAAGTTTCTTTAATTTTCCTAACTATACCTTCATACTCTAAATCCTCATGTTTATCTTTTGTGCCTAGATTGTGTATAAAGCAGGTTTTATTTGCATGTAAGTTGTACCTTCCCTATTATATTCTAAGCTGCTTGAGGACAGGCTTACTCATTTTTATATGCCCAGTAGTATCTAACACATAACGGGTGCTCTACAAATATTTACTAAATAATATTTATTAAATAATTTAATTGAAACCACGGTATTTAGTAGAATAAAATTTGGTTAAATGATGGACTGTGAATCACCTGATAGAGGCCTTAAAGTTCAAAACAAGAAGTTGTGTTCTTTTGCCTGTAATTTTCACTTTTGCCTCTAAGTGCACCATCTTGTATTGCTTGTTTCTGACACCGTGTTTTAAATGATCTATTATAAGGGGGAAAAAAGTGTGCTGTCTACAAAAGATCTGTTTTGACCCTTGATTTGTGATCCTTTAATGGAGACTCCCCAAAGTATCTTTTAGAAATAGATTAATTGCACTTTCTGTAGGGCTTCTTCCTTCATACACATCCCTACATTCCATAAATTTATTATCTCAGTTACTTTTTCCACAATGTCTCTGATTCCATCAGTTGTCTGTACTAATGTGACAATGGAAAACAGTTGAGCAAAAGTTATGTCTGCCAGCCATAGATTGTTATTAACTCTTTCAATTCAGTTAACTATAGAAAGATGAACTTTTACTGCACAAGGTAGGCTAGAATGTTTTATAACTAAGGGGCACATGAATTTGCTGGGTTTCAGTGAGGTTGGCATAGGATGACATGCTGCTGTCCATTACAGCGAAGTACCACGGGGCCTCCTTAAATCCCATTTATAAAAGTTTTGGTAAAAGTACCAAGAGCAGCTTCTTCTATGTTATCCTAATTATTTATAATTCATGCAACAATCAACTAAATGTTCATGAAACTGCACAACAGATGAAATATGACAAAACAAAGAAGCCCCAAGGAGTTTATAGTCAAATGGCTCTGACATCTTCAGCTATAATAAAAAACCACAATCTGTAGAAAATCTTTGATATTTACCTGAGACATAATTAACATTCTCATTCAAAAATTTTCCACATGATTAACCACATGATTTTTAATTCATCCCTACACAATACAATTACTGTAGCATGATTTGTTTGACCCAAGTATAAATGTTACCGTATCTACTCGTACACAACTTAAACTTGCTCTACATCCAAGGTCATCTTCCTTTTTCCTTTTTCCCACCCCTGATTTGATTACTGGAACAATACATTCTTTATTTTGTAGACAATTTACAAATTAAGAGCAATAAAATCAACGAAAGCTTAAAATCCAAGTGACAGGGTAGAAGCTCTGGTGGAAATGCGACACCTAAGATGGGCCTTGAAAAAGCCTTCTGTCCTCCCCCTCTAACACAAAAGTTCACTTAAAGCTGCTTGTAAAAGTGAACCATGCATCATGATGTCCTACTGTATGAGGACCAGTTACTTCTATGGAAACAGGGAATGGTTTCTCATAGCATCTTTACACTTCACAGCAAGAAAAGTATAGCTCTGTCAGTATTCCAGTCCCACACCCACTGAAATTGACAAAAATTTACAGAATTACACTGTTCCAAGACTCCCTGCATTGACAGAAGGCAGTCAGGCCTGACAACCCTTTCCTTCTTCTCTGTTTTCTTAGAATCAATAGCACAGCCTGATGCACAGAATAATGGCTGTGGAATGTTCTACAGGCCTTAGCCCATCTGGTCACTGAGGAAGACGGCAACACGGGCTTCTCATTGATCTGTGAGACACATGCTGCTACACAAAGGTGACCTCCAAGCCTCCACCTGGCCCATCCATACAGGAAATCTCCCTCCATAGTATACTCACACAGAAATGAAAACAACTTTTACACCAAAGCATATCCATCTTTGTTTTTAATTAAGAGTCTCTGTCTCTGTGGGATTAAATAGTGTTGTGCAAGCGAAAGAAGGTCATGAATTCTGTGGGTCAGAGACCAGGTTTTATGTAAATTCCTTACTTACAGGACTGCAAAGCCTTTACATTTTATAGTGCGATAATTAAAGCTAGCAATTTTGTAAAATCCCACATATGCATCCTTTGAAGAAATTTCTGATGTTAGTGGTACTAGTGATATGTTATTTTTATTAGCCAAGCTAACTGAAGTTGCTGGAAAGATTAGTATTTCCCAAGCTGACTCTGCTAGGTAGACTATCGATTTATATTTAATTGGTTAAGGTTAATTATACAGCTTATGTGTTTGCATTTTTAAATTGATTATCGGGGAATTATAACAAAAAAGATTCTGAAATAAAGTCATACAATTCTTCAGACCTTTCCTTCTTTGTCTTTTATGAAATGTATTTTAAAATTATTTACTAAGATTTTTGATCTTTTCAAAGGAGAATTTTTTAAAAAAATCTTAGGAATCTGTTTCTTTTTTCTAATGAGAATTGATTGTTTTTATTTTTAACATATTGAGGAGAAATAACATAGAACAGGTCGGTTTCTGCATATTTCCCTCCCCACTCCAGAACTAAAAAAAAAAGTCTTATAAAAGTTCATTCCTTCACAGCTGTGTTGTGAAAAATTTAATATAACACTTAGCTACTTCAGATGGATATGTCTTACCATAACAGTTTCCATTTGTTCAAGAGCCTACTATACACAGACATTTCCTCCAGTGATATCACTGATTCTATCTATACCTGACCCTGTTTTACAGAATTTAATTGTCTATAGTAGAATTATGCAGAAATGGGAACTTTTACAGCAAGGCTTCTCCATTTTTTTTTAATTAAAAAGTTCCTCACTCTATGGGATTAAATAGTAATATGCAAGTGAACAGAAATTAATAGAATCCATAGGCCAGGAACTCTACTACATTGTTCAGGGAGTACAAGAGTAGCCCCTCCTAAAGAAAAAAGGTAGGCACTCCTGATTTGTAAGATAAAATCCAAATTCCTTAGCCTAAACTTCAAAGCCTTTCACGATCAGGTCACAAATGGTTTTCTTTGCCTTATTCCATTATACTGTGCTAGGACCTTTCTGCACTAACCAGTCACACTCATTTCCTCCTTGTCTCCCGAGCTCAAGTTTCTCCTCAGATCCTGCTATCTCTGCAGAGTATTTCTTGATTATACCAGCCTGAGGATCTCTTAATTTTCTGAATCTTAAAGGACTTACTGCCTGAGTCCCTTGATTTCAGAACTGATTTTTAGAGCCACAACTAATAAATAATGTGCATACATCTGTGTGTGTGTGTGTGTGTGTGTGTGTGTGTGTGTGTCCGTGTGTCTGTGTCTATGTCTGCGTGTCTGTGGTGTGCTTGCATTTAGGAATGGAAGAATGGTGAGATTTTTGTGAGATTGATAGTATATAGAACCAAGGAACAGGAAGACAATTGTTGAAGAAGGAATTCCTGGCTAGGAACTCTCCCGGGTAGGAGATGATGCATGCAACTCTAAGGTTCTATAATTCCGGAATACTTTACAATAATAAATACTTACAAGTGGTACTTGCTTATGTGGTGATTAAGCTTTGCCAGTGAATATAGCTGTGAGCTACAGTTCCTAAAGGTACATACATCCTTTGTTCTGCCTTTCTATAGCAGACATCTTTTTTTTTAAAGTCCCATTGGCACAGAAAATGTGAGATCCTATTGTTTACATAGTTAATTGATATTTATAAAGTCTTTGAATTTAATAGGACAAAATATAACCTTAAGTGCTCTCCTTCAACAAAATGTTCTCCATGAACTCATTTAAATTTTTTATAAAAGATTATAATAGATGAGACGTCAAAGCTAACTTTGTGTTACTAAGTATTGACCTCGATAGAGTTGAAAAATTAAGGTCCTGAAGATAGCCTTCACAACATCCAAAAAAAGTATTATTGTAACAAGTGACATCAAAGATAGAACTTCGGCTATGTTTGAAGAGGAAAGGGGGTTATATATCAAAAAATGAGAGACTGAAGAGCAACATCAATACCCCTGTGATATTAAAAGGACCAAAAGAGGGCCTTAAAGTAAGCATCAACGGAGGAAGTGCCCAAAATTGTAGAATCACATATCAAAGCATATATTGCCTGTCATTTTTTTTTCATTTGGAATTGTTACAAAAAAAGAAAAATCTACCTTCAAAATACAAGAGGAACTAACAGTACTTCTGATTGTCTGTCAATGGGTTAGGTTCCCATTCATCTTTCCCTTTATTTACCAAGTTTTTCTAGCTTCATCTAAAGTGAAGTGAAAATACATTTTGGAGAAAATGTGAGATTTACTGAGACTGAAAACTAAATTTTACATTGTTATTTAATGTTGACAAACAGTTTTTCACACAACAATCCTATGAGGTGGGTGGTACAATATACTTTTATTACATCCAAGTTAGAGTTAAAGAAATGGAGTTTGGGGAGGGGGAAGAAGGTGAAGTGATTTTTCTCATGATCACATGACTAATAAGAGCCCAGTGGCAAATTGAATCCAGCTCTTTTGACACCAAACTAAGCATTTTTGCCCAAACAATATTTTCTGCCTTCTAAAGACCCAGGTGTAAGTGTTTCAGTTGGGTTACATAATCCGTGGATGGTCCCTGCTCCAATAATTGAAGCACCAGGATTGAGAGAATCACATCGTGTTAGCAAAACAACAACAACAACAACAACACACACATAGAGAAAACCCAAACAAATCAATCAAAATTAAAAAAAAAATACAAAAGCTTTTATCAAATGCAGATAAGCTCCTGTGTCTAGTATGAGGAGGCCCCAGTGGGGAGACACTGTGAAATTGTGACCTACAGAGGAACCTTTTATCATCACTAACTCAATACAAATCACTCCTTGGTATGTAACTTAGAGAATGTCACAAAGATCTCCAGGCAACTATTACAGATAAAGGGATTCAACTCACCTCACAGGTTCAAGGTGGGTGACTACTACCTGGCTGATGGTTCTGCTGAAAAAGTTCAGACAGCAATTACCACTAGAGCTAATAGTGATCTCTTTGTTCACTTTGTCTTTCTTTATAAAATCTCCTGCAAATCCCTTCTTTTGTAGGGTATTATCCATAGAATTCACATTCAGAGTAATTATGCTAAATAAAAATCAAGACTAATCAGTAAAACATAACCAACGTATTTTGTTTTATAGTTTGTCAGAGTGTCTTTATCGAACGCCCAAGATGAGTTCATTGGAGAGAGATGTTCAAAGCTGACTATTTAACCATTTTGGGCAAAGGAGGAAGGTCTTAACCTGTGATTTCATCAATGTTAAGAATACCCAATGTGGAATTTATCCAATGCAGATCAGCAACTTTATAATTTATAATCCTAGAGAGTTGCCTGGGGCATCCAGAGGTTAATTGACTTGCTCATGGTCACATCACTGGTGTCAGAGATAGCACTTGGTGCCAGGTCTTCCAGACACCAACGGTGGCCTTTCCACTAAACTACAATGTCCCTATTTTATGTAATAGATAGATAAATGAATAGATGGAGATAGATATTATTATTATTATTATTATTATTACATAATTAGTCATACTGAGCTCTTGTAAATAAAATCTGAAGTGCTGAAGTAATGACATTATTTATAACCTCATTTGTCTGTCAATTATGTGCAGAGAATTGGCCACCTTCAAACTATAACAAATTACATCTTTTTTCCAGGGCACTCCAGAAATATGTTATCTCACTAGACTTTGAGAGATATAAACCTCCAGGAAAAATGCATTAACCATGAAATAAACAGGATAACTGATTTGAATATGCCATTGTAAGATATTCCTTCAAAATCTCTGAAAAAAAATATTACTTAACATTTGGGACCCAGATCTTAAATAAATTAAACACTAATTGTGAAACTAGAGAGAAAAATCTAAATCTTAATTAGAAAATTATCCACAGATCTTGAATTGAATACTCCCCCAAACAGAACTTAGATTTCCCCCACTAATTTAAATATGGTTTATGGTAGATAATTATCATTATCATTGATTTCATTTAATAAGCATTTATTAAACAATTAAATGTATCAAGCACTATGCTAGGCTCTAAAGTTACAAATATCCTTTTTTCTTCCTCCCAAAATTCTTTCAACAGGTTTATTGGAGGATAGGTAAGCCGTTTTGTAGGAGGTGGGTCATCATCTGCATCTTGATAAACAGAAGGATGCTATGAGGAGAGAAAGGAGTACTTTTGAGAAATGAGGAAATGCCAGTGCAAAAGCATGGAGGTGGGAGGAATGCCCTCTATAAGGAATACAGAGAAGTCCATCTTTGTTGGAAACATAGAATATGGAAATAGGAATAATGTAAAATGACTCAAAAAATGGATTGGGGCAAGGTTATAAATTACTTCAAAAGCTAAACAAAAGAGTTTATATTTTATGTTAGAGGCAACTGGGAGACACTTGCATTTATTGAATAGGACAGTGACATAGAGTTGAACTTTATTATTTAAAAAAATCATTTTAGCAACTATATCTCTGGAGGATGGACTGGAATAAGGATAAAGTTGAAACAAGGAAACTGATTAAGAGGCCATTGCAGCAGTTTGGGTGAGAAGTGATGAGGGCTTGAATTAAGGTAGTGGCTATTTGATTAATGAGAGAAAGGATAAGATGTGGGTGATATTGTTGACAATGAAAATAGCAATATATGGCTACTATGTGAATGTGTGGGATGAAGGAGATTAAGAAGTCAAGGATAATATTGAGGTTATAAGCCAGGGAGATTGGAAGAATGTTTGTGACTCTCATAGAAAGGTGGAAGTTTAAAAGAGGGGTGGAATTTGGGGAAAAGTTACAGGCTTCAGTTTTGGACATTGAATTGAAGCTCTAGGACATCCAATGTGAGATGTCCATCACTTAGTTATTCATGTAGGACTGGAGATTAGAGAAGAAACTGGAATTAGATATGTATGGATAATGTTGATAATTAAATCCTTGGAATCAGATGAAATAATGTTGAGAGAAGAGAGAAAGACAGCTGTCTTTAAAGAGCACAGAGTGGCCAAGCTTCTGGTCCCAACTTCCTGCTTCCCCTCCAGGCGGGAATTAAAGTCCCCCTTAGAAAAGGGCTGCAAGAGAGGAAGCTAGCAATGTCTCTTCTTTCTCCCTTAAAGCCACACAATGAAACTCCCATACTTATATGGGGAACATGTGCTCCTACACTCCTTCATGAAATTTGTTTCCACTCCATTCAATAAACATTTATTAAACTATTAGGTGTGGGCACTTTGCTAGATACTGTCATTACAAAGACAACAAAGAAATCATCTCTGCCATTGAGGGTTAAACTTATGCATTTTTGCATGTGTTTTTCACGTTTTTTTTTTTAGTGGAAACTTATGGTTTTAACCAGTGTAGGGGCTTTGCATTCAGAAACTCCTCCATTTATGAATATCAGCAATTCATCCTTAACTTACAGTTTTAGCAGTAATAAGAGGTCAAGTAACATTTTTATGGTTACAAAGCTGTTATTGACAGAGAAGGGACTTATGCCGGGATCTTCTTGAATCCAAATAACTGGTGAGATCAGGGAAGGCTTCACAGAAGAGGTGGCTTCTGCGCTGAGCTTAGAAACAAGTGAATGATTTTGAGAGGTGGGAGCCTCTTTATGTTTGGGTCAAAAATAAGGCTATAGGAAGGGGTGTGCTGGAGCTAGCATTTGCACTTTGAAGATCAGCAAATACTACAAAATAGGGAATTGATTTATTGTTTTGTTGATTTTCTAAACTTAAGAAAATGATGAAGTAAATATTAATAATGCAGTTTAAAGTTGGAAAAAAAGTGTCTTGTGAATTTTATTATTACTGTTTTTTTTATTTTTCCCTCAGAGAGTAGAGTGTTAAACATTTACCAACAAACCTTTAGCTTTATGAAATGTCTGGTTAAAATAAGTACCCAGCATTTATAAAGGGTATGTTACTGCTCAGTTAGGGGAGAAAAGAACAGATCTTTTTGGGGGAACTTTCTCCAAACCTTGAAAAGGTAGATATGCTGGCTAACTTCTGCCCAAATTTTCTACTGTCAGATGGCTAAAGGAGATTAGATGGCCTTCTTTAATATCTTCCATCTCTGCCAAAGCTCAGCCTGTTTTTAACCTTCCATTTTCATTTTCTTATCTGTTTCCTTTGTTTCTTGCTCTGGAGACTCCAATTCTTTCTGGCTCTGCTCATTAAGTCCCAGATGCTGTCTTCCCACTGCTGCTACTGCTACTTAATTCTCTTAGGCATCACTCCAACTTCAGACTGTTGTTTCTTTCAAAATGTGCATCCTCAGGCAGCTAGGTGGTGCAGTGGATAGAGCAAACAAGCCTTAGAATCAGGAGGACCTGAGTTCAAATCCAGCCTCAGACACTTGACACTAGTTGTATGACCCTCGAAAAGTCACTTAACTCCAATTGCCTCGTGCCTATCTCCCCAGAAAAGTTTGTCCCCTAAAAGATTTTCTTCTGGATGTAAATCAAATTTGCCTTCAAGCTCAAAGATTGTGATAGTCCCAAATCATTCTCAGGAATGAAAGGGAATGTTTTCCCCTTTGAACTACAAATCACAAAAAGTTAATCAGTTCTCAAACCCCTTTTTATGGAACTGTGGGCAATAGAGAAAGTGTCACAAAAAGCATTTGATGAGACTGACATGTCTTGAATTGTGTCCTAACAAAATAATTTGGAAGCTGAGGGCAGTGTGGAAACAGGTAAGGGAGAGGAACTGGAATCAGACAGCCTAAATAAGTGACTGCTAAAATAGCCTAGGTGAGAAATAATTAGGACCTGAGTTAGGACATTTGTCTAAAAGGAATGGATATGCTGTGGTCACCAAAATAGGACCCACAAAAATTGACAACCGAATAGAAATGGGCAGTGCAGAAGATGAGAGAATCAGCATGGCCCTGAAGTTATATAGCTAGTTAACTAGAAGAAAAGCTCTTAACAATAAGAGGAAGGTTTTAAGGAGAGCCAGGTTTAGAAAGTAATGAGTTCTATATTTGATGTGTTGAATTTTGAATGACAAATGTAAAAGAGCTATACAGCAGGCAGTTAATAATACCAGAGTAGAATTAGGGAAAGAGATGAGAGCTGGAATAAGGGCAGGTAATGGTACTAGTTCTTAGAACAGTGACCAGAAAACAGTTGACAGTAAATAGTTATTGATCGACTTTTTTTTTTTTATATAGGCAGCTGGGGTTAAGTGACTTGCCCAGGGTCACTCAGCTAGTAAGTGCCAAGTGTCTGGTCTGAGGCCAGATTTGAAATCAGGTCCTCCTGACTTCAGGGCTGGTGCTCTATCCACTGCACCACCTAGCCCCCCCTTGATTGACTCTTGATTGTTTGCCTTGAAAATTCATGTTGGCAGGGTACTTAGGTGACCAAAAGGAAACCTTATCAGACCATCCAACATTTTTTCTTTTTTTTTTTTTTGCAAACCTTGTCAATCTGATGGATGTGAGGTGGAGCCTCAGAGGCTTTTTAAATGTATTTGTTTAATTATTATTGATTTAGAGCATTTTATATGACTGTTCATAGTTGAATTTCTTTTTCTGAAAACTGCCTATCTGCATCCTGTGACCATTTATCAAATGAGGAATGTCCCTTCTTATTGATTTGAATTGATATTCTCTCTCTCTCTCAATCTCTCTCTCTCTCTCAGAAACTTACTGCAGTTACAATTTTCCCCAAAATTTTCTACTTCTTTTCTAAATTTAACTGCACTGGTTTCATTTCTGCAAAAACTTTTAAAAATTATTCAATATCAATTGTCTGTTTTAACTTCTGTAGTGCTCTTTATCACTTCTTTAGTCATAAACTCTTTCCCTACCCATAGAACTGAAAAGTAATTTCTCTCTTAGTTCTCTAATTCATACATGAAGTCATTCTTTGTGTCAAAATCGTGTGCCTGTTTGGGGCTTCTCTTAGCATACAGTGTGACACTTAGTTTCTGCCAGACTGTTTCCTAATTTACCTAATAGTTGTTGCTGAAAAATGAATTTTTATCCCAGTAACTACTTGTTTCGTCTGTGGGTGTGTAAACACACATAAATACATATATACATGTATACATGCGTACATGTATGTATATGCCATATACATACATATTTACATGTATATGTGTGTGCAT
Source organism: Phascolarctos cinereus (assembly GCF_003287225.1). Classification (NCBI taxonomy): domain Eukaryota; kingdom Metazoa; phylum Chordata; class Mammalia; order Diprotodontia; family Phascolarctidae; genus Phascolarctos; species Phascolarctos cinereus. The sequence continues at coordinate 273,913,160 of NW_027555847.1, read as the reverse complement.
GTGTGCGTATATGTGTGTGTGTGCGTGTGTATTCAAATTCAGAAAGATGAGTCTTCCTGACCCTAGTCCTACCACTCTATTCATTACACCACTTAACTGCCCCTACTTCTTTTTTTTATTTTGAGAAGGCATTTTTTCCATTGGGATTCTTATCTTTTTTTTTTCCCTCTCCAGTTGAATTGTATTTGTTTATTATTTTAGCTCTATAGAATAATCCATTTGGTAGTTTGATTACTATGGCATTGAATCAGTAAATTAATTTTGATAGTATTGTCATTTTTATGATACTGACCTTGCCTAACTATGAGCGGTAAATATTTTTTTTCCCAGTTATTAATGTCTAACTTTATTTGTGTAGAGTGTTTCATAGCTGTAGTCATAATTACTCTCTGTATCTTGGCAGGTAGACTCCCAAGTATTTTATACATTCTGTAGTTATTTTAAGTGTTATTTTTTTCCTTCTGTCTCTCCTAGATTTTATTGCTAATACACAAAAATGCTGACATGTTTGTGAGGGTTTATTTTATATCATAATTTTTCTAAAGTTGTCAATTATTTCAATTAATTTTAAATTAAATCTCTAGGGTTCTTTAAGTAAACCATCATGTGTAAAAATCATAGTTTTGTTTCATCTTTCCCTGTGTTTATTCCCTCAATTTCTCTTTCTCATCTTATCAATTTTTAAATTTTATTTTGAAATGTAAAATCTTTCTTAGCTCAAGGACCATACAAAAACAACTAGTAAGCTGGATTTAATCACTGGGACAAATTTTACCACTTTTTGCTCTTTCCCTGGTGACATAGTCTCTCTGCCCAACCTTTCCAGTACTGGCTGCAACTTCATTCATTTTCAGCTCACTGGTCAAGGTGTGTGTGTCAGGATACTCCTTGCTCCCCACTGTCATTTCCAGGTTTTCCCCATACCTCCATTACACAGTAACCTCTCTTCCTTTGAGATTCATTCTATTCATATCTACCACTCAATCAAAATCCTGACAGCTGTTAATTCTATACTGTCCTCCTCTCTTGAATCCTTAGGCCCCTTATCATATCACCTATTACTCTCAGCCAAGCCTCAGCCTTTGAGCACTGTCGCCATTACCACCATGTCTTCTATATATATGCTGCCAAACAAAGGTAAAGAAAATCATAGCAACAATTCTGGCTAGGTCCACCTCAAATTAAAGTTACATAATTTCGTTTTACTGCTAGGTAATCCTACTATCCCACACTTGTCCACTCACTATTTCGCTCTCCAAAGTGGCTTTTCCATAACTTTTCAGCCCTTCTCAAACCTTCCATGGATTTCCCACCCCCCAACTCCCCCAGCTAAGAAATTTGCCTCATATTTTACAGAAATGTTAAGGTCATTCATCATGAAATCCCTCTTTTCTTCTTCATCTTCTATTACTCAGGTGTCTTCTGCCATTTTTTCCTTCTTCACCCCTGTCTCACATGATAAAGTGGGCTTACTCCTTGCTAAGGCTAACACTTCTATATGTTCAAGCAATCTCATTCCATCCCATCTCCTTCAATAGATCACTCTCTCTTTCATCCCCACTCTATCACTCATTTTCTATTTCAATTTCTCCCTGTCTACTAATTCATTTCCGACTGCCTAACAACATGCCCATGTCTCCTTTCCTGTGGTGGGAGGACCACCTGTCAGTTGATCCCTCCATCCCTACCATCATCTTATATCTTTTCTCCCTTTGTAGCTAAACTGCTCAAAAAGGCCACCTGCAATATTTGCCATATTTCCTTTCTATTCATTCTCTTGTTAACCCCTTATAATTTGGCTTCTGAACTTAATCATTCCCCTGAAACTGCCCTCTCTAAAGGTATTGATGATGTATTAGCTGCAAAATCCAAAGGTTTTTTTCCTATTCCTCTTTCTTCTTGACCTCTCTGCAGCCTTTGACACTGTTGATCCCTCTTTCCTCCTTGAGCTCTCTTCTCTCTAGGTTTTAGGAACACTACTCTCCCCTGGTTTTCTTCCCACCTCTATGACTGCTCCTCTGTCTCCTTTTCTGGATCCTTCCTTTAACTATAGGTGTCTCTGGGGTTCTATTTTGGTCCATCTTATTTTTACCCTCTACGCTTTTCTCTTGGTGATCTCATCAGCTTCCATGGATTTAATTGATATTGCTATGCTCTCTTTGCTGACCTCCAGTCTCACATCTCCAACTCCCTTTCAGACATCTTGAACTGAATATCCAGTAGATAACTTAAACTAAATATGTCCAAAAAGGACTCATTATCTTTCCCTCTAAAACCTTCCCCCTCCTCCTACCTTCCAACATCATCCTCCAAGAACCTCAGGCTTGCAACCTAGAAGTCAGGATGGATTCCTTACTATCTCCCACAATACATGTCCAAGCTATTGTCAAGGCCTGACAATTTTACCTTTGCAATATCTCTCAAATACCTCCCATCCTTTCTCTCCTCTGACACTGCCCACATTCTAGTGCAGGCTTTCATCACTTCCTGTCTTGATCACTGCAATAATAGCCTGTTGGTGGGTTCCGGTGGTTTTCTATTGCCACCAGGAGCAAAAAAATTAAAAAAAGAAAAGAAAAAATAAAACAATTCCATTTGGCATTTTAAGTCTTTTATAACCTAGCCCTCTCCTGTCTTTCTAGATATACACATTATGTCCAATATGTACTCTTACTGAATATGTACTCTTTGACCCAGTAACACTGGCATCCTGATTGTTCTATGAATAGTGATGGGGTGATGGGACCTGGACCCTGAATTTTCCCATACATTTCAGCAGCCCAGTCCCTGGATTTTCCCACACTACCCAGTCCCTGGCATCTCACCTAAGGCATATGGTACACTTCAGCCCATCTTGATTACTTAATAACTCCCATATCCCATCTAGATCCCTTCACTGATCTTTTCTTCCCCCTTTTTTCTACATAAAAGTATCATTCTCACCCTTATCAAGCTGCAGATTCCCTAAGAATCTTGCCCATTCCTATTGGCATTATGATATTGTGGATTTTCTAGGATATCTGTCCACCATACTGGTATTACAATAAACCTTGCTACTTTGACTGAAAGGAGGTTTGAGTGGTTGAATTGTTTCCAGGCAGACCCTCCTGTACCCTTACATTTCAGGGTTCCCAAACCACAACAAATAGGACACTCCATCTCTCAGCTCCAGGTACTTTCTAACTAACCTCCATGCCTGAAATGATCTCCTTCCACCACTTTGACTACTGATCACTCTGGTTTCCTTTAATTTCTAACTAAAAGCTTAAATTCTACAGGAAGCCCTCCCCAACCCCTCTAAATTCTCTTCCTTTCCATCTTTTAATTGTTTCCCATTTATTTTGCATCTCCTTTGCTTTGTATATATTTGTTTGCATGTTGTCTCTGTTGGTTGATTGTGAGCTCGTTGAGGGTAAGGACTGTCTTTTAGCTCTTTTTTTGTTTTTTGTTATCCTTGCACTTAGCACACTGCCTGGCACATAGCAGGTACAAAATAAATGTTTACTAATTGATAATTAATTGTCAATTTTTATAAAGGTTCCATGAATAGTTAAGAAATATGTATACTCCTTTGTATTCTTATTCAATACAATATATAACTTTTCTAAACTCATCCTTTCTGTCTTGTTTATTTTTTTCTGGGGATGCATCTATGTCTGAAAGGGATAAATTAACCCCACACATACACATGTACAAGCACTATTATAGTTTTACTATCTGTATCTCCTTGTAACTCATTTAAATTTTCCTTTATTTACATGTTATGCCATTTAACACATACATGTTTAGAATTCATAATAATTCATTTTCTATAATACTTTTCAGAAAAAAAAATTGTAGATTCCCTACATTTCCTTTAACTCTTTTTTTTTTTAATTTTTGCTAGTTCTTTGTCTAAGACCATGATTGGGAACCCTGCTTGTTTTACCTTGTTTGAATCATAATAAGCATTGTTCTAGCCCTTAATTTTATCACTGGATTATGCTTTCTATTCTATTATGTTATTCACTTCCATTTTATGACTGACTTGATCTTTTCACATCCATAGTTGTGATCATTAATTGTGTATTTCCCTCTTTCCTTCTCTTTGCTTCTTGACCCTTTCTAAAAAGAAAGAAAAGAAAAGAAAAGAAACATTAATAGGCAAAGAGTAAGTTCAACACCAATGTTCTAAGTTTAATGCAATTTTCTTCTTTTCACCTGTACTTCTCTTTTCCTTGCCAAAAGCCCAGCCCAGTTCTTACCCTTCTTATCTGTTTAAATCCTTCTTTGCAATCCATAATCGGTAAAATTTGTTTTACTTAGTATTATCCCCTCCCAAACGGCCCTCTTTTTTTTTCCTGCCTTCTTCCCTCTCCTTTTCACCCTTTCCTCTTCTAAGTGAACTGTAATTCTTCACCAAACTTTGTGTGTGTGGTCTTCCTTCCTTTGGTTAGTTCAGAAGAAAGTCCAGTTTAAATGTTGCCTGTTACTCTTACTGCTTTATACATTTTTTAAAAGTTTTTCTATTTATGTACCTCAATTATGTGATATAATCACCTTTTTCCTTTCCTTCTCCCTAATACATTTCCTTCACCCTTTCTTTCCTTTCTTTTTTTTGAAGACCATTAAAACAACAAAACCACTCCCACGACCTCTTTCTTTTTAGAAGCCTGTGACCTATGATGATAATGAAATTCTGAGGGGATCATCAAAACATAACAAAACCACACACAAAGGAGATTAGGGAATTTGATAGAGAGTTAAATGAAACTTATAGTAAAAAAGAGTTTCTTGAATTATATTAATACTTACCAAAGGGTGGAATCAAATCTAATTGAAAAGAGACATTGTGATTTTAATGGTTTATAAGGAAATTTCTGAATATAGTCTTTGATTACTTTAAATCTTGGGATAAAAGTAATTGAATAGTTAAAAAGCAGGGTGACTACCCCAATAGGATACACTTGGAGTCAACTCTAAAATATGTTACATGAATGATCTCTTGTCATATCTCATGACCTCTTCTCAGTCCTCATTCTTCTCAACCTCTCTGCAAAATTTGGCTAACCTTTCCTCTTCTCAGACATCTCTACATAATTCCACTTGTTCTCTAACATTACACCTACATCTTTTCCACAGTAACATTGGACTCTACCTTTGGAGTGAACCTGAACCTTAATAGGTGTATTTTCATTCTATCTTGCCTGTAGTCATACCTCCATGTCATTTTCTGTTCATCTCTGTACTATACTGATACCTCATGCAGTCTATTCCACTCCTATTTACAGCTTCCCTTTATGTGTTTTCCTCTCCCCACTAAAATTTAAATTCTTTGAGGGAAAGAAATATCTTACTCGTATTTGTATCACTAGAATTTAATAGACTGCATGGCAAATAATTTCTGTCTATCTATCTATCTATCTATCTATCTATCTATCTATCTATCTACCTACCTATCTACCTATATATGTACCTATCTCCTTCCTCCAACATATTCTCTCCTCCATGGTGTTTTGTTACTTGAATTTATCTTGATTCTTTCCAAAGTTTCTATCCTAAGCCCTCTGACCTAAGCCTTTGATACTATCAGACATGAGGGCTTCTGGAAATTTTGGCAAAATTTGTTTGTCTAGAGAAGTTTATCAGTACTGTACATTAGTTTCATGATGGTATGCTTGCATGAGTTCTGAATAATGGATGATACTCTCACACTTTCCCAGTCATCAGTGGAGTGAAGTAGGGCTGTGTGCTTACCCCTATGCTTTTTAGCATGATGTTTTCAGCAATGTTGTCAGATACCTTCAACAAAGATGAAAATGGCATCAAAGTCAGCTACCACACTGATGGTAAATTATTTAGCTTGAAAAGGTTACAAGCCAAGACAAGTGGATGGATAGTTGGTGCACAATCTTTTGTTCACAGATGATTGTGTACTCAATGCAACCTCTGAGAACAAAGGATGACAACCAATCTAGGTCCTCTGTTTTCTCTTTACACTCTCTTGGTGACATCATCAGCTACCATGGGTTCAATTAGCACTTCCATGAAGAATATTCCCATATTTGTACAATCAGTCTCAGTTTTTCCTAAGGTTCAGTCCCACAAATACAAGTGTCTTATTGAAAACTCAAACTGGATGTTCCATAGGCAATTCATGCTTATCATGTCCAAAGCAAAGCTTGTTATATCTTTTCCCAATCTCAACCATCTTCCAAATGTTCCTACTTCTTTTGAGGGTAACATCATTCTTTTAGTCACTCAGTTTCACAACTTTGGCTTTATCTTCTCCTCTTCACTCTTTCTAACTCCACATATGCAGTCACTTGCCAAATCTTTTTATTTCTACCTCCACATTTCCCCCACATTTTCCTGCATTTGTGTCTTTCTCAGTTTCCCCATAGCCTTAAATAAGCAAGGTAATAGTGTGTGTGTATATATATATATACATATATATATATATATATGTATATATATATATATGTATATATATACACACACACATACACATATATATGTGTATATATATATATATATATGTATATATATATATATATACGTATATATATATATACATATATATATATACACATATATATATATATACACATATATATGTGTATGTGTGTGTGTATATATATACATATATATATACACATATATATATTATATATATATATATATATATATAATATATTATATATTATACACGTGTGTGTGTCTATTATGTGAAGTCCTTTTACCAATGAAGATCCTAAAGTCTGTAATTTGCAATCTTTCAGTGAAATCTTCTAAGATACTTAAAGGTTAAATGACTTAATTATAATTATGTATCTAATGTTTGTCAGAGTCAGGTCTTTAATCTAAGACTCCAAGACTGGTTCACTATCCTCTCTATCATACTACCTCTCAAGGTTTTAATTAAAAAGCCCCAATTTGAGATAGAGTGTCAAAAGCAAAATGAATTGCTCTGGTTCCTATCAATTAAAACCAGTTAAACAAACATGAATTATATTATTTCTAACTGGTTATAAAAGAGTCATTCTGTGGGCTAATGAACTTGGAAAAAAGCAATTACAATTTTGGGCATCATATTATTTGCTTTTTTCCCCCCCTATCATTCTATCCAGAGAAAGATCACCCATATAAGAATTAAATGCATTCATGTGTGTGATTATACATATGTTCTGTTGTCTATTAGTCAGTAAATCATAATGGCAGGGCCTGCCTTTTTCTATTACTCTTATAAATGTGCTCAGAGGCAACAATTATTGAAGAATAAATGAAAATACACACCATTCAAATGACAAAACCTAATCTGTGACTCTTGAGGGAATGGAACAATTGTCAAAATAAGGCAGCTACTTTCAAAGTAGGTGTAACTAATTGATGCTACTTTAACTGTACAATAACTTCATGCAAAAGCAAAAAAAAAAATTCAACATTGATTGTTCCATCATTACTTGTAGCTTGCTAAATATTTTCATCAATTATGTTATTAAACTTGATCTAGATCAGAAGGGAGGCAATGTGAAGAAACTCAAGAAATGTCTTTGTATTTTCCATACCTTCCAATTGATAGTATTTACCCATGGCAATCCTTCTAACCCTCATTTTCCTCATCTGTTAAATGAGATGGTAAGACTAGATCAAAGATTCTTAACTCTTGGTGTGTGTGTGATTAACTGCCTTTAAATATATACAAAATATAAAAGATTGCAAAGGAAAATAAATTACAAAGGAATAAATTTATTCAAATATAGTTCACCTTTTCTCTCTTTCTCTCTATGTATCTCTCTGACATGAAACACATTCATCTACATTAAAATGCTGTAGACTAGCTGATCTCTCTAATACCTTTTTGCTCTATGTGTAACTCTATGTATTATACTTATCCCGAAACCTGAAGTCCTTGCTTTGAGAATCAAAAGACCTGGGTTCTAGTCTGGGCCCTCAGAATTTCCTATGTGACATTGGCCAAGTCATTGAAGTTGTACTATCTAGCCTCTAATATGCCTTCTAGCTTCATGCATGATCTTATAATCCTATAAGTAAAAAGACATGGATCTTTAAAAAGTAGCAGAATTTATATTTCATTCATGAGAAATCAATTCAGGGATATAATTGTTATGGTTTTAAGGAAAAGTATACGCTGTATCTAGTTAGCTTTCACAATTTAGTCTTTATGTGATTCAGATAAAGTAGGGAAATTTGTAAATTATTACAAATTTTGTTCTTCTCTTTAGTTTTTCAGAAAAGCATTAAAGGCAAGTATTTCATTGTCCTGACCTTTCATTATAAAATTTGGGTGTTGTTCCTCTTCAAGCTGGGAAAGGGGACATAAATTACTCTCTTTGGCATTTCTCATGGTTTGCCAATGTAGTTAGCCAACTTCTACAGATGCCCTTCCTGGCTTCCAAAAGCAGGAACCTGCAGGAAATAGAAAATGCCAGGTTTCTTCTCACGCCTGAGAAGGCTCTGCTTGCCATAGGATAACCCTATGTGATGTGCTATGATAAATGCCACTGTGCCAACTCAGCATGGTGGACAGTTTAACTCAATGACCTTCTGGAAGTTGACAGCTTCCCCCATAGATTGTCTTTGATACAACCTAAAACATAGACTGTCAAAACTACCCCATAAAATGAGATCTGTATTTATTTTACTGCTAAAGAATCCTCTCTCTCAGTGCGGAGTTCAAGCATCTCGCCATTTTCCTGTATCATTTCACATGCTTTAATGTTTTCATCAACCATGCGTAGTACTGCAGTCATCTAAGGAGCCATTTACTTCCTTGGGCATATTCTGTCACCTTGACACTTCATATGTGGGACCCATGTTTCAAAATTAGTATAGGAGAAAATCATTTTGCTTTCACACTGAGTGTTGCTATTACATATTCTGTCTCTATAGCCAGTCAGATAATTTTTAATTTCCTTTCTGGGGCTGTTTGCTATTCATTTAGAATTTTAGAATAGAATCCAATTCAAGTTTCAATGATTATATGGAGTCTTAGCAAAAAAAAAAATAGACATTGACAGAGAGAAAGAAAGAGAAAGAGAGAGAGAGAGAGAGAGAGAGAGAGAGAGAGAGAGAGAGAGAGAGAGAGAGAGAGAGAGAATGGATTAATAAACTATATTACTCTTATGAATTACTATCCAATTGATTGAACTAAATACTGATCAGTTTTTCTTTCAGTAAATGTATTTTTTGATTCAGATATCATTTCCCCCCTGATTTCTTGCTTTTTGGAGTGATCTAAACATTTTCCTTTAAAGAGGGGTCAGATTTCTAGGCAAATTTGAAATATTCACACAAGAGATAATAAGTTGCCAAGCCAGTCATTTGCCTTTTATATTTAGTTTTATGTTTTGATAATACATGCTATTTCCTTCTGACCATACACAACTGCATTCTTGCCAATTACAAAAGAAGTTCAGGGGGCACTCCTTGGCTATGTATGACATCTTCTGAGAGTACATTGATTGGCTATCGAACTAATATAACTGAGGACTCAAGGAGCCATTAAAAAAAAAAAGAAAGAAAGAAAGAAAGCATGATCTAACTATCCTTTTCCTTTCCAGTGATTTTGAAGGTACCAAATGTATTATCAGTGAGGGATGGGTAGAAACAGAATATCCTTATTTCATGATAGTGGCAATTTTGCCCCTGGAGAGATGAGGCACAGGGAAATTTTCCTGTGCAGCATTCTCAAATTTCCTTTACTTCCTACCTTTTGTTTCCCCTGCTTTTCAGGTCTTCAGTTTCAGTGGAGTCAGAAGCTGACTAGAGAAAAGAGCATTCGACCATAGTGATTTAGGCTGCAGCAGTAGTAGGAAGATCAGGCTTATGAGGAAGAAAGACTTAGCTTTGGAAAATGGTTACCAGAAAAATCAAGAAGAGTGATTTGATCAACACAATGCCAAGTACAGAGGTCAAATGTCATTTGGCTAGTTAGTGGACTTTTTAGAACTGCTCTGTGTCCCAGGGAGAAGGCTTGAATATTGGTCTCCCAGATAACTATGCTAATGGTAATAAGTGAGCTATCAAATTTTGTTGTGGCCATTCTATAATGCATGCTATGCTCTTATGATTATCATGAATATCTTCTAGTGGGACATCAGCCAAGTAGCTTCCTCAAACTTCTGTGTAATGATTTATGTCCCCCCAAAAAAGTGGACAGATAGATGTATGTACATGTATACACACGTTTATATTATATATATATACACACAAACACGGCTAATATGTTTGTATATATGTATATGTATGCATATGTAATCCACAAAAAGAATGTGTGTTTATTAAATGCTAGTATGTTAGACCCTTTTTTAAAAATAACAGCTACAGTAATAGGGGGAAAAAGCAGTGGATAAATTTATAGAACTGGGTTTGATAGGAGAAAAAAGATACATATAGTTTGAGAAGATCTGAAAATCTTATCTCTGCTAAAAACAAAATGTATAACATCCAGAAAAAGAGATGTTAGCTAGTGGAACTAGAGCAACTGAGGAGAAAACAGCTCTCATTGCTTTTTTTACTGAGGATAAAAAAAAAGGAAGGACTTCTGATAAAGATGGATACTTGAAATGTTCCAATCAAACTTTGTTCCAAGTGAAAACCATTTAATAAACAATCAGAAATTGCCCCAAATAAAATGGATTATATACACATGTACATGTAGATGTACGCATATCCACATCATTCACAAGTATATGTATGTGCATATATACATACATATGTATTATTTGTGTGTGTATTTACACACACATGCAAAAGAGACCTGGGAAAGCCCTTAATCTAGAAAGACCAAGTCACCCGCTATATCCTGGCCCATCTCCAGTCATCTTGACTTTTGTCTTGCCACTGGACTTTGATGACCCTGGATGAAAGATTGGGGTTGACCACTTTTTGCAGCTCTACCTCATTTAAATACAATTCATGCACAAGCCACCCTCATGATGTCATTGGTCCTCTTCACAAACAAAGGATGAACAACAACAATTATTCATAAAAATATGAGTATATAGGTCAGAATATGGATATTTATTTGTGGGTATATGTATTGTGTGTATGTGTATACATATTCATATATAAAATACATGTAAACATATGTCTGTGTGTGTGTGTGTGTGTGGCAGGGATTATGTGTTGTTGTTTTGGTTTTGTTTTATTTTTTTGCATTTCTTTGTGTTCCCAGAGTTTATTTCAATTTACGTAACATACTGTTTAAAAGATGACTCACAGAATGTGAAAAATTTTCCTCACCAATCTAACATACTTCCTGTGCCACATCATTCTAGTTGATCCAATGGTTTTGAAAGACATCTAAAATGACCAAGGACTTTTTTGTACTCAATCTGTTTTGTACTCAGCTTTGTTCACACTTAGTAAACAAAAGTGATATGTTCCCACCTAATTAAGCTATAAGAGCACGCCACTTTACACTTACTTTAAATTGAATGGGATTATTTTCCAGGTTAATCCCCATACTTACCACATTAATTTTTAGCAATCATCTCCATACAAGTTATGACTTCTTGTCTATATATTAGTATATATAGACTGGCTAGGCCAGCTCCCAGTAATGGCCCTTCCTCATCTGTCCTGCTATTGTCCAGTTTTTACATACATGGAGATTGCAGACATTTTTCATTTAATACTAAATCACTTTTGATAGAAATTATTCAATATTTATTTTTGGTTTTGCTCTTATAGCAGCAAATTGCCAAATTATCTATTAAATCAAGAATAAAAATCTTAATTATCTGATAAGTCAATAATCAGAGAATTCATAGCATAATTCAGTTATGAGTCAATAAAAATTTAGATGATGTTGGAAGAAGTCTTTAAAAGAAAAGTTCAAGACTTTCATTTTACATTTGAAAACTGTACGGCCCAGTTAAGACAAAGTGACATTTTTATGTAGACATTCAATGCTTCTTCCTTTAGCCACATGTTTTTCTTTCCTGTTTGTTATCAATATAGATCTTAGCTATAGATACCTATACTTTAGAAACCATATATTTACTTGTCATTACAAGATATAGAATTATAAGATCTCAGATATTAAGGAATAATAAGTACAGGTATCGATACTTAGGTTTGTATGTAAAATTACACTTTAAAATAAAAGTGGAAGGGTGCAGAACCAATATGGTGGACTAAAGTCAGGGAATAATCTGGGCTCTTCCAAATTCACCTCGCAACAACTTTAAAATAATATCTCAAAATGAATTCTGGAATGACAGAACCAATAAAAGGATGGGATGAAATGATTTTCTAGCCCAAGACAACTTAGAAAATCAATAGGAAAAGTCCTTTGCACTGTGGAGATAGTGGAACACAAGCCAGTAACAGGCCAACAGCAGGCCTTGGGGGCAATTGGATTGAAAGCAGAAGCTTCCAGAGCTCTCAGCCCACAAATAGTAAAGGTATTAGACAACTGGTTAGAAGGAAATTATAGGGACCACTTTTCTGGCTCTTGATGTAGGACTCTGGTGCATTGCCCATTCTCAAGGGTGTATTTTGGTCCCAGGGCAAGGAAGAACAGTAGCACAGAAAAACTCCCAGCCACAGAGGAGTGGGGACCCTGGTCAAAGTTCTAAGATAGCAAAGAGTGCTTGTGGTCACTCATAGACCAATGCACATGCCAGTACAGCAGTGACCACACCTCTCCTTACTTCATACCACTTTGGAAGGCCTGAAAACTAAAGACTCTGTAAATTAGCTCTGTTAATAGCAACAGGGAAGCAAGCTTGGGACAGTGCCCCCTCAACTCAAGGAGCAGAGACCAACAGAAACATAAATTTCAAAGTCAATAAATAGACTGGTAAAATGAGCAAACAACAGCAAAAAAAAGAACCTGACTATAGAAAGTTACTATGGTGACAGGGAAAATCAAAACACAAACTCAGAAGAGGACAACAATATCAAATGTCTACAAATAAAATACAGGGTAAAATAGACATCAAAAGACTCCACCAGTTACTTCCTGAAAGAGGTTCCTAAAATGAAGACTCTCAGGATTATTATGGCAAAATTCTAGAACTTCCAGGTCAAGGAGAAAATCCTGCAAGCAAGGATTGCTTGACAGAGACAGAAAGAAACAATTAAAATAGCATGGAGCCATAGTAAGGATTACAAAAGATTTACACTTTTCTGATTGACCTTCTAAGTTATCTTGGGCTAGAAAATTTTTTCACTCCATCCTTTTGTTGGGTCTGACACTCCGGAACAGAGGGGAAATAGGATGAAGGGAAATGAACCTTCACCCACATAACAGAAACATATAGAAGAATGAATTAAAAAAGAGAAACCTACAATATGTTATTTACAAGAAATACACTTGAAACAGATAGACACACAGAATAAAGATAAACGTCTGCAGCAGAATCTATTATGCTTCAGCTGAAGTTAATTAAAAAAAACATGGGTAGCATCATGATATCAGACAAAGCAAAAGCAATAATAGATCTAATTAAAAGAGATAAGCAAAGAAATTACATCTTGCTAAAAAGTATCACAGACAATGAAGTAATATCAGTACTAAATAAATATGCAGAAACTGGTATAGCATTCAAATTCTTAAACTAAAAGTTAAATGAATTAGAGGAGGAAATAGACAGTAAAACTATCCTAGTGAGGGACCTCAAGTTTCCCCTCTCTAAACTAGGTAAATCTAACCACAAAATAAAGAAGAAAGGAGTTAAGGAGGTGAATAGAATTTTAGAAAAGTTGGATATAATAGACCTCTGGAGAAAATTGAAGGAGAATAGAAAGGAATATGACTTTTCCTCAGGAGTACATGACACCTGCACAAAAATTGGCCATGTATTAGGGCATAAAAACCTCACAATCAAATACAGAAAGGCAGATCCTAATGCAATAAAAATGACATTTAATAAGGGCTATGGAGAAGTATATTAAAATTAATTGGAAATTAAATGATCTAATCTTAAAGAGTGAATGAGTTAAAGAACAAATCATAGAAACAATCATTACTTTCATTAAAGAGAATGAGAACAATGAGACAATATATTTCCTCAATTTATGTGATACAGCCAGAGCAGTACTTGGGGGAGGGGGATATACAACACACGCACACACGCACACACACACACACACACACACACACACACACACACACACACAAAATACTTACATCAATAAAATTAAGAAACAGCAGAACAATGAATTGGGCATTTAAATTTAAAAAAAAAGTAGAAAAACAATAAATAAAAAATCCCCCTTAAACATCAAATTGGAAATCCTGAAAATCAAGGGAGAGATTAATAAAATTAAAAGTAAGAAAACCATTCAAATAATATATAAAACTAGGAGCTGGTTTTATTTAAAAAATGAAATAGATAAATTATTGGATAATTTGATTTTAAAAAGAAAGAAAAAACCAAATTACCAATATAAATGAAATTGAAGAATTCACTGCCAATGAAAAGGAAATTAAAACAATTATTAGGAGACATTTTGCCTGATTATATGCCAATAAATTTTTTAAAATTAGCATAAAAACATAAAAGAAAATTTACCTAAAATAATCCCATCTCAGAAAAAATAATTGAACAATCCAATAATGAACTCACTAATAAAAAAAAAATCCTAGGACCAGAAGCTTTTACAATTTAATTCTACTGAACATTTGAAGAACAATTAATTCCAATACTATATGAAATGTTTGAAAAACAGGCAAAGGAGGATTCTTATGAAATTCCCTTTGCAGGACAAATATAGTAATGATACCTAAGCCAGGAAGAGTGAAAACAAAGAAAGAAAACTATAAACCAATTTCCCTAATGAATATTGATGCAAAAATTTTAAGTAAAATACTAGCAAGAAGATTACACCTATATATCACAGACATTATACATTATGACAAGGTGGGATTTATACCAGGAATCTATGGCTGGTTCAGTTTAGGAAAACTATCAGCATAATTGACCTTATCAATAATGAAAACAACAGGGGCAGCTAGGTGTCACAGTGGATAGAGCACCAGCCCTGAAGTCAGTAGGACCTAAGTTCAAATCTGTCTTCAGACTAAACACTCAACACTTACTAGGTGTGTGACCCTGGGCAAGTCATTTAACTCCAATTGCCTCAAAAATAGGCAAAAAATAATGAAAACAAAATTCATATGACTATTTCAATAAGTGCTGAAAAAGCTTTTTACAAAATACAGCACTCCCTTTTAAAAACACTTGAAAGCATAGGAATAAATGGAGCTTTCCTTTTTATATATTAAACATTTATTAATTTATTTATTTTAGTTTTCAAACTCACTTCCACAAGATTTTGAGTTCCAAATTTTCTCCCCATCTTGCCCCTCCCTCACCCCAAAGATGACATTCATTGTGAATACCCCTTCCCCTAATCTGCATTCCCTTCAATCACTGCCCCCCTTCTCTTATCCCCTTTTCCTTCTATTTTCCTGTAGGGCAGGATAGATTTCTATACCCCATTGCCTACATATCTTATTTCCCAGTTGCATGTGAAAACAATTTTTATCATTTGGGTTTTTTCGTGGATTTTTTTTCCCCAATTTTAGAAGGTCTTGTTTTCTGGCTACAGGAATAAAACATATTCTAATTCCAGGAGCTCTGGGTGATTCTTTGGTGGCATACACTGGTGGAAGGGGCTGGATAGGAGCCTAAATAGGAGTCCTAGTGTTGAGGCAAGCATAACCCCAAACAAACTTTGTGAATTATACTTTAATGGCTTAATTATTGTGGGTACTTACATAGATCTAACTTGTGTGAATGCAGTCTATATCTTTACATAAAATTTACACAGAAGCCTCATCCAGGATGTGAAGGCCTTTCCTTGGTATATTATGGAAAATAAACATTGGGGTGCCTACCCAGCTTGAGGAAGTTCAAATATTACAAATATAAACATGGATGCTGGCTGGAGAGCTCCTCTAATCATGGTGTAACTGAAAGTAGAGAAAGCTTGTCAAGTTCAGGACAGTCATTAGGGAGAGCTCAGGCTTCCCTATGTGTCTATACTCTGCCTTCTTCCAAAAGGTCTCAGGCAGCAGAGAGAGTCTGCTGGGGAGAGGAAAGTTAGGGGTAGGGGCTAGTCAGGACAGACCTGAGGCCCCCAGTATATAGATGAATGGTGCTTGTGATGACAAACATTGGCCTTCGAGTGGGCCTGGAAGGTCAAAACAGTGTTTATTCATCCATCTGGTACATGGTTATGCGGATAGACCTGGGGTTTCAGAATAATTGTAGTTATTTTAGCTCTGAAGCTTCACTCTCTGCCTGCCCCTTCTGTAGTGCCAGCAGACACCTCTCCTGCTCAAACTCTTTCATTCTGCCTACACAGTCCTGGTGCTCACAGAGGTCCCAGATGTGTTTCTCATGGCCACAGGACAGAAAGTTGGGAAAGCTGTCCTGCTTACACTTGAGCGGTGGGATGAGACAGTGTGTGGAGTAATCCAGCTGTTGCAGCAGCAGCTGTGCTTCATTCATTTCCTGCTGTGCGGCCTCCATCACTCGCTCCTTGCGTCCCTGGAAGCCATAATCGGGGGAAAGGTGGGCATGTGCAACGGGTTGGGCTCCACTTCCGCGTCCCCCAACTAGCTACGAGTCAGGTGTGCACCCATTTGTTGCTACTGCCTCTGAGGCCTCAGCCTCAGCCTCGGCTCCTGGTGTCACCTCAGCCGCCCCCTCCCACCCTGGAAGCACTAACATTTGGTTTTAATGGAGCTTTCCTTAAAATGTTAAGTAGTATCTATCTAAAACTATCAGTAAGCATCATCAGGCTAAAAAGCCTTCCCAGTAAGATCAGAGGAGATGCAACAAAGCCCATTATCACCTCTATTATCCAGTATTGTACTAGAAATGTTAACTATAGCAATAAGAGGGAAAAAAAACTTGAAGGAATTTGAATATGCAATGAGGAAATAAAACTGTCACTCTTCGCAGATGATATGGTGATATGTTTGGAGAATTCTAGAGAATCAACTAAAATAATTGAAATAATTAATAAACTTAGCAAAATTCTAGGATCTAAAATAAACCCACATAAATTATCATCATTTCTATATATTACCAACAAAGTCTAACAGAAAGAGATAGAAAATCTCCATTTAAAATAACTATAGACAACATAAAATACTGAGTCTCCTTGCCAAGATAAACCCAGGAACTATATGAATACAAGCATGAAACACTATTCACTCAAATAAAGTCATATCTGAACAAATTATTAATAATTAAATGTTTATTGATAAATGTTTATTGCTCATGAGTAGGCCATGCCAATATAATGAAAATGACATGCCTACCTAAATTCATTTAATTTAATTTAATTAATCAGTACTATACCAAAAAAAGAACCAAAAATATTTTATAAATCCAGGAAAAACTAATAACAAAATTCATAGGAAGAACAAGAAGTCAAGAATATCAAGGGAATCAATAGAAAAATAATGTGAAGAAAGGAGGCCTAGCTATACCAGATGTCAAATGGTATTACAAAATGGTAATTAATAAAAGAATTACTGGCTAAGAGATAGAATAGTGGATCAGTATAATAGATTGAATATACAATACACAGCAAATAATAACCACAATAATCTATTATTTGACAAACACAAAGATCCCACCTTTGGAGAAAAGAACTCACTTTTTGGCAAAATATGCTGGGAAAATTGGAAAGCAATTTGGCAGAAATGAGATATAGACCAATATCTCACACCATACAACAAGATAAGGTCAAAATGCATTCATGATTTCAATATAAAGATGACACTATAAGCAAATTAAGGGAACATGGAATAGTTTACTTGCCAGATATATTGATAAGAGAAGAATGTATCACCAAACAGAAGATAAAGATCATCATGGGACAAAAAATGGATAATTTTGTTTACTTTAAAAGGTTTTGCACAAATAAAACCAATGCAGCCAATATTTGAAGGAAAAGAGGAAACTTTGAATAAAATTATACATCAAGTTTCTCTGATAAAAGTCTCCTTTCATACACACACACTCACACACACACATGTATATATGTATTATATATACAAACACATACACACACATAGAACTGAGTCAAATTTATAAGAATACAAGTAATTCCCCAGTTGATAAGTGGTCAAAAGATATGAACAGGCAGTTTTCAGAAGAATAAATAAAAACATACTTATAGTCATATGAAAAAATTCTCTAAATCACTATGGACTAGAGAAATGCAAATTAAAACAACTCTGAAGTACCACCTCATACCTATCAGATTGGTTAATATGACAGAAAAGGAAAATGACAGATGATAGAGTGGAGTTAGGAAAATTTGGATATTAATGCACTGTTGCTGGAATTGTGAACTGATCCAATCATTCTGACGAGCAAATTGGAACTCTGTCCAAAGGGCTATAAAATTGTGTATACCCTTTGACCCAGCAATGTCATTACTAGGTCTGTATCCCAAAGAGATTAAAAACAAAAAGTAAGGAATCTATATGTACAAAAATATTTGTAGCAGCTCTTTTGTGGTGGCAAAGAACTGGAAATTAAGGGTATGCCCATCAATTGAGTAATGGCTGAACAAGTTTCTGATTACAGTGGAATACTCTTGTGCTATAAGAAATGATGAGCAGGACGCTTTCAGAAAAACCTGGGAAGTCTTACATAAACTGATGCATAGTGAAATAAGCAAAATCAGGAGAACAGTGTATACCATAATAGCAATATTGTAAGATGATAAAATGAGAATTTCTTAGCTATTGTCAGCAATACAAAGATCAAAGAGGATTCTGAAGGACGTTTGATGAAAAATGCTATTCACCCCCAGATTGTGGTATCTGAATGTAAATTGAAGGATGTATTTTTACTTCATTTTTTCATGTTTTTGTCTGTTTTCTTCATAACATGACTAATATGGAAATACATTTTGCATAACTGCATACGTATAACCTATATAAAATTGATTGCCTTCCCAATATGGGGTGGGAGAGCAGGGAGGGAGGGAGACAATGTAGAACTCAAAATTTTTAAAAATGTTAAAAATTGGGGTCATACGTAATTAGAAAAAATAAAATATTTTAAGAAGAAAATCAGCACTTTGCATATTTTTCCATTCCATTTGAACTTTAAAAGTTACATTTGATAGGAAGATCCATCTCCCATGAATATTAGCAACTGAAAGGGAAAAAGAAATCTGATGCTTAAAATAGTACTTCTGTTTTCACTAGAGTAATCTCAACAGTTTTATTTCCCTGGGCTTTTCATATAATTGCTGTACTCTTCCCCTCCATTTATCCCTGCCCTTTCAGTTCAGCAGATAATAAGAGTTGGTTGGAGAGGTGGAGTGGTGATAAAAAACTGTGCCCTATAGGGTGTTGCTTGGAACTCCAGCAGCCATCTCAAGATCAAAGATCAGAAGAGTCTTAGTAGATCTTTGATCTTCACATAGGCACATTTAGGTATCTACATGGAACTAGCAGATTGACTTTTGACTGAATTGATGCTTTTTTCACTATTTCTTCCTGCCTCACCCAGCCATCCATTTGACCCTTTGTTTGACAGAATAAACTCATTCACCCACTGCTTTAATGCAGTATAAACACAGCCAGGAAGTTTTAAATCCCTGCCCCTTTTCTGCCCCATCAACCAAGCATAGGAAAAGTACTGTTTCCTTTTTGTCCTCTGTAATCAGGTCCAAAATTATCATTCGTATTAAAGAAATAGAAATAATTTTTATTCAGTAGATTCTGCTTGCACTTCTCCATTGTCATTTTCTTTTAGTAGATGGGAATTCATTTTAAGCCCTAATAAGCAGTATCTTTTAAAATTAATTTGATAATAAATACTACTGGAAAAATACCAAGAGAAATACTGTTTACATAAATCTATCTCAGGTTAAGACTTTTCCAAGCAAACTCAAGGGTAGAAATTAATCAGTGAACTTTTGAGAAAAGCTATTTAAACAGAATCATTATTGTCTTTTTATTCTATTGTGTTGTGATAAAATGATTTGAGGAATGCAAAAATAATTTCATACTTGAAATAGACTAATGATCCGAGGCTGCCTCTAACTTTATGTGCACAGTGAGATGCTTTATTGAGTATACTACACACACACACACACACACACACACACACACACATCCTTATTGTAAAATCTGCTTTCTCAGAATCACAGAATTTCAGAGTAAGAAGGGACCTCAGCAGTTATTAAGTACAAGTCATACTTGGAAAAGTCCTTTCTATATTATAATTGAGACATAATTTTCCACCCTTTACTTGACTTCAGCTTGGAGACTCAAAGCAAAGATGAACTCATTACCTCTGACATAAATCAATAAACATTTATGAAGTGCCTACTATGTATCAGGCACTTTGCTAAGCTCTGGAAGCTTATTCCACATTTGAATAACTCTGAATGGTAGCACAATATTCATCATAGGAAGCAAAATCCCTTTCTGCAACCTCAGTGCATTTCTCTTAGTTCTGCCTTTTGGGGACAAGTAAAACAAGAGTAATTCACTTTCAGTTTCACAGCCCTTCTAATACCTAAAGAAAATTATAGTGTTTCTCTATTAATCTTTTGTTCTCCTGGCTAAATATCCCTAGTTCCTTCAACCAAAACTCTTGTGGCATGATCTCTAGACCTTTAATGATTTCAAATTATTGATAGTAAGTGATAGAAAACACAGAAGACCCTAGCTGGGTAAGTTGTGATTTTCACAACAGTGTGCACATCTCGTTTATCATTTAAAAACACAAAAAAGATATAGGAACTAGATCTTTTATTTCATTATAATAGAGAACTCCTATAAAGGAGAGACCCTCTCTGCTATTATGGCACTAAGATTTTAAATCATTGACTCAGGATCACATAGCCAGTTTGTATCAGAGGTCAGATTTTAAACTAGATCTTCTTGGCTCTGAGGCCATCTTTACTCACCATGACTTAACTGCCTCTTTATACATAAAATAAAATAGATTAATATGACAAATTCATTATGGAAGGAAATTAATTTTAATATAGAGTATACCCATAACTACTTTTTTCATGCATGACCCTAATAAAAGTATCAGCATGCAGAATTTGAAACATTCATCATATGTGATGTTAGATAACTTTCTATTAATTTTGAATAAACTTCATTTGTGAGCATTGTTTCTTATGAAGATATCTTTTTAAAAAGGATATGAGAAAAAATAGGAAAAAATTGATGTTACAATTTTCACAAATATTTATTCCCCAATTACTTTGCTAAATTTATATTTTGTTGGGAGTATTTGGTCATTTGAAAAAAAAATCCATAACTCTAATCATAGGATATTGAGAAAATGCACCCCTTACAATTTAAAGTACATAATACTCTTTTGAAGTTCTTCAGAAATGAACTCAGAACATGCTAAAGGTTTTTACAATAAACTGAAAACGTCATACTGATTTCTCAAATATAGAAAAAGAATAACCTCAATGAGGTTTTATTTATATGCCCATAAACACGATGCTATCTCCCCTGAAGCATGTGCAACATTTACTATCAGTTTTCTTGATTATGATCTAACAATAAAAACCACTGCTGGCCTGGAGGACTGGGGCACTTTTCCCTCTCCCTCTATAGCAAGGGACCCATCTGTTATGGATATATACATTTGGTGATTAGTTTCAGTCTTGGGGGAGTCTGTTCTCTAATAATTGTGGAAGATTCCTTTTTTTCACTGTTTTTAGCTTGTGTTTTCTACCCTGAAATTTCAGGGGGAAATTATTTGGGGTTTAGGTTTAGTATCCTATCTAGCATCTCACCAGTACTGGGGAATAAAAAAAAATTCAATGTACAGTATAAATCAGGTATGAGACAGTATTTATTTCCTTCACTAAAGAAATACTAAACACAGAATACAAATACAGGTTAACCAATAGACTATAAAGAGGATTTGGGAGCCTAACTTGTAGCTAACACAACCAGAAGCACCCTTCACTCCCACCAGATTGCTATGTAAACTTCATCAGGACATAAAAACAGTTTGTCAGAGAGCCAAATGGACATTGTTCAAGTTAAGTCAACAAATATCAACTTGACTTGTTACATTTTACCTTGGCTCTGCACTGACTGCTCAGAATTTATGTCTTCTGGCCACGGCTGAACCACTCTTCCATGTTCTCTGCGTCAGAAACTTCCTGATATTCAATTCTATCCACTTGACAGAGAAACTCCGTATGTCTCAGATCCACTAGTCTCTAGTGAGTAAAGCATCTCCAAACCTGGACAGCTCCACCTTGAGGGTGATGTTCATCTATCAATTTAGGAAAGAAAACACAGGGCAGAAAATGCATCTACGGCCCCCTGTCAAACTCAAATAGTTAAGTTCCCTGTTCTAGCTATTATTTGGAGTTATTCACAAAGAGGTTAAAAATGGAGAAGGCCAGCCCTCACTTAACCCTCATGGAAAGCCCCATAGCTACATGTTCCTCCATGGAGATGTTAAAGAAGAAAGCCCAGAGGTAGAGTCAATCCTTTTTTCAAGATTCACCAAGCCATTGGCTCTTTCTGCTCAGTGGCTGACAAGGGAATAAATTTCATTTCCCTAAAGTGCCCTTCAATATTGGGTCACCAGAAGCAGCTAGTTTTTGACAATTTCCAAATGCCCAAGTGTTTAATCATACATAGCTGGCAAGGATCAGGAAGGGAAAAAATCTACAAATGCTCTTTATAACTCCTGGTTATACAAATATCCTCTGATAGTCTAAAATATTCTCAATTTTTTCTTTAAAAAGATATGATTAAAGCCCATGGATTCTCACAGGTTGTCATTCCTCACAGATAGCCGTCTTCCCCGAGGCCAACATCACTGGATCAAAGAGTATATGTTGGGAATAAGATTTAAGGAGATGGGAAAATCAAGAGGGGGTTAGATTACAAAGGGCTTCAAATGCCAGATAGAACATTTGTGTTTGATCATGGAGGCCACAAGGAGTCACTGGAATTTACTGTGTGAGTGTGTGTGTGTGTGTGTGTATGTACAATGTATACACATATGTGTGTGTGTATGTGTGTAAAGAAAAAGTCCATCTCTTGCTATACTTTGTGGTTATTTAAATAGGAATTAGTGCTAGCATTATAGTAAAAGCTTTCTCTGTATCTAAAGAAAGATAAAATTTATCAATCTGGATGGTAGAGATATGTTCTTAATTCTTACTATAATAAAGAAGGCAGAAATGGATTATGAAGGTAGCATGAGCATTTCTCTCTTTTTTTGGGCGATTTTCACATGACTTCACACAAAGCATCTAGTTTTAGGGTCTTATGGCACTGGACTAAGTTATAAAACATAGATTTAGACACATTTGCCAAAGCCATTGTATGCGAAATTATTTTGATATGTGTACAGTATGTATGTGTACAACACCCACATACATATGTATATACACATATGAAAAAATGTGTACACACACATAAAAATATACTTGTATATATGTGCATATATACATATATATATATATATATATATATATACATACATAATATTCATGGTGATTTCCAAAGGAGCTTCTGAAGAAGACAATGTAGAAGTAGTAAAAAATAAAAGGTAAGCCAAGTTATTTCTATGACTTGGAAATTGGACAGAGAAGCAATGACAACATACTTGCTGAAAATTCTGCTCGCTCTCTCTCTCTCTTTCTCTCTCTCTTTCTATTTCTCTTCCTCACCTGGACCTTTCTCATTTTCTTACACTTTATACCTTGCCATGTAATCTTTAATCCAGCAACACTGGCCTTCTGGCTGTGCTGCAAACAAGATGCTCCATCTCTCAGCTCCCTGCATTTTCTCTGGTTATCCCCATGCCTGAAACACTCTCCCTCCTCAGCACCACATACTGACTTCCTTGGAAGTCTCAACTAAAATTTCAGCTTTTACAGGAAGCTTTTCACAGCCTCTCTTAATTGAAATACTTTCCCATTGATAAATAACTCCTGTTTATCCTGCATATAACTTGCTTTGTATGTATTTGTTTGCATGTTTTCTCACCCATTAGATGGTGAGTTCCTAGAGATCAGGGACTGTCTTTTTTCCTCATTTTAGTATCTCTAGTATCCATAGATTATAATCCTAATACAGTGTCTAGGACATAGTAGCAGCATAATAAATGTTTATTGATCAATTATTGATGCAAATATCAAGGGGAAACCTTAGATACAGTAGAGAAATGATAGAACAGCTATGTGGCAGGGTAGATAGATTGCCTGGCCTGGATTCAAGAAAATTCGTCTTTGTGAGTTCAAATCTGGCCCCAGACACTTCCTAGCTGTGTGACCCCAGGCAAATCACTTAGCCCTATTTGCCTCAGTTCCTCATATGTAAATTGAGCTGGAGAAGGAAATGGCAAAGCACTTCAGTATCTTTGCCAAGAAAACTCCAAATGGGGTCATGAAGAGTTGGACATGACTGAAATGACAGAACAACAAGAAAAATGATAAAAAAATATTTCCATTAAAAACAGATGTTTGATATTTTTAACAGGCATTACAATTCATGGCACTCTTATAACATATAGTTTTAGAAAACAGTAATTTTAATATTGTATTAACAAGAATATTATAATTGAATAAGTTCAATATTTCTATTTGAAGAAGACATAATTTTACATATAGAAATTCAAAGGTAGCCAACAACAAAATTAAAGGCAGCTATGAACAAATAAAGTCAACCCAAAGCAATTATCTGTTTCTTTAAACCATTGCCAACAATTAAAAAAGCCTAACAGAAAAAAGAAATCCACTTTACAATAAAGACAAAGTATATAAAAAATGTATGCATGTATGTAAAAGAATATAAAGAAACTTATACAAAGACAACTTCAAAATTATTTTGCCAGAAATCAAGGGAAAACAACGGAAGAATTAGGAGCATAAATCTTTCTCATGGTTGCATCAAACAAATATAGTAAAAATGGTAACACTTTCAAAATAACTTAAAATTTAATGCAATACTAATCAAAATGCCAATGGGTTGTTTTGTAGCATTAGATCAAATCATGATAAAATTTGTATGAATAAAGAGGGATATAAAGAATAACCAAAGAGGAAAAGTATAGGGCATTAGCATCATCATGTATCAAAAGAATTAAGAGGCAATATTTACAGAATCTCCCACTGGAAACCATCAGAGAAACACATCAATAGAATGGAATAAAGAGTGCAAAATAAGATCCAGTGAATATAAATGATTAGTGTATGTTAAAAAAGCATAGTAAAAATACTAAGGAATGGAATCATCATCCAATAAAAAAAAACTGTCAGGAAAATAAACATGGCATTAGATTAAATTTTTTTAAAAGGATTGGATCTATACCTCACCCCATGCATCATAATAAATGTTAAGCAGATCCACAATCTAATATAAAAAAGGAAAATCATAAAAATCTGGGAAAAATAAATGTAGCAAGAATGTTTTGGGCTCATTCTCCCAGAGCCAGGACACTTACATCCCCCTCTCAGGTTTCTAGGACACCCCATGGGATTTTATGGAGGTTCTCTTCCCTGCTTCTGCAATCTGGAGTCCCCACCAGCTCTTTCCCCATTGTTAGATGCCAGAAACTAACACCTCAGTTCTATTTAACCTCTTAATATTAGTTGGCCTTTACAAAAGGGCCTTTATTTCAAAGATAAAGTAAGAGCAAATGTTCAAACATTTTCCCCACTCCTCACAACACTTCAAGGACACATTCTTTTCTCAATCCATACATGTTCAAATTCAGTATGACTGAGATAAGTCCCTATCTCAGGTACTGGGAATTGTGTTTATAAGGTCACTCTGCAAACTTTTTTTTTTTCCACTCCAGGGCATCAGTGCTGGACTGGCTGCAAAACCTGACATGGATCCCAACTTCCAGATTCCTGAGACTCTTTTTCCTGATCTGCTGATTAATTACCTTCACCTAAAATGGAAAAGAACAACTACAGAGGTCAAGGACTGAGGAAGCTCTTTTTACGGGTTCAATAACATGGTTTCAGAGGGGAGAAGTCACCAAAATGTCTTCACTTACACTATTTTCACACCCTGCAGAACCACGAGCAATGTAATCACGGAATTCTTTTTTTTTTCCCAAGGTGAGATTTTTATTTTTATCATTTATTTATTTTTTTTAAACTTCTCATTTTTAAAAATTTTTTTTCCATATGCTTTTGAGTTGAAAATTTTTTCTCCCTTTTTCTCCCCCCCCCACCCTCCCCAAGACAGTGCACAATGTGATATAGGCTTTACATTTACATACCCATTAAACATATTTTCACATTAGTGAAGTTGTAAGTAAAAATTAAAACCAATAGGAGGAACCATCAGAAAGATGAAACAAAACTCAACTGAAGGTAAAAATAAGTGAGAGTGATTCAACTTCCATAGTTCTTTCGTTGGATGTGGATAGCATTTTCCATCCCCGAGGCCTCTGGAGATGTCTTAGATCCTCGTAATGCTGAGAAGGGTTCAGTTTAACATTCTTAGTCATTGCATAACGTGGCTGCTATTGTATACAAAGTCCTCTTGGTTCTGCTCACTTCACTCAGCATCAGACCATATAAGTCTTCCCAGGTTTTTCTGAAGTCAGCCTGTTCATCATTTCTTATAGAACAATAGTATTCCATTACATTCATATACCACAACTTGCTCAGCCATTCCCCAATTGATGGGCATCCTCTCAATTTCCAACTCTTTGCCACCACAAAAAGAGCTGCTATGAATATTTTTGTACATGTGTGTCCTTTTCCCATTTGTTTGATCTCTTTCAGATATAGCCCTAGAAGTGCTATTGCTGGATCAAAGGGTATGCACATTTTTGTATCCCTTTGGGCATAGTTCCAAATTGTTCTCCAAAATGGTTGGATCATTTCACAGCTCCACCAACAATGTATTAGCGTTCCAATTTTCCCACATCCTCTCCAACATTTATCATTTTCCTGTTTTGTCATGTTGGCCAATCTGATAGGTGTGATGTGGTACCTCAGAGTTGTTTTGATTTGCATTTCTCTAATCAATAATGATTTAGAGCATTTTTTCATATGACTATAGATGGCTTTAATTTCTTCATCTGAGAACTGCCTGTTCATATCCTTTGACCATTTATCAGTTGGGGAATATAATCAGTGGAATTCTTAAAGAATTAGTTACAGCAGAAATAGTTACAGAGCATCCACACATGTTCAGGTCTCTCCAAGGCACTTCCATTAAACATCACAAATCTACCAACAGTAGGGTAAGGTCCTCAGCCTCTCTGTGTGTGGAAGTTAAGCATACTGAAGCACTTTGTGCATGGACAGTCCTTATTACACAAATAATAGATTTCTTCCAACTAAAAAGAAGAATATTTTGCCAACTAAACATAATGTGTGTGTGTGTGTGTCTGTGTGTGTGTCTGTGTGTGTGAGTGTGTTTTAATTCAAAGAAACTGATTGGGGGAAATGTTTACAGCAATTTGTCAGATAAAGAGCTAAGTTCCAAAATCTAAAGGAACTAATAAATCTCCATAAGATTAATAACATATATTACCCAATGGAACAATTTTCAAAGTACAGGTAGAAACAACAAATAAAGGAAAAAATGTAAATTGTTAATAAAAACATAATTCCCTTAGTAGTAAGAGAAATGAAAATCAAGGCAATCATAAGGTATTTCCTTACACCAAATAGTATGGTTAAAATAGATTTTTTTTCCAGGTTCAATGTTAAAGGGGTTGTGAGGAAACATTCTCTCTGTAATGCATTGTTGCTAAGATTACAGATTGTTGTGAAAGGAATAAGACAATATGTAATAATATAACAGGCACAAAATGGATCATACCTTTTTAACCGAGCAATTCTATTGCCAGAACCCTATCCCCAAAACATCATAAAAAGGGGACTGTGTATTTTAAAATATTCGTAGCTGCTCTATTTGTAATTATAAAAATAAAAATGTATCCAACGTTTATGCCTAAATAAATTGTGGTCTATTAATTCAGTGGAATGTTATAGTGCCATAAGATGATAAACATGAAACATATAAGGAAATGTGGAAAGAAGTATATGAGATGCTGAAAAGCAAAATCAGCACAACCATAAATGTGTATTCATTTGACTACAACTATATAAATCGGACTAAAAAAAAGAGTGAAAGGCAGCAGAATCTCATACCACCTGAAAGAATACACAGATGAAAAGTACTCAATTTGCTTGTCTCTTAATTTTTTGGCATGACTTTTTGAATGATTAGAGTTTGTTAAAAATCTTCCCTTTGTTTTACATATTTATTTTGGTTTGGGTTATCATGTTTATAATATTTTTTAAAGAAACCACAGCTTTTTCTTTTTATTCAACATTGTCCTTCACTATTTCATGCTAGTCTTCGCTCTGTGATTCTCTCCAATTTATCTCATATATGCGTATATAATATATATAATATATGCATGTATATATATATATGCATGTACACATACATGCATGTATATATACATATGCATACACATATGTACATAAGCACACACATATACACACATATATGTATGTATATATGTTCATAACTATTTGCATGCTGTCTTCCCCATTAAGCTGTGATCTC
The DNA here is from genome assembly GCF_003287225.1 of Phascolarctos cinereus. Classification (NCBI taxonomy): domain Eukaryota; kingdom Metazoa; phylum Chordata; class Mammalia; order Diprotodontia; family Phascolarctidae; genus Phascolarctos; species Phascolarctos cinereus. Next base: position 273,884,608 of record NW_027555847.1, on the reverse strand, counting down.
TTTGTGAGCACAGATTGTGTTTTGCCTTTCTTAGTATTCACAGTACTCAGCACAGTGCCTGGTATACAAAAAGTTTTTAATAAATGCTTTTTGATATGACTTGGTCACTTAAATTGTTGAATAATTCTTCCATTATTCAAAAGAATGAATCCAACTTCACTTCTTCCATTAAGTCTTCACTGACAAGAAGAGAAATGATGTTTCTCCCTGTATGTTCAACTTCCACAATTGTTTCTTCATTTACTTTCCATATTCATATCTGTTCATATATAAGCACCTTTCTATAGTCAATATTTCCTAATTTTCTCATAGATCAATTTTGTATCTCTTTATCAGTAATGTCTGTTTCAGATTTTCTCTCTCAAACTCCAGCGACCATTCCTAGTTAACTTGGTAAAAACCAGAGTAATGAGTGCAAACAGATGTATTAAAATAGTGAGACACATTGAATCGTTGGCAGGGTGGTATACTGGTAAGAGCACTGGATTTTGAGTTAGAGGACCTGGGGCTCAAAGCCAATTTTGTGCCTTATTTGATCATGGGCAAATCATCTAACCCATATAAGACTCACTTAGTTATCCTCAAAATAAGAGTTTCAAAATCAAAGGTCTCCGATATTTCTTTAAACACTATATCTGTGATCCTTGTTTAATCAGAAATCACACCCACACTTAACGCAAATAACGTATCACCATCAATCTCTTAAAATCAGAGAATTATTTTTAAAAGAAAATGTAATTAAAAGGGTATTCTTTTTGGTTGATAGGCTCTTCAATCATCTTTTCTAAATCTATAAAATAATATAATGAGAAAAGACCTTTGTAACGATTATCTTAAACTACTTCAAGATTATGAACCACCAAATTATGTTTGGCATGTGATGCTTATTAATAAGGGAGGATATTATTCTGATAATTTTTTTGTTGTTTGATGTTAAAATAGCATTAAACACTATTCATACTAAACTGTGCTAGGTATTGAGGAAGGTTAAAAATGGTCCTGCCCTCAAAAGCGTTTATATTCAATGGTTAAAATTTAAAAAGGCTATGCTGGCCAAAGGCTATAGTTAATCTCTCATTTGGCAGAACCACTGGAAGATTTTTTTTTAGCACAGACAAATTGGACAAAACTATAATATATGGTATCTTTATTGAGGATATGAAGGATAAATAGAGGGAGAACCACCTTGGGGGCACAGAGACAGAAGAGGAAGATTATCATCCTAGCTCCTTTTGAATGCCAAGCCTTGTGTTGATTCATAAGAGTACATTTACTTTACCTAATATCCAAATCATATTTGAAATTTAATATTGCATATACTTAGGCTTGAACCAAAAATTAGAAAAAGTGGTGGCCAAATATGTATCTCAGTACAAAACTAGGTTCAGGAAATTTGTGATCTGGGAAAGACAAGCTCCAAACTAGATGGTACTGTGGATAGAGGGCTGGACCTAGCTAGAGTCAGGAAGATCTGATTTTAAATCTTCCCTCAAACATTTCTTATTCATATTACTCTAAGTAAGTGTCTTTATAGGTCTGCCTCATTATTCTCACCTGTAAAGTGGGGATAATAGTACCTACCTCCCAAGGTTGTTATAAAGATAAAATGGATTAATATTTAAAAGTGCTTTGCAAACCTTAACATGCCCCATAAATTCAATTATTATTATTATTGTTATTACACACAACCAAGGGGATAAATAAGTTATTATTAACAAAATTGTCTATTTTCTAATACTAATTACAATAATAATAGCATCCACGTAGCATTTTAAGGTTTGTATATATCTTATACATTTCATTTTTTATAAAATACAAAACCATGATTCAAAGTCTTAAAAGAGATTTTTACAAAACATTTTGCAAGATTATTATTGTGTCATGTTCTTTAGTTTTTTTCCTCCTACTTCATTTCAGTAGATTTCTCTGCTTTGTGTGCTAAGTGTCAGCAGTTCCTGGTTTTGTTTTAAATGAAATCATAATTTTACCCTCTATTACAGGATTAAATGGAAAGGATAGCTTTCCTTTGTGTAGTAGAAACTTCATCCATCCCCTAGTGTGAATTTGAGGAAAGAATCTACTCTTTTCCAAGAGACACGTACAGATCTCAGGCACTCCTGGCCAAACTACTCACAAATTTTGAGTCTTTTTGGGTAGAATAAGAAGACTTAAATTCTCATAGCAGTTTGAAAGGGTGAAGAGTGACCTTTAAAAAGCTGTTCCCATCATTAAGTTGATGCTTTATTCACATTCACTTACAGATTCCAGAATTAATTTAAAGTTACATGTTATTCTGTAAGTCCAAGCCAGCATTCAGAGTCAATAAGGTAGGCAGCCATCTGGCATGCAGTATTTGGTGGGTGGAGTGTGTTGGGGAAAGTGGGGGACATGAGGAGGGAAATTTACATTATGTATAACACTTCTGAATATTATTTTTATAAATGCGCACATTTGTAATGTCACAAAAGTCCTTTCTCCTTACCACGTAGCAGGCATCTGGGTGACACAGTGCACAGAACACTGGGCCTGGAGTCAGGAAGGCCTGTGTTCAAATCTGGCCTCTGAAACTTATTAGCTGTGTGGCCCTAAGCAAGTCACTTAACCTCTATCTGTCTCAGTTTTCTCAACTGTGAAATTAGGATAATGATGGCTACTTCCCAGGGTTGTTGTACAGATTGAATAAGATAATCGTAAAGTGTTTAGAACAGTCCATGTAAGTCCACAGTAAGCACCGTATAATGTTAGCTATTATTATAATATAGGTATTTATTTTGTGATAAGTTCCACATATTAAAGTGACAGCTAAAAGTGCAGAGTAACATTGAAAGAAGACAATTTTCCAATATGGGGAATCAAAATTTTCAAACCAAAGCTTAGAGGGTATAAATGCCGCTTTGCCTCAAATCAGCCATAAGCATATTGACCAATGTTTAAAGTAATAGAAAACAATGTTTTAAAGCTTTCAGTAGATACTAGTTGCAATTCAAAGCAACAAGCAAGGAAAAAGTAAAACCTTTTGTCCCAAGGATAACATTTAGTTTATTGAATTTCCGTCTTCCAGATAATTTTGGTAGGATTTGATAACCAGTGTATTGTGATTCCTATGTGCCTAGTTTGCAATTGTGTATCATAAATAATGAGAAAAAAAGGACAGACTTACTTAATAGATACCATAATTACCTACTTGAGGATCAATTAAAGCAGTAAAGATGTTAAATTTACCTGATGTTCCCATTAATTTAGTACATGGTTTTCAAACAACTAAATGGCACTGTACAAAAAGATTCAATTTACCATATGTTGCAAATCTAACATAATTGCCATTGATCAGTAAGTCACATCATCTTTGCTGAGTGATTAGCAAGTTAAGTAAACACTACATTATTATTCAATTTCTTCTACAGGTCATGTGCTGTACTATGTGAGAGACAATGTTTATAACTTGTAGAATAAAATATACAAAATGCTCATTGTTTGCTTTATGAGAAACCATGTTTCTGATAATGTGAGCACTCCCTTAATCAATCTATCCACATATCTACCTATCATATCTATCTACACCAAACCCAGCCAAATTTGTCAAGTTGGAGAGGCATGAAACAGAAATGAAGTTCAAACCCTTCTCTTCCTTAAAAGAGAAGGGGTGTGTAGGAACTGTGATGCATGAATGGATAGTTTTAGATAGAGAAAAATAAATCTGGAGAAGCAATGAAGAGCCCCAGGAGAGCATGATTGCTGATACAAAATGATTGCAATTGAGACATCAGCGAAGAGGTAGTTTCCATTGGCTCCATTCCCCCACCAGATCTCTTTGTCCAATGGCTTCAATATTGGGAGGACCATAGACCAAAACAACAATAACAACCCTGACAACAATTATAACAATGACTATGTTAAGATTTATAAAGAGCTTTAAGGTTTGCAAAGCTTTTTATAAGTATTATTTTATCCTCAAAAAAAAAATTTCAGAGGGAACTGATTTGTGATTTGCCTAGTATCAACTAGAGGGTCTAGAAGGAGGAATGACTGACTATTTCTATACAAGGGGACAGGTATAGCACTAAGAAACTTATATAATCTGACATTAAGGGTTTTTTTTAATAGACTTAGAACTAGTGTTACAAGACTGGCAAATGCAGAAACAACTCATCTATATACGGAACTCTGAAGTACCATAATAATTCACAAATTATCTAAGATCAAATGTACAGATGAGTCAATTCAATGCTTACACAATCAGAATTTAAGACGTTAAGGTCATCTCTGGCTCTGTGTTTCTACAAAGCAATTAGTTTGTGGTGAGTTAATCCATTTTTACAAATCTTATGACAGAAATACAGAAAGTGCTAATCCTCAACATGACCTTCCTGAGACAAATTCTAAATCCTCTTTCCAGACTGATGCCATCTATAAAAGGTTGAGGCAAAAGCTCTCCTTTAGCTCTTCCTAAAGAAACTATTGGCAACAGCATCTGCTAGTAACCAGCCACACCTTTTGAACAAAGTTGTGTTATTCATTATTTTTTTTAAAACCCTATAGCTTTGTGTTGTGAGGGTACTAACAAAATTAAGATTCTTGTCTATTTACTGCGGCTGTCTGGCCAGGCTAAATTTATGCCCTGGCCAAGGAGAGTTAAACAGGAAAAGAACAATTAGTAAATTCACAAGTTAACCTATTTTCAACCAAGGATAAAAACTGTAAACATTGGATTCTCTAACTACAGTTGTAATTTGCTTAACAATAATTGTCACTAATAATTTCACAAAAATTATGTTTTCATTTAGAAAGTATGCTTGAATTCCATATCTTGACTCTCAATCACACCAAGCACTCAATCTTTCACATAATAGCAACTGCTGGGAAAAGACAATAAGCATGACTTATTGGCATTGGAATCAAAATAAAATTCAAAATACAATTTACACATTTAAAAAATTCTTCTATACTACATAGTCCACAAAATAGAAAAGTTCAGATGTGCTTATTAAGAGCAGGGACATAGGTCAAGGAGGGGAAGATATATTTTGGCCGAAATTATATAAACAACAAACCTAAAAAAACAACTTTGCTGATCGTAAGGATGGAATGTACACTTTTCTACATATCGCCTTTGCCAATATAGTGACAGAAAGTTGATATAAACTAAGCATTCTCAGAATATTGGGAGAAATAAATTAATACCATATATCATTATAATAATATATAGAATTTATATGTTTTAAAGTTTATAACTATACATACATATGTATATATGTATATATACAGTGATCATTGTTGATTTTCACTTTTTCTAAATGTTACATATTAAAATGTTATAATTCATTGTCATCATCACAACATACATTTGGATTAGCATTTATATTTTAAAAAGCACACTTAATTTTTCCCTTGAATTAATATTTTTGGGGAAATAGGACGTTTATGATCATCTCTATTTGGTAAAAAAAATTGAATCTTCAAGGTTATCTAAGAATACACAGAAAAGAAGCAGAGACTTGGTTAATAGAAAATTTTGCTCTTCTCATTCCAAGTTAAGATACAATATTTTTTTTTGTTCTACTTAACTTTTCAGAGGTCTCTCCTATTAAATGAATTGCAAATTTCCTAGTCTAGTGCTTAAGTCTTCCTTTCAAAGTTTATCCCCAAATAGTCTCAAAAATTCACAAATTCCACATGGACTTCTTCTGCTGGCAAAAATGCTTTACATGAGATGAGAGAGACATACAGAAACAGAGAAAGAGAGAGAGACAGAGACAGAGTCAGGCAGAAACAGAGACACTGGAAAAAAAAAAAACAGAGACAGAGAAAAAAAAAGAGATAAGTCAGCACAAGTGGTGTTAGAGCAGCAATGGTTCTGGCTTCCATGGCCCAGCAGAGCATGTGGCTTGAGGCTAAGGCCGATAGTGTATCTAATCTTTACTAACCTTTCTAGTGTAAAGGCTGTCTGAACTAGATAATGGCTCAGAAACGGGGTCACCCTTCCACCATTTTCCTTCCCCCCTCTCCTCCTTCTCCAGAGCAGCCAAATATCAGGGACGCTAGGAGGTAAGAACAATATAGCTGATAAAACCCTTGGATGAGTTGGGAATTGCTAACCACTGTAGTTCCAATAAGTTAGAGGACAACGATATCTTTTTTTTTTTTAATAGGCAATTGAGGTTAAGTGACTTGCCCAGGATCACACAGCTAGTAAGTGTCAAGTGTTTGGTCTGAGGCCAGATTTGAACTCAGGTCCTCCTGACTTCAGGGTCAGTGCTCTATCCATTGTGCCACCTCGCTGCCCCAACGACAGGATTTCTAACCATCTACTCTGAAACTACTCCCTTCAGAGCCCTGAGCATGTTATTTGATTTGCAATACAACTGAAATACTCCTAGTCCATGTGCCCCACCACTGCACCCTCTGGACTTTCATATCTTTGCATCTTCTCTATAGGTAAACTCGTACATATATTTAGTTCCTGGAATATAGTCACATAGTAAGCACCTAATATCTTTCCCCTTCTTTCTTTTCCCCCTCCCCTCCCTCCCTTCCTTCCTTCTTGTGTCTTCTCACCAAATTATAGGATGAGCTCGATAAGATTAGAACTGTCACTTTTTTTTTCTATTTCTAACACCATTGCTTAGCATGTTTGGTACTAGTGAGCCCTTGATGATTTTTTTAATCCATTTTTTTAGAAATGACTTTTCAAAAAAACAAAACAAAACAAACAAATGTTTCTTTGTACTGTAATGCAACAACCAGCTCAATGAAGGGAGAGGTCTGAACTTAGCAACAGTATCTTTTCTGCCTAGTACTTTAGGCAAGAGATTTCTAGAGTATAGCTAGAAATGCCCCTACGAAGCTTGGTAGAACTGCTAACCAGTTTGGATACTCCATAAATTTAAATTTAAGAAAACAGACAGTAGTTCTGATGAGGACAAAAACCAACCTGTGTCATTTAGTATGGAGGTAAACCAATCATCAGGTCACGGCAGAGTTCATTCCATTCAATTGCTGATCAGCCAATTTAGAGTGATTCAGAGGGCAGGTAGGTGGTGCAATGGATAGGGCTCTAGCCTTGGAGTCAGGAGAATCTGAGTTCAAATGTGACCTCAGACACTTGACACATACTAGCTGTGTGATCCTGGGCAAGTCACTTAATCCTGATTGCCTCACAAAGAAAAAAAACATCTCTTGGGGCAGCTAGATGGTACAGTGGATAGAGCACCTGCCCTGGATTCAGGAGGACCTGAGTTCAAATTCGGCCTCAGACATATAACACTTACTTAGCTGTATGACCCTGGGCAAGTCACTTAACCCCATTGCCTAGCCAGAAAACAAACAAACAAACAGTTTAGAGTGATTCAGGGGAAACTGGAGAAATGATTTTATATGTGTAGACAGATGAGAGTTCTAATGTTTATCAGTATAATCTACTTTGTATGTAATTGCATATACTCACTGATACATTAAGTACTCCTTTTTTCTTAATAGACTTATTTTATTATTTTATTGATCATGCTTACTTACTTTAGTGCTAGTATCATGTATATATTGTAGCAACATGGGTTGCTTTGCCTTGTATTTGGTCATGTTTCTGTTTCTGAGTATGTAATTATTTTGTAGGCCTGATAATTAGTTTACTTCTGCTTGCTGTTATACCAATTTGCTTGTGCTTGGCTATGACATATTTATTTGATTTGGCCTATATGTAATTTACTTGTAACCTCTAAGATAGGCTATGAAGCACGTTACATTATTTGGTGTCTCTTGCATGATTGATTATTTTATTGATGTATATTTGCTATGAATGGAATCCTAAGGTTCTGGGACACAGAGTCAATCGTACTTACTCTGTTAAGTGTTGATTCTGTGGTGATAATGTGATATATAATTTCATATGTTAAGTATACTACAGCTGATTTGGCAATGGAATGAAAAGTTCCTAACACATGAACAATGTAGCTGGGTGTTAGGGACCAGTTTCTACTGGAAGAAACTAATCCGTAACACTTGTCTAAGCCATCTCCTAGAAACATCAAAGTCACAATTGCCCTGTCAAAAGACAGTTTGCTTCTGCCATATCCTAAAATGGGAAGAGAGGAAAAACCTCAAGAGAAATGAGAGAAGGTGTAGAGTGAAATATATGATTCAAGAGGATAATAGAGAGAGATGTGTCTTAGATATAGCAGTGACCAGGGCTGCTCTCACTACTTCTACCTACCCAACTCAAGTGAACAGCTTGCAATTGAAGAAAGAGAATCATCCAGTCATTACTGATCTTTCTCTTACAAGTTTATTTCTCCTAAAAGTTTATTTGCATTTTAGTTTAATTAGTAGAATGTAAACACCCTAAGGATAAAGATAATCTTGTAACTTTATTTGTATCTTAAGTGCTTAGAACATAATAAATGCTTAAGAAATGCTTGTTGACTGAGAGACTGAATGATAGCTTAAGATAAAATTTTATTGATCATTGCAGGTTCTAATTTGTCTGTTTTGTTATTTTTATGGGAAGTTAAATAGGACAATGACCAGTAGGATATGCAGAGAAAGAAAAGGACAGAAAAAAAATTAATTCTCTGTTGAGAATCATTGTTAGAACTCTCCCCCCACACATTTGGAGTCTCATGTTCTATGACAAGAATATTTTTTATTTAAAAATATTTTCCAATTAAATACAAAAACTATTTTAGCATTTTTAAAAATGAATTCTGAATTTCCTTCTTCCTTTCTCCTCTCCTCCATTGGGAAGGCAAGCAATTTGATATAGATTGTACATGTACAGTCTTGAAAACATATTTCCACATTATCCATATAGCACAGGAAAACACAGACAAAAAAGAAAAATAAAATGTTAAAAAATATGTTTCGATCAGCACCCAGCTACCATCAGTTTTCCTTTGGAAGTGGATAGCATTTTTCATTGTAAGTCCTTCAGAATTATCTTGGATCATTGTATTGCTATCATTTACACTTGATCATCATACAATACTGCTGTTACTATGTATGGTTCTTCTCACTTCACTTTGTGTAGGTTCATATAAATCTTTCAGGTTTTTTCTGAAACCATTACGTTCATTGTTTCTTATAGCACAATCACAATCATATGCCACAACTTGTTCAGCCATTCTGCAATTGATGGGCAGTCCCTCAATTTCCAATTCTTTGCCTCCACAAAAATATTTGCTATATATGTTTTTGTGCCTATAGGTCCTTTTCCTTTGGAAAAAAAAAAAAGAAACATCTCCAAACCTCGCAGTAGTGTGCTCGGTCAAAGGGTATGCACAGCTTTGTAGTGCTTTGGGCTTAGTTACAAACTGCTCTCAAAAATAGTTGGATCATTCCACAACTCCTCCAATAATGCATTAGTGTATCAATTTTTCTACTTCCTCTATGAGAAAGAATGTTAATAGTTTTTTATATTTTTTAAGCTTCATAAAGTGGTATAAAAGCAGAAGTCCAGTTCTTTTTCTCTTGTCACAATATGAGTTAAATACCAGTTGCTCTCTAATGGGAGAAGTGAGGCACTAGGATTCCCTGTTTGGGTCATTGTTACTTTCTCTATTATTCTTCTCTATGCCTACTCACAGATTCTTTTCTTCCCAAGGAGTAAAGACAAGGGTGGTTATTAGATGGTTGGTCAAATTCAGTGAGAAGAATGGCTAGAAAACACTGGTTTTGCCTACATTTCATATGTGGAGGCTAGAGAAGAGAGAGAAAGAATCCTATCGCTCTATTCTTGGAATAATTCAGCAGAAATATTTTATTGTTGTTGTGTTTTTTTTCTTATACAAACAATTCTTCATTGGCAGACTACTACATGTGTATTAGTACCAGCTAAGTTGTAACTAAGTTGTAATGAATAGTTATAAATATATGTTAATTTAAGGTTTTTATAACAGAAAATTATATTCTTCTCTTTGAAATGTAAATGAATTACTCCCTAGAAAATGTATCAAGAGAAAATTATGAATTCCTGATTAAAGATCTTATTGTCTTTTGTTAAAATGAAAAACAAATATCATTCTCTTTAGTCAAGTACTTTAAACATTTTAATACAAATTTTAAAAATCTCAATTTTGTTACCTCATTTTATCTACTTTGCTGCTTATTTACCAATGTAATTTATTTTTCTTCATTCTTGTCCTTTATATTGCTGAAGAGTTGAGAAGTCACTTCGTTTCCAAAAATTACAGCTTGGTTTTTTTTTCAAGAACGTGCTCAGTTTTACCCACATGGAGGAATCTTTTATCGTTCCTGAGTTCTATTATAGTATTATTTACACATCTTCATCCAATTTTATGGTAATCAGTTCATTAATCAATAAATGCTCTGGAATCCCTAGGAATCAAAACAAAACAAAACAGAAAATTGGTTCATATCCCTAGCAGATGATAGAGATGGGACCTTTTCCTCTTAAAAAAGGGAAATTTAGTGAGCCATCTCATGGGCTGCCACCCCAGTTAGAGTACTGCTGAGCTATTCATGAGGTCATCTGAGATGACTGACCCAATTGTGTTGTTCAAATAGCTGGGTAACTAAGACACATTGAATCACCCAAAGTACCACAATCTCCAGCTTACTGTGACTTCTGCTAAGTATTAAAAATATCCTTTAATAAATATGATTGGTATGCACAAATTTTGTAGGTAGGTTGTTTTTTCTTCTCTGCTTTTGCAACTCATCACATTTTTTTTGAATGTCTTCATGCTAAATGAAAAACAAACTGGAAAAGAGGGTCTGCTTACCTTTTATACTATCCAGAGCCCCTTTGAATCCCAGAATAAAACTATTTCAAAATAAAGGTAAAATTCAGCTATTTGGAGCACTCAAAGAATGACCTCTTCTGTATAGTAGTCCTATGGCTAGCTAAATGTGTTTAGCCTTTAAGTAATCACTTTATATGTGTATCGTATATACATATGTTAATGATTTAATGGAATTGTTTCTAAGAATATTACCAACTTTATTGCCTTCTTAATTAGAGACCAATGATTAATGTTTTCTTCATGGTAAGAATTCATTGTTCTGTTATAAATCACAAAATTTCTATCATTTATAATCTTGGTTTACCGAGGCCCAGAGAGGTTAAATGACTTACTGACAGCTAGGTCTACAACTAGTATCTGTGGCATGATCTAAATACAAGTCTTATCTATAAGTTCCAGGATCTATCCATTTATCCTGTATTGTCTTCTCAAAATAAATAGAACATAATTTTATCTTTTCCTAAAGAATCAGGATCATTATGCTATACTTTAATATGTATGAGTCTATTGAATTAGGTAAAACTTATTGTGCAGGTTTCTATATTGCAATATTCTTGAGTTCTTATGCCTGCTTTTTGTAGTTTTTCTTTCTCCTCCCTCGTTGCTAAGCTATTATCTGTCAATTACAGCTTCTCCAATGTGCTTATTTCTTCTATCAACTCTGCTACATGCTTCACCTCCCTTTTCCCCTCCTTATTCTTCTAAGGGCCCAGGAAACAAAGAATCTTGATTAGATAGTGTGTAATTAAAAATAATTTCTGGCTAACTTACTGAAGAAATTTCCTAAGTACAGTCTAAGAACTTGAGATTAGTGAGATGACATATTTTTTTAGATGATTTAGAATCTATTTTGCTTGTTTTCTATTTCTAGGTTATGTTTCTGATAAGTAAAAATGCCAGATACGGTTATTAGATGTTTATAATGATGCACATATGAATGCAGACACATACACAACAGTCAGATAAATGAAGAGCAAAAACACTTAACACTTTCTGGGGATTTGGGGGGTGGGGGAGGAAGCCACATGAACATAGATGCCAGACTGTTGTTTGTTGTGGTTGTTGAAATTCATCCCAAAATCACTATTTATTTTTTTAAGTGCTTTTGGAGCAAGAAGAAGGATTTCCTAGGAACCTATTTCATTTTTATTTCATTTAATACTGATTACATATTGCATAATTAAGTTAGAGCCAATCACTTTCCCACAAATTCAAGAAGAAGCCCTTGTTGGAGAACAGGTGGTTACCACTTAGAGAAGGCTAAATAAATTATGGTACATGGATATAATAGAATATTGCTACAACATAAAAAATCATGAATGTGATGAATTCAAAGAAGAATGAAAAAACATATGTACTGAAACAGAGGAAAGTAAGGAGAAATAGGAAAGCAATATAAACAATGACAACAACAGTGTAAATGGAAAGAATTCCTCAACCCTGAGCAAAGTGTAATTATATTAAACAAGATTGACACATGGGAGAGATAAGTAAACATACTCCCTTAACATCTTTGCATAGGTAGGGGATGATGGACAGAGCTGTCAAACTCTTGGCTCTGACCGAGGGTTGCAAGACTTCCAAGTGGGGCCAGAACCAGATTAAAATACAGTTGGGAAATGTTTAATAAAATAAATGAAAATACACTACAATATAGATAATGTTAATTTGTGATTTTTCTAAGTCATTATGAGGAGGGCAAGGATTCATTTCTATTTGAAACAGCACTGGCCTGTGAAACATTGATAGTCTATACCTTTGCCATTTACATTCTCTCTTCCCTGTTGCTGTGCAGTAACAGAGTATTGAGATTCCAGAAATACTATCACTATTCCCTTTCTACCAGTTAAGGCAATTAATTCCCTAATAACTTCATTTGCTATCCCTGTGACTTCTCAAAACAAACCAAAACATCCTTCCCTGGCTAGCACATCTTTGAATATATTATCTCCTTCTATTAAAATATAAATTCCTTGAAGATCGAGACTGTCTCACTTTTCTATTTTTATCAGCATCACTTCGTTCCAAGCTAATATAATAAACGCTTAACATATGGTTTTTCTTTCATACTGTCAAATTCAGCTATTTTATTAGTTTGGTTAAACTGATTGCCCTCATTTTCAACCCTAATTTTCTATTCAAGGCATTGTTTGGTGAGTAGGATATATTTGGAAATTAAGGTGAGAGAAAATCAAGAGATGTAAAAAATAAAAGAAAAGATGATAAATTACATAACATCATTCTGACCAGTCATGCAAATGAACACTTAATAACATTTTTGAGTAGAATCTGAAAGCGATTCAGAGATCAAATTGTATTAGGTCAACATGTTGTACTTAAGCCATTTAGGAATCAATGTGTCAAAGAAAGGAACCTTGTGGTTTTTTAAAATAATAATGCTAGAGTAAATTTGCATCCTATTATTTCCATATTATCTCCCTTAGGCCTCAGTAATGACTTCAAAAAGCAATTCCAGATGAGGTAGACTTGTAAAAACAACCATAGACTCTGCAGTTCCCAGCAGCACCAGCAATCTTATACTTATTCAACTAAATGGGTGTGACACATACCAAACACTTCACTGGGCTGGTAAATGGCATACTTCTTTAACAAATGTCAAAAAGATGATTATGACAAAAAAATGAAGAAAAAAAGGACGTGTATCTATACTGCAAAGCAGATCTGAACTTTGTTTTCATAAAGACTTGATGTGCAAAACATTGTCACATTGCTGTTCATGTCAGTATCTCATATAGCATTGTACTTAATCTTAGCTCATGAAAATAGTAGATGATTGCCACTTTAGAAGATATTGTGTGTGCCTTTGCTGCCCCCTTAAGACAAGTAAACATAAATAAGAAGTTAGCCATAGCCTGCACTTTCTAGAATAATATTTTTTAGAGTCTGAATAGCTTTCTTTCATCTCTCTTCTACTTTTACACAGTAATCAGAACAAGGGAAATGCATAGTTGAATTTGGCCAGTCATTAAATTCTGTTCCCTCATCAGTGTGGGGGCGGGGAGGGGAATGGGGAAGGGGTGGAGGAGATTAGTTTATTATCCTGAAAAAAAAATAACCCTTCTTCCACTTTAGGTACAAGGCCCAGAATCTCAGAATAATCATTTTTTTTTCACTGAATTTTTGGGTATCTCTAAGGAATGAACACTCAGAAATATTACTTTGTTAGATATGTGAAAATGAGGATTACAGTCTATATAAGAAATTACAAAAGCCCTAGATATAAAATTAGCAAAGAACTATTAAAATAGAGTAGGCTACTTATTAGCATTAGTGAAAACTCAGGCTTCTGAAAAGTTTATTAAATCTAGTTGAATAAAAAAGTCTGAAATCCTAAGCAAAATATAATGATAAAACTCCATCTAAACTCTGCAATACAATCAAACATTTTTCAGTATTAAAACTTTTGCAAATAACTCAGATTATGATCTAATGATGACAGAAAAATAATTTCACTATAGAATATATTGATAATCAATAATAAAATACTTTTCTTTCTCAATAGACAATAAAATATGTTAACCAAATGTGCATTTCAGTACCTACTAAGTACAAGGCATTGAGGTATTGATCTAGGCACCTCTTAAAAAGAATATCATTTTTTAGAAGAATATTGAACACATTCAAACAATGAATATTAAAGTTCTCCAGGGAATTTCAATAATGTTCTGCAACATGTAATTTTAGATAATGACATATTGCTGAAGACTACAGATTGTTCATATTCTCCTTGAGGTTAAGCATCCAAATTTTACTCTTAATACAAAAGAAAAAGGAATATGTAATATAAACTTTCCATTTTCTTTTTTTACTTTATTTTTTGCTGAAGTATGTAGTATATAGTATTGTAACTATGAAAAATGTTTAGAGGCAAGTATAATACTGTGCTGTAGAACAGATAAGGAACTTTTATCTCTCCATATAGAAACACATATATTTGTATATCTTCTCATTTTGTTTGTAGCTACAAGGTGCAAGAGTACCTAAGATTATTGCATGCTATTTACCCCATAAAATCTCTTCTACCCCTCCTTTGCAACATTTTATTGTTCAATCTTTAGTAACCTAACGAGCAAGGATACATAAGCAATTCTGATTAATTCGTTCAATGGAAATGGCCCTTAAATCATTAGCCTTATAATTTTGAATTGTATACATTCAGAGAGACTTTGAAGTGGAAAGAACATTAGCTCTAAGACCTGAATTAAACTCTAAGTTTTGTTAAGCATTAGTTTTATGACCTTGGACAAATAATTTCTTCTTTTTGAGTCTCAGTTTCTTCATCTGAAAATGAGCAGGTTGGGCTAAATGATCTCTGAGGCTCCTTCTAGCTCTGACTTTCAGTGGTGCTATTATGTTTTAAATAAGACTCTGAATCCGTGTGTGTGAAGGTAAGGGTAAACAGAGAGGACTGTGGAGGGAAGAATATATAAGGATACAGAAAGACTATTTCATTCATCACAGGGATTGAAACTGATAGATGCCAAAGGGTCAGGGCAAGCCTGATTCATGTTGGTGATAGGGGGCAATGGTGGAAGTATCACTAACTTGAATTAGATTTGTCCTGCGTTCTCAGACTTTTTAGGTTCAATTCCTGTGGTGAAATTCCTATCTCCTTACTCCCTTCATTGCCTCTCTCTTATCATGTGTCGATGATTAAAACCAGCTGTCAGAGGTAGGCATGCACAGTAACCACAAGCAGGCTTTGATTGCAAATAAAAAGCTATAATAATTCTCCTTTTCCAGGCTGCACTGACAACATGAGAGCAGTCAAATATACCAGCTGGGAAGCTCACCTCACTGTGAGTCAACTGACCAGTTCAAACTGTATGTTTCCCAGAAATCTCTTGCTGAGCTGTCCAGATTTGTACTACTTAGCCCATATCCAAAACTTTTCCACTAGTCTCTGAAATGGAGTGTTGTCCTTTCTAGACAAAACCTTAATGACAAGTGTGGAATCAATTTTTATGTATAGGATTATGCCTATCTGACACATAGCAATAACTATATAAATTAAAACAAATATTTCCAAAATCGAGGCTACAATGGACACATAAAATACATTTCAACAATATAAATAATTATATGCTGCTATGTGCAAGTTTAACTAACTTTTAAATATAGTTAAAATCTTTCATCTTTATCATTAATTATTTTCTTTGGTTTGTTTGTTTGCTAGGATTCAACATGATTTTTATCTGGTACTTTAAGTGATTAAGGTAACATTGAAGCTATAAAAGCTAATGTCATTTTAGGTAGTATTATGTATTATGCAGAAAAAGTAAAGCAAAAGTTACACTATGAAATATTCTTTTAAGACCACACTTAGTATATTGTCTTAATTTCTGGGAAGCCACATAAAAGATAAGTTTATAAGACAGAGAAGGGTTCATAATCTGGATCCTGTGGGCTTTAAAAAAATAACCGTTTAATGTATTTCAGCGTAATTGGTTTCATTTGTATTCCTATGTATTTTTTATGCATTCAAAACATTATTTTGAGGAGTCCCTAGAGTTAAGGACTCCTATCTCGTTCCTATTTCCTACTTGCAATTAACTTTTTTAAAAAAATGAAAGTTCACATTTGTAACATAGTATTTTAGGTCATGAGGCACTTTCTCCACAATAATTATTTGCAATTATTATCTCTTATGTATGAGCAATCTAAGGCTCATAGAGTTTGTGACTAGTCCACAGTATCACAAGTTGTGTCAGAACTGGGACTCAAATCAAATTTTTTAGACTCCAAATCCAATGCTGTTTCCATCATACTATCATTATCACTAATTTTACTCAATTAGAAGATATCAATATAATTATTTATAAAGTACTTGCAGAAAACAAATTTTAAAAATAGCAAGAGAATATATTGATTTATTGACGAGATGGCAGTGAACTCATCAACAAGTCAAGAGGATTTGGTTGTAAAGACTTTGTAGGCTATCAACTGAGGCAGATTACAAATTGGAAAACATTTTTTCATGTTAGCCAAAATTTATCATTTCCCCCTAAATGGAATTAAATTTTGATTTCCATTAATTTTATATTCTGGTTTTGTACAGATTCAGGCAATCATTTGGATCAAGGCCAAACTTCTTTTGTAACTGTTAATGTTATGAAAGTACAGGGCTGCTTTACTCCCCCTATCTGTTTAGGTTTTAGGTCTTTTTTGATATAATAGTTGAAATTATCTTAGCACATGAAAATGAAACACAAGGGAAGATCAGTATATGTCACACTGTGCATGGTAATTGAACTTAGATTCTCACACTACTCTAATTCTATAGAAGCAGTGCTCTTACTGCCAAAGAAAAAGAGGAATCAGGCAAGAAGATATTTGCCAGAACTAGAGAGACTTTCGCATTATTTACTTCATCATTATCATCATCAGTAACTGGAATTCAGTGTACTTGGCAGAATTCTAGTAAGATTGGAAAAGTAATCCCTGCAGACACTAACTTCCCCTTTACAATCTAATATCGACAACTTGACAGGAATAAACATTGATCTAAAAAGGGATTGGGCATTAGAAAATGGAGTTGTGTTCAAATACAAGCAGAAAATTTTATTTTATTGCAATCATTTGAGTATGTTGATATTTGACTTACTTTTGTGTGCATATCTTGGTTTGGGAACATGTGATTGCATCTAAGAGTCAAGGGATAGAAGTCTGAAAGAAATATTGGAATGGAGTAAGGGCTTGGGGAAAATGACTTCAGTATAAAGAATACACCGGCACCCAAATCTTTATAGTCACATGATCAGATGCCATTCCAAAATGAAGCTTGGCCTATGGGATTCAAGTTAGATTGATGGAAGCTGGGAAAGTCTCTGAAATAGTGACCAAGACATGTTTGACTTGGTCCTAGGCCATTTCTACACCAATGAAATTTCTGGTATAAATTGGAGATTCAGATGTGCTCCCAGGCTAACTAGTAATCTGGTTGTCATTTTAAAATGTATTTTCTATCCTAATCTTGTCTTAAATTAGAAAACCCTTTATCAGTGATAAGTGTATAAGACATAAGTGCATAAAGCACTGAACCTGGAGTCAAGAAGACCTGAGGTCAAATCCAGCTTCAGACAATTATTAATCATATGGTCCTGGACAAGTCATTTAATCTCAGTCTGTTTCAGTTACTTCAACTATAGAATGGGGATAATAAAAGCATCTACCTTCCAGGATTGTCCTGAGGATCAAATGATATACTTTCTCTAAAACACATGGCACAATACTTAGAACAAAGTAAGTGCTTCATAAACAACTGTTTCTTTCCTTTCACCAAATGTTTAAATCAGTAGTTTACTTCAGGTCTTCCTTACACTAGGAATAATTTCCTATGCACTATAATACATTTTTTCTGCTCAACAAATATTTAAAGAGAAAACAGATTTATATAATCTGAATCCATAGATTCATACACAATTTGAGTTAGGAAACAAAAACAAAACCTTCTGGAAATGGAGTAAGGAAAACCTGTTTTCAGATCCTGTATCAGATATGTTACCTGTGTAATTATGACAAGTGACAACTTCTGTCTGCTTTAGGTTCCTCATCTATAAAATGGTGATAACAAAAGGACTTACTTCCCAGGGTTGTTTTAGGTAAAAAAAATGAGATAATATTTGTAAGTTGCTTTTTGAACTTTAAATCACTATCATCATCATCATCCTCATCATGCCAAAGTTCCTTCTTTTTCAGATGAGAAAACCAAGACCTGGAAAGGTGAAGCCAAATGACCAAGGTCAAACAGATGGTCAATGGAAGAAGGGACTAAAAACCAAATCATCTGACTTCAAGTCTCTTTCTCCACTGTACCACACTTCAGGAATGATGTGATTTTCTGCATGAAATAAATTGTGAAGCTTAAAGTACTATGCAAATTTCACTTAGCAGCAATAGTAGTAAAAGGGTTCTTAGAAATTCTCATGCTAGCACAATGGCTGACATGTAATAGGTGTTTAATACATTTTAATTGATTGATAAATTCACTGATAGCAATAATAGCTAAATCTAAATCTAATATTGACTCATTTAACCTTAAAAAATCTATCATATTTTGTCATTGTCTCCTTAAAAAAAGTTTTATGCCATTTTAATTTTTTTGACTTAATAAGGACTGTGATTAAAGGAACACACACACACACACACACACACACATATTAATTCCTACTAAAATAGATCAACAGGAATCATTTCAATTAACTTGCAAACCAATTCAAGTGACCCTGCCAGACATGCAAATAGTCATTCAATCCCTTTTGCAACTGTAGTAGTGATGACAAAAAACACATAGATATGAAACAAAAATAGGGAATATGTTAGAATATGGTTTCAATTCCCTTCTTAAAATATATTTGGTTGAAATTTTTTCTGGCCTCTCAAGTTCACGAAAACATTCCCAAGGATTATAGGAAAAACCATAAGCAATTAAATACCAAGTGTAAGGAAATATAGCTTGTTAAGTGCATCAATCTACATTTCTGTTCACTGTTGTTACTGTGTAACAGAAATTCAATAAAGTCTTGTGGAAAATTGATGCTTTACCAGACCATGAGGTGAGTCCAGCTGGAAACAAGTATGGTAGCCTATAGTTAGTAACCAGGGATTTTAGTTGCCTTGCTGAGCAGGTTAATTTATGTAAGTCTCTTTGCAAGGCAAAACTGAAAATATGGTAGAATCAATTATTTGTTATCCACACTGCAAAAAAAAACAGGCACATATTTGGTTGAACTATTATATGACATGTAAGTTTTATGTGGAATTTGGAATATATAACCATTTACTTATGATGTAGGCATCCTTGCAAAGGATGAATGACAAAGAGAAGGAAAAACATTGAGGATACAGACAGTGAATTAGAAAATGTGATTCAGCTCTGCAATTGATCACAGCTATTATACTAGGAGGAGGCTGAAAGGATTTTTAAAATTACTTATATTTTATTAAATTTTTCCTAGTTATATGTAAAAAAATAAATAACACTTTAATTTTTGAATTCCAAATTCTTTCCCTTTTGCCCCTTCCCCTTCCTTGAGAATACAAGGAACTTAATATTGATTGTATTTGTGAAGTCATGCAAAACACATTTCCATATTAGTCATGATGTGAAAGGAAACACAAAATAAAGCAATACCTTTTTTTAAAAAAAGTATGTCTCATTGCATTCAGAGTTCGTCAGAAATATATTCCTATTAATCCCAATTACATCTTCCAATAAATACTGTTATAAAGGCAATGATAGTGTGGATTTTACATGCTTCACTTTGCATGAGTTCATATAAATCTTTCCAGGTTTTTATAAAATAATCCTGTTCATTATTTCTTATAGCACAATAATATTCTCTTATATTCATATATCACAACTTGTTCAGCCTTTCCCAATTTAATGGGCATGCCTTCAAATTCTAATTCTTTGATACCACAAAAACAGCTGCTATAAATATTTTTATACCAATTGGTACTTTTTCCCTTTTCTTTGATCTCTTTGGGATATAGTTCTAATAGTGGTATTGCTGGTTGAAAGGGTATGCACAGTTATATAGCCCTTTTGCTGTAGTTTCAAATTGTTCACCTGAATGGTTAGCCTAGTTCACAACTCCATCAACATTGCATTAGTGTCCCAAATTTTCCATATCCCTTCCAGCATTTTTCATTTTTTCTTTCCTATCATGCAAGCCAATCTGATCAGTGTCAAGTGGTATCTTAAGAGTTGTTTTAATTTGCATTTCTCTAATCAGTAGTGATTTCAAGCATTTTTATATGACTATTGATAGCTTTGATTTCTTCTTCTGAAAACTACCTGTTTATATCTTTGACCATTTCTCAACTAGGGAATGGGTTTCATGTTTCTAAATTTGGCTTATTTCTCCATATATTAGAAATGAAGCTTTTATCAGAGAAACTTGCTATAAGCCTTTTCCCCAGTTTTCGGCTTTCCTTCTAATTTTGGCTATGTTAGTTTTATTTGTACTAAAGTTTTTTAATTTCATGTAATCAAAATTATTCATTTTATATCCTGTTATGCTCTTTATCTGTTGTTTGGTCATAAATTCTCCTCTTACCCATAGATCAGACAGATACTTTTTGGCTGAAAGATTTTTTGAAACTACTGGAAAGATTTAAAACCGGTGTTGAATATTCTATTTGCTCACAGGAAACTATCAGAAACAATGAGATTGCATGCTCATTTTCTTCCACACTCTCATTTTATAATACTTTATACATTATTCTTTAAAGGCATCAAGAAAAACTTTTTTATCTCCTGTTCATGAAACTATACAGATCATTTACACCATACTTGGAGTAGTAAGTCTAACAAAATTACATCAGTATGAGTTCTAGATGACATTAATTTTCAGCTGTGAACATCGTTAGACTACCCACAGTTTCACATCCGGAAAATGTTGCCTCTTGTCTTCTGTAATTAATCTGTTCCATAAGTAGATGCACTCCAGGTTCATGAAATCAGGATGCTATTCTCAAATTAACCTACCACTTTGAATAGTCTTAGAAGAAAGAAGGAATGGGATATTTTTTGTATTTTGCTGTGTGAATAATTAGTTTTTAAATAGGTCTTCATTTCCAGACACAATGAATTAGTAATATTTGGCTTCCAACAAGACATTTTATTAGAAAATATTTTATATCACACCATGTTTTCTTTGGCAAGTAGAACTTACATGAGGATGGGAATATGAAGTAGATATTCTCATTCAGCAAAATTTTCCAACCTGGTTATATTTTACATGTGCTACTTTAAATTCAATTCAGTGAAATCAATCCTAAACTGGTCAGATATGTATAATAATAACATTAATAATGATAATAACTTAGAAAAGAAGAGATTGCATTGTGTGTTGTTTTTCAAAAATCTCCTTGGACCAAACAAGATCATTATTATTTTTTTCAGCTTTGACTTTAAGAAAAAATTTGTTTTGGTGTTTATTTTTTTCATTCTCCACCTGAGTTTAGGATCTTTGATTGTTCTAGTAGAAATGGATATTATTCTCAATTATTTGTAAAATATTAATATTTTCTTTTTATACCCACAAGTGAAATCTGGTTGTATTTATTTCTGCCAGTTTACTACACTGACCTAATTATGTACCTACATATTAAATAAATGTAAAGAATAATTTGTTAACCATGAAAAAGACCAATTAGTTCTGAGAAAGGTGGAATTAGCCTTCATTTTTCATTGGCAATTGCTGCAATCTTTCTATTATCTTTAAATACTTAAATAGATTACTATTCTATTTATGTTTTAAGGCTTACTGATTTGTTATTCATTTCTGAATGGAGGCTAATGAATATCGACCCCAACGCCTTGTCTATTATCATTGTCTAGGAAGGAAGCTATTTTAAGGATAGCATATCAGGATTAAATTTTCATCTTTGGAAGCAAAAATCAATATACCAAATCTGGGGAAAAGGCTATATCCTGTAGTTGGTTGTTCTAAAGAAAAGTGAGTTTGTGAAAGCCTAAGTTCAATATAGACAGCATATGAATTTTTCTAAAGTACTCAAGATGGTCTGGGCATGACACCAAGCAGTTTGCTACTTGACATGGAAATGGATTGATGTAAAGTAACCAGACACTGAGTACATCTTCACAATCATGTTCAGTGAACAAGGTGGCAAAGGTATAGTTTTACACTTCAGGAGTATGAATGAGAATTCTAGGTCTATTTCAGGATTATTTGCTTCAGAGACATTATTCTTCCCTCTCTCACATCCCTACTCCCCAAATCAGAACAAATTGAAATAATACCCGAGGCCCACCCTTCTTACATGTGTTCCTTGCCCCCTCCAAAAACAAATAAATAAAAACCTATGTCATATTTAAGGCATGAGTGTGCATTAACTTAAAACCATAGTTCACAAGATTCTACCAATGTAATTATTTTATGAGTTAGCCAGAGGACGCACGATATGAAGTAAAGGTGATTATTAAAATACTAGAGCAATAAAAACAGCATTTGGACATTTCCCTCATATACATGGGGCATATTCTCCCATAAACAACTCACCATCAGTTTTCAAGTGATATGCTATTCTAACTGGACCTGGTTCCTGCTGATATCCTGTTGGGCATCATCTCTGTGAGGTGGTATATGGCATGAACCCTCTTCTTGGTAAGCCCTGTTGTTCTTGTGATCATGATAGGTGTTACCCCCCTAAGCACACAGTTGTGGAAATTTACACATATATACACACACACATACATACATGCATACTAAAAAAATCCCACAAAAGCAAAGAAATTCCAGCTACTAGCTTCAACTGGAGTCCTCTATTATCTCACTTTTAGCTCAGAGCCCAGAGAATTAGCTTCTATTCTTTTAGTGATAAATACATGTCTTCATCATGCGCTATCAGACTAAGGAAAATCCTTTAGCTGCTTTCTCTTCATAAGAGAGAAATCAGTCAGTTTCCCCAAGGTTTAGCTGTATGCAACTTTTTTTCTCTAGCAAGAGAGTCTTGCCTCTCTAGATCTCAGCCTTTTTGAACACAGAATAGTCAGCCAGCTAAGTAAACCCTCTCAGTCATATTTAATCAAAACTTTGCCTGACATAGGGTTAGAAATTCTATATATCTCTAACTTAACTCCTTTGTGGTAAGTCTATGCAAAAATGTATTAGGATTGGAGGAAACTGGTAAAGAAACACCACAAGAGCAGTGTGGATCTGAAGTACATCTGGTTTTTTCCTTGCACTTTTTTTTCTTTAGCTCAAGATCTACTGGATCACTCATGAAAACAAATAAGAAGTGAGAGAGATGAAAACACACACACACAAATACATGCAGAAAGGTGGAGTCATTGCTAGCAATTCTTTCATTCTTGCCTGAATTGTGTAGTTGTGGCCAATAATAAGTTTGTCAGGTTTAGCTGCTTTACGTTTCTAAATTTGAATTGACCTAGTGATTTTTGCAGTATTTCTCTACAATAAGTGCTTGCACATGGTCCTAGAGGATTTCTTTGCTTTTGTGGGATTTTTTTAGTATGCATGTATGTATGTGTGTGTGTATATATGTGTGTGTGTGTGTGTGTATGTATATATATATGTGTGTGTGTGTGTGTGTGTGTGTGTGTGTGTGTATATATATATATATATATATATTCCTTCTAATTTAACATTTCTTTTTTCCCCATGTGTGTCCTTCAAATGTGCTTCATCTGAAATTCTGAGAGATCAATCTGACAATCAGCAAGCATGAATTAAATACTTATTATCTGCCAGGTATTGTGTACACAATGAGGATACAAAGACAAATATCAAAATATTATCTGTATTCAAGAAACATATACAATTGTGTTGAAAAATATAGATAGATACATAGATATATAGACACATAGATACATAGAAATGTAGGTAGATATGTAAATAAAAATGTACAAAGTAAATACAAGGTAGCTTTTATTGTTAAGGAAAATGGCTAATAGCTATAGACAGGATAATATGGTGAATAACATTTAAGCTGATCTTCAAAGAAAGCTAAGAATTCTAAGAACTGAAGGTGAGGTAGAAGTACATTCCCATCCTGGGGGACAATCTGTACAAAGTGACAGAGATACAAGATGGGAAGTTGTATATGAGGAACTGAAAGTAGACTAGTTTGACTGTAGTGGAGAACATGTAGAGAGAAATAATATGAAATAATCCAGGAAAGGTAGGATGAATCTGAAAATTCAGGACTTTAAATGCCAAATAAGGAATTTATATTTAATTTTAGCAGTAAGAGGAAGCCCTGAGAGCTTTTTGAGCAGAGGGTAGGCATATCACTTTACCAGCATATAGGATGATAGGACAAAGAAGAGTCTTGAGGCAGGAAGATGAATTAGACACTTCCCAATTTCTGCTGAGTATATAACTATCATGTCATAAACCATAGCCTCTTCCAGACAGATGACAAAGACAGTTTATACTTGGTATAATTATAGAATCCTAGAGCCCGAAGGGTTGTAAAAAGGATTGTTTACTCTAGGCAGGAATACTCCAGTCTCACTTTTGTGTGTCTGTTGCCTTGCTTTTGTATAAACAAATTCTGCACATATGTAATGAAGTAGTTACATTCTGGAAGACCAAGACATTTCCAGAAATTATCTATTATAATAGTCATGGAATCTCATAGATATAAGTGTGCCTAAAGGTGATTATGGTATAGGAAAAATATATCTAGATTCAAAGTTATAAGACTTGAGTTTGACTTTGAGCTCTGTCACATATTTTGGGTGAATCATTTGACTTGAGAAACTCAATTCCAAATCTTAAAAAAATTGATAATAATTCTTGCACTATCTCCCTCATAAGATTGTAATAAGGAAAGCACTTTATAAAGCATAAAGCATAGAAAAAATATGATCTAGCATTATTATTACCATCATGAATTAATGAAGAAAAAAGTAGCTTATAAGCTTTTCCAAGCACTGTGCATACAAATTTAAAAAAAAAAATGAAACCATGCCTGTTCTCTAGTGGCTTAAATTCTTATAGAGGGAGACAGCAATTTTAAGGGAAGGGTTATGAGCAAAGAAGAGTTCTGGTCTGGGGACTGAATGGAACTGTTAATCCCTTTCCAGTAGCAATTCTAATATTGATTGTATTACAATTCTCAGATAAAATGATAGAAAGAGTTTTATGTGTGTGGCCTGGTGATGATGGTAGTGGTAGTTATAGGATGGCAGTTCATTAATTTTACAAGTGAGAAAGCTAAGACAATGTAATTTTCCCTAAGTCACAATTTAACAAAAACACAGCCTTTCATATTAAAATACACTTGCTAATTTAAAAAAAACTGTTTGTTTCATTAATCCAATTTCTTTATTTGTTTTGTTCATAGTACCTTCAGTTATAACCAATGTCCTTGTTATAGAGTTGTGAAAGGGAAAAAACAACAACAACATGAAATTATGAGAATTATATTGCTGCTCTAGGCTACATTTAACTGCCACAAATGGAACTCATACAGGACCTAACACATAATACACAGGTACTAGAAGGGTGTCTGGAGGACTAACACGTTGAATTAGAGCTATAGTAGGACAAAGGTGAATAAAGAGAATTCCAAACAAGTGAGCCAAGTTGGAACTTTGTTACCTTGTCGCTCTCCCATGGGAAATACATTTCCAATGTGACTTAAGAGATAATTCCTACAAATTTTAATATTCCAGACATTTTCTCAAACACTACAAAAACATAATTAAACATAGTCCCATAGCCCTCTGAAAGCTTTTCCCCCCAAACATATTATATTAAAGCCCTTTCCTGAATTAGTAAAACCCTAATAAAGTTGTGTTCTGAAAAAGAAGCAAAACAAGTGAAATATTAAACAATAATCATAGTTTACATTGTTCTTATTATGTAAGTTCCATCCAATCAGGAGCCATATCTCATATAAATTTTCCATCTCACCCACACAAGGCAGAGTGCTCTGTACAGAGTAGGCAAGTAATAAATGCTTGTTATATGTGTGTGTGTGTCACATTTGATCAAAGCATGTATGTGTATTGCATTTGCTCAAACAAACATGAATGTGTGTGTGCATAGCATTTTTTTTGGTTTAAAATGCTTCACATTTGTCATTTTATTTCATCCTCAAGTCTGTAAGTAGGCAGAGCAAAGAAATTGTATTCATATTTTAGATAAGAAACTGTATTTTAGAGATGTTATATAAATATGTCAAGGTCAATTTAGTCCTAGAAGGTGGCAGGGCTAAAATTTAACTCCAAATCTCTTGATTCTAAATGCAGTTATGTTATCCAGCAAGTTATATAGCCTCCGAAAAAAAAAAAAAGAAGGGAACCCTTCCAAAATTGCATGGAGATAATTTAAAGATGATAGTTCTTGTAGAAGAACATAGCAAATAAAAAAAAAAAAACAACCCTGATATTTTTGCCTTATAATGCAAGGAAAAAATAGAAGTTGCCAAGAATTTCTCAACACAGAACACAATGTGATGTTAAGAAGAATCTACAAAATGCCTCTATTGGTGGGGAGGAGGGAGAAACTGTGGCAAACTTCAAGGCACATTGTGGTTAAATTTAACAATTCCCATAACTAACAACAAATATTGCCAGCAACCAGGAAAAAAGACCTAAGATAAAGGAGAGGGAATTTGATAATACAAAACTATTTCCCACCCATCCGAAACCTCAGAAGGGATGAAATAATGTCTTGGAAAGCAAAGGAAATCAAAAAGTAATACAAACTGACATGCTCTGCAAACCTGAATCTAGTAAGCAATGGGAAAAGGTGCTGTCTTAACAAATGTAGCATTTGAAGCATTTTTACCAAAACAAAGCAAAAAAGAAAAATAGATGTAAGAATAGTATTTGCTTTGCAAATACAAAATATGGACAGGTAGGTGCAGTGGATAGAATTCCAAAATCAGGAAGATGGGTCTTCTTGTGTTCAAATCTAGCCTCAGACAGTTATAAGCTTCATGACTTTAGAAAAATCACTTAACTTTTTGCCTCAGTTTCCACATCTTTAAAATAAGCCAGAGAAGGAAATGGCAAACCACTCCAGTATCTTTGCTAAGAAAACTCCAAATGGGATCACAAAGAGTCAGACAGGACTGAAAAAGGATTGAACAACAACAAAGCCCAAAAGAACAACAACAAAGAGGGGTAAATAAATACAGCAAAAAAGTACAAGTAATGGAATAAATTGGGAGCATGAGAAACTAAAAAGAGAAAGTAACCTTTGCAGTTAAAAGCAATAAAAGTATAACAACATTAACATTCTTTTATTGTTCTCTCTTTCTGTTTTTACCTAAAAAGAGAAAAGGGTAAAAGCAGAAATAAAATAAAATAAAATAGATACCCTTGTGATACCATGCCTTCAGGAAAATTGATGTTATCTTCATACCTGTAGTATTAATCTGAAGAACTCGAGAGTACATAAAAAGAAAGATGTGATGGAAAAGATAGAGGAAAATATGAAATATTTCATAATCAAATCAATGGTAAGCATTAAAGGCAATGTAACATATTCTCTCAAGGAGAATGGGTGACGTGTTAAAGGGCAACATTGAAATAGGTGAGGTGGCAGGGAGAAATATTGACTCAGTGGTGGCAGGGGATTCCATTGAAGAATACTACCATTGACAGAGAGAAATATTCTATAATGGGATTTGTGGACCTTAAAATTCTGCAGGGATTTGGCATTTCATTAGACTGTGTAGACACAGCACTTTCTCAGCAGTATCTCAATACTGTGTCTCCAAGGGTGGCATTACAAGAGGCTTCAGCAATTTTGGGGGTGCTTGATATCTAGAGGATAGTAGAACATGGACATATATGGGAAATTTTATGGGAAATGGGGAAAATTACTATGGGTAGGTTAGGGTCCAGAAAAGAACTATAAAATTGGGGACACAGGAAAATTTCAGTCATGGGATAATAAGTCTATCCTCTACCAACTAAAGAAATTAGTATTTCTTAGAATAAGGCACAATGGAAAAGTGGGATGAAAGGAACAAGATCCAGAATGCGATAACAGGAAATGTTAAGAAGGAACTCAAAATAGGTAACTTAGATTCTTTCATCCCATGAGGAACATAAAAACTAAAGAAATAGCAAATAAGGACAGGGGCCATGGATCAAAGACTAAAGAAAAGTCTAGAATAGACAGAAAGGAAAGAGAATTAATGAAGAGAATGAAAGAAATTAATCCTTAGAAAACGTGTACAAAAAACTGAATAAGAAAAATAGTTGAATGGGAAGAGGAAAGCTGAGGATTGTTCTTGGCTACTTAAGAAATTTTTTTTTTTAGTATGGGAAGATTAGATAACTAAATAAAAGGGAGAAAGAAAAATTATTAGTAAGTTAGGCAAAACTGTAAAATGAAGGGAAATAGGTTGGGGGTTAAGGGTAAGGTGAAAAGAGCCAGTGAGGTTGTCTTAAGGGATATTAAATTAAAATAACTGAAGAGAAAAATGCCATTATACAAAAGAAGAGTAACAGGAAAAAAAATATTTCAGAAAAAATTGAGGTAAATGGAGGATAATATAAACTTAATTCATAAGTTAAAGTGAGAATGAGTTAAACTATCCAATAAAATGAGTGATAGTTTTGTAAGAAAGCAAAGTCCCTCAATCTGTTAAATATGAGAGACAGACCTAAAAAGACATAATACAAAAGAGAAGCTGGAAAAAATTTTATTATAAAGCAGGTGAACCCAAAAAGAGCAGGTTTTGAAATCATGCAGTCAGGTAAAGTATAAATAAACAAATGAATGAATGAATGAATGAATGAATAAAACATATCATAGAGATAAATGAGGAAACTAAATTATGCTGAGAGGAACAATAGATAAAGACCCAATTTTAATATTAAGCATGTACCCTCAAAATGTATTAAAATATAATTTCATCAAGAAAAAATTAAATTATGAGAAGATATGAACAATAATAGAATGATGTCAGGAGACTTTAAACTCCCTACCTCAGTGTTAGTCACATTTATCAAAAAGATAAACAAAAGGGTAAGTATAGATTTGAAAAATTATTGGAAAATAAAGAACTAAAAGATATGGTGTCTGCTAAATTGGACTACTAAAGAATATGTACATTTCTCAGGACCACGTAGAATTTTTAAAAAAATGAACTTATATTAGGGCAAAGAGATAAGGCAAATAAATGTAAGTGATGTGGAAATAATAAACACATATTTTACAGACACAACACAACAAAATGGAAATTAGTTCAGGGGTAACAGCAAAGAAATAGGCCTAAATGGAGACTTCATATTGAAATTGTAATTAAATAATGAGTAAGCCAAGGAATAAATCAATGAAATAACTAATAATTATATGAAAATAAAAATTATGAAAAATACACACAATATTTGGGATGGGCAAAAGGGGAAATATGACCCTACAAATATACATTAACAAAATGTAAAAGGAGAAGCTAAAGAATTGAATATGCATTATTAAAAATTAGAAAGCAAACAAAATAATCCAAAATGGTTAGAGAAATGATCAACAAAATTGCAAGTTGATTTGCTGAAAAGACTACCAAAATTATTAAACCTTTGCCAAAGTGATTTAAAAACAAAGGGAAAATCATATCAATAAAATAGCATATAAAGACCAAATTACATAAAAGGAAGAAAATGATTTTAATTATTTGTAATTACAATTGTATTTCTACAGTTGTATTTCTAAAAACCAGAAAACACAAAGGACATAGAAAAATGCCATGAAAATTTAAAAAAAAACTGAACAAAATTCCAGACAAAATTGAGATTTTTAAATAGTTCATAATCAGAAAATGAAATAGAAGCTACTGTAAAAGATTTATTAGAGGAGTAGGTTAGGAAAATCTTCTTGTCCTAATGGATTAAGAGGAGAACTATATCAAAGTTTTAAAGAAAAATTAGTACCAATATTAATAAAATTATTTTTAAAAAATTAAGGAAAAATAACCCTGCCAAACTACTTTTGTGAGACAAATATAGTTCTAAGTCCTAAATCATAAGACGATAAAGGAGAGAGAACTATAGAATATAATTTATGGACTTTGATTCAATGATTTTAAATAAAATTAGATCAAACAAACTACAGTAATTCACTCAAGAAATCATTCATTATGTCCTTGTTGGATTTATACCAGTGATACACAGGTTGTCCAATAATAGAAAAACAATCAATATATTTAAGTATATAATTATATTAAAATCAAAAACATCCAAAGCAACATCTCAATACATAACAGAAAAAAATCTTTGACAAAGCATAGCATTCATGTAAAAAAAAAACACATAGAGGAAACTTTTTAAAATATCATAAAAATTGATTTATCCAAGACAAAAAGCAAATATTAGATTCAATGTGGATAAAGTAGAAGCTTTACCAACAAAAACAGGGAGTAAAGCAATAACACATACTTGTCCGCTATTATTTGATATAATTCTAGAAATTCTAGTAATAGAAATAAAACAAGAGAAATAAATTAAAAGTATTGAGATATGTAAAACAGAGACAGCATTACAGATGTGTGCTGATGGAATGATGATTTGCTTCAAACATTCTAGGGAATTAGTCAAATTATTAATGGAAACAATTAATAACTGTACGGAACTTGCAGGCTCAAAAATAAATTTAAAAAAAAGCAACAGTGTTTCTATATATCAATAACAAAAATTCAAGTTACAAAAATAGAATGACTAATCCCTTTCAAAATAATATGCATCAAATATTTTGGAATCAATCTACCAAAGCACCCAAAATGTGTGCATGTATTCATTTATAAAGTGATCCTCAAAGAAATAAACAACTTACAGACTGGAGGTATATTCAGTGCTCCTGGCTTTATTGTACAAATATAATAAAAATTAAAAGAGTATCCAATTCAATTTAGAGCTTTAATGTTGTACCAGTCAAACATTTAAATACATATTTTATAGAACTTAATCACACAGCAACATTTATTTGGAGAAACAAAAAGTAGAATATCAAAAGAAAATAAAAAAGTTAAGGATCAATAACAAAAGGATTTTGACACCTTATCCCATAAGCATTAAAATGATGTCAAATTTGTTGTTTAAAAAAGAGAGAGAAATAAATCAATGGAATGGATTAGAAAGACTCGAGGAAAATCAGAAATAGTGGAGCTCACTTGAAATAATAAACAACTTTAGCAAAGTTGCAGGTTATAAAATAAACCCATATAATCACTGGCATTTCTACATATTATCAACAAAACCCAACAGTAAGAGATAGAAAGAGAAATTCCATTTAAAGTTACTGTAGACATTGTAAAATATTTGGGAATCTACCTGCCAAAACAAACCCAGGAACTATATGAACACAATTACAAAACACTTTTCACACAAATAGTCAGATTTAAATAATTGGAAAAACATCAGTTGCTCATTGGTAGGCCAAGTTAATATAATAAAAATGACAATTCTACCTAAATTAATTTACTTTTTCAGTTTCATAGCAATCAAAATACCAAAAAAATTTTATAGAGCTAGAAAAAATAATAGGATTCATCTGGAAGAGTAAAAGGTCTAGAATATCAAGGGAACTAATAAAAAGAAATGCTAGGGAAGGTGGCCTTCATACCAGACCTTAAATTGTATTATAAAACAACAATCATCAAAACTGCTTGGTACTGGCTGAAGAAATAGAGTGGTGATCAGTGGAATAAGTTAGGTACCCAAGACACAGCAGTCAATGACTATAGTAATCTAATGTTTCATAAACCCAAAGATCTCAGTTTCTGGAATAAGAACTCACTATTTGACAAAAACTGCTGGAAAAAAGTGGAAAAAGAGTATGGCACAAACTAGGCATAGACCAAAATCTTACACCATATGCCAAAATAAAGTCAAAATGGGTAAACAATTTAGATATAAAGGCTGATACAATAAGCAAACTGAGTGAACAAAGAATAGTTTACCTGTCAGATTTATAGAGAATGGAAGAATTTATGACCTAACAAAAGATAGAGAACTTTATGAAATGCAAAATGAATGATTTTGATTACATTGAATAGAAAAGTTTTTGCACAAACAAAGCCAAGGCAACCAAGATTAGGAAGGAAATAGAAAACTGGGAAATAATTTTTACAACCAGTGTCTCTGATAAGGGCCTCATTTCTAAAATATATAGAGAACTGAATCAAATTTATAATAACAAAAGTTATTCCCCAGTTGATAAATGGTCGAAGAATATGAACAGGCAGTTTTCAGATGAAGAACTTGAAGCTATCTACATTCATACGAAAAAATGCTCTAAAGCACTGTTGATTAGAGAAATGCAAATCAAAATGACACTGAGGTACCATATAACACCTATCAGATTGGCTAACATGACAAAACAGGAAAGTGATGAATGTTGGAGAAGATGAGGGAAAATTTGAACATTATAGCATTGTTGGTGGAGTTGTGAACTGATCTAACCATTTTGGACAGCAATTTGAAACTATGCCCAAAGAAAGCGCTATACTAATGTGCATACCCTTTGTCCTGGCAATAGCACTTCTAGGGCTGTATTCCAAAGAAATTATGAAAATGGGAAAAGGACCAACTTATACAAAAACACATGTAGCAGCTTTCTGTGGTGGCGGAGATTTGGAAATTGAGGGGATGTCCATCGATTGGGGAATGGGTAGGCAAATTGTGGTATATGAATGTAATAGAATACTATTGTGCTGTATGAAATGATGAGCAAACAGACTTCAGAAAAACCTGGAAAGACTCGTATGGACTGATGCTGAGTGAAGTGAGCAGAACTGGAGAATGTTATACACAGTAATAGTTATGTTGTGCGATGACTAATTTTGATAGACTTAGCTCTTCTCAGCAATGCAAAGATCTGAGACATCTCCAAAAATCTCATAATGGAAAATGCTATCCACATTCAGAGAAAGAACTATGGAGTTTGAATGCAGATCGAAGCATACTATTTGCTCTTTTTTTCCTCTTGTTTTGTTTTGTTTCTTCTTTCTCATCGTTCCTCCTATTGGTTCTAATTCTTCTTTGCAGCATGACTAATGTGAAAATATGTTTAATAAGAATGTATATGTAGAGCCTATATCAGATTACATACCATCTTGGGGAGGGAGATCAGCAGGGAAGGGGAGAAAATGCAAAACTCAAAAGCTTATGGAAGTAAATGTTGAAAACTAAAAATAAATTAATTTTTAAAAATTTAAAAACAGAAAGAGTGTAGCTCAATAACACGGTTTTCAACATATCTGAAAACATAAATTGCCTAGAAAAGAAAAAAAAAACATTTAATTTCTTTAAAAGTTAGGTTAACTAGAGACAGTCTGACTAAAATCAGGTTTAGACAAATTTGTCATGCTATATATATCAATGGATTCAAAATGGATATGTTACCATAATATAAAAAACAGAATTTTAATTCAAAAACAGTATTATTTTAATTCATTTTTTAAAAATTGCAACATAATCATACTATAAAATCTTTAAAGGAAAAGCAGACCATATCCCACTTAAAACTATGCTTAAGAGATGTATTTTTAATGAAACAAGGGGTAGAGGCTAATATAAAAGATAAAAGAGATAACTTTGAGCCCAAAAAACTGCACCAAATAAGAATGCCATTCTGATGAAAAAGAAAAACATTAAATAGGGAAAAAAAACAATCTCTATTAAATTTCTCAGATCAGATATTGTGATCCAGGATATACAGACAATAAACTAGTGTGTTTGTGTGTGTGTGTGTGTGTGTGTGTGTATGTGTGTGTGTGAACAGACACACATTCATGTGTGTATATATATATATACATATATGCATGTATATAATCAACAGCTATTTCCCAAAAAATATCAATGTGAATAAACAGTTTTCAGAAGGCTTTGAAAATATGAATAATCACATGAAAGAATACTCAAAATAATCAGTCATAAGAGAAATGCAAATCTGTGCAACCCTGAAATTCCAGATTATGCCCAGGAAATTGAGAAAGA
This sequence comes from Phascolarctos cinereus, assembly GCF_003287225.1. NCBI lineage: Eukaryota > Metazoa > Chordata > Mammalia > Diprotodontia > Phascolarctidae > Phascolarctos > Phascolarctos cinereus. The sequence goes on along the minus strand of NW_027555847.1, from coordinate 273,850,381 downwards.
TGACAAAAAGTAGGATTAGTCAGTGTTGGAGTTGTGAGCAGGCAAGTACGCTTGTTCATTTTTGACAGAGCTGTGAATCAGTACAATCATATAAGAAACCAATTGGAAATTATGCAAATAAAGTAACTACAATGTATATACCTTTGGATTGAAGCCTTAGCATTGGATTTCTCCCACCTTTGCTCCTACACACGTGCTGCTAAAGCAAGATAGGGAAAATTACATGACCATTCTGACCAGATCTACTATTAATTTATTCTACATAATCTCAACTGGGTTCTCATAGACAAGGCTACTATACTTCACTTGCCAACTCACTATTTCCAATCTCCATAGTAGTGGCTCTTCTCTCCTCAAACCTCCTACATCTCCCTTTCCGCCATACTCTGAGTTGAGAACCTTCCCTCATATTTTACAGGAAAAAAAGAGTTCATTTACCATGAACTTCTTCTCCTCTCTCCCTCAGTTCCTATTACTCAGGTGTTTTTTGCCACTTTCTTCTCCTTTATCCCTGGCTCACATAAAGTAACATTACTCCTTAATAAAGCTAACCCCTTATTATTCAAATTTTCTTATTCCTTCCTGTCTCCTCCTGTCATTTTCCCTCTTGATATACTCTCTAGTTTTTCACTACACCATCATTTCCTGATTCTCCTCCTACCTATCTTATAACTCCATCTCAGTCTCCTTTGTAGCAGCATCTTTCAGATCATACACTCTAACTGGTCCCCTCCTACCTTCCTTATTACCATAGAGGCTGACACCATCCTCCCGGTCTCTCTGGTTTTCCACTGAGGATTTAGTGATGGATTCTTCACTATCTCTCAGTCCCATACCCAAGGTGTTGCCAAGGCCTGCTGATTTCATATTTCTGACATCTTTCGAATATGTCGCCTCTCTTCTCCAATATTGCCACTGCTCTAGTGAAAGTCTTCATCACCTCACCTCTGGATTATTTTAGTAGCCTACTGGTATGTCTACCTGATTCAAATCTCTCCTAACTCCAATCCATCATCAATTCAGTCACTAAGCATTTTTCTTATAGCATAGGTCAAATCATGTCACACACCCCAACTCAATAAACATTAGTGGCTCTCTTGTGGCGTCCAGGATTGAATAAAATCAAAATGTTCTGTCTGGCATTCAAAGCCCTCCCTAACCTGGTTCTTTTCTACCTTTCCAATTTTTTTCTGCCTTACTCCCTAACTTGTATTTAATCCACTGACACTGGCCTGACTTTTCCCTGAATAAGATACTCCATCTCTCAGGTTTTGGTATTTTCTCTGGATGTCTCCCATGCCTGAAAAGCTCTAAAGCTCTTTCTCTTTCAATCATAACACTGAACTTCCTGAATTCTTTTAGAAGCTATAACAAAAATCTCACCATCTATAGGAAGCCTTCCCCAACCCTCTTAATTCAAATGTCTTCCCTCTATTACTTATTTCCTATATAGATGCGTATGTGTGTGTGTGTGTGTGTGTGTGTGTGTGTGTGTGTGTGTATCTGTGCATTTGCGTGTTATCTCCCTCATTGGATTGTAAGGTCCATGAGGGAAGGGACTGTCTTTTGCTTTTGTGTCCCCAGAACTTAGCAGAGTGTCTGGCACATAGTAGGCACTTAATAAATATTGATTAATTGGTTGATTGATCCAGAGATTCTACTACTAGGATTATACTCTAAGGAGGCCATTTATAAGAATTAAGTCCTTATACACACCAAACTACCCAAATATTTCTAGCAGAAGTTATAATGATATTAAAGATTGGAAGCAAAGTAGAGGTCAATTAATTGGGAAAGATCCAAGCAAATTATTTTCTAAGAATGTAACAGAATATTACTGTGCTATAAAAAATGACATATATGATGAATATAGAGAAGCACAGGAAGACCTACATTATTTAATGCAGACTGAGGTAAGCAGATCCATAAAAACAATATACATGAAACGACTGCATGTGAAATAATCAAAAATGAATGTTGTATAATTACAAAGAATAAACATGGTACTAAAGAAGATATATGAGAAGACATCCCAGCCTCACTTCTTTGCAGAGGTAGAAAGTCAATGGTTGTGGGACATTACAGATATTTTCAGACTTTCAATGTATTGATGGTTTTTACTTATTTTTCCTCTCTTCTTTCTTCTATTTAAAATGGTATTTGATATATAGGAAGGCTCTCTGGAAGCAGGTATGGAAAAATATACTTGGAGAAATTTTGCTGACATTTATTGTGAATAAAACCCTAAGAACAAAGGTTTCAAGGTACTAATAATCAATTTATTAATTATGCTACCTGATAATCACTGTTCATGGTCAATGATTTCTCTTGGTAACAAAAGATGCCAATGGAGACTCTGAAACAGTTTAAATCAGGTATGTTCTTTCTGATAGGGAATTCCTCTGACAAGTGAAACTTTACCTTTATTGGTGAACATTTAATGAGAATGTGGACTAGAAAATCTTCAGCTCCTCCTGCTGAGAAAGTGACTTGATCATGAGATTCAGCAGCCTCTAGCAATCTGCGTTGGGAAGCCATTTCCACACAGACCTTTTTGACTAGTTTTCTCCAACATAAGCTGGGTCACCCCAAACTGTAATGAAGGTGATCAAGGACAAGAATTCTTTCTCCTAGGGAAAGAATTTACCCAAACTGAATTTTATTTATATCCTAAACAGAAATCAGGTTTCCAAGTTGGGTGGGGTCCTGTCCAGAAGCTTTGAGAAGATCTAGAATGCTTCTGACATTCTTTAGGAAGGGAGAGGCTTCTCTCTAAGACAGTCTTTCAATACAGATGGGAATATTGCAAATTGTTATTAATAATCCAGTGGTAATTAATTTCTCTCATATTAAAACAAAAGGTGTGAAATAATTTTTAAAATATTGTAAACATAATTAACTCAATGAAACATATTTTTATAAAATACTAATATATACAGTTATGGTTAATGTGAAGAGTAACCACAATACCCCTCACCCATATAACTGGAGTTCATTATCTGTGTGTGTGTGTGTGTGTGTGTGTGTGTGCGTGTGTGTATCTTTGTATCTACATAACATCTGTGTGAAGAGAAGACAGAAACAGAATACAATGATAGTGAGGCACACATGTAATGAACAAATATGACCAAGGCAACTCATACCTACTACACTGCACAGATACTGGATGTGGATTACTTGCTCTGCTCTCCCATAGGCTCCCAGAGTCGATTGCTCTTTGCAGATGAACTCCTAGGAAAAGAATAAATACTGAATGGGATAGACAAATTTGAAAAAAAAAAAACCCTTCATTGGGTGCTAAAAGATGGAGACAATTTGTTCAGCATTTTCCTTTCATTATTTTGGCCATTCAAATTTACCTCCCAAGAATTGCTTTGGTTGAATCACATAGGTTGATTCATTGATTTCATAATTATTTCTTAATTTTTATTTATTTTGTTCTCAATTATAATTTCATTGGTATAGGAACTCATTTTTTTTTTCATATGTATGTGGGGTATTATAGTGGAATAGACTTGAGACAGGAAGACTAATTAGGAAGAAAGTGCAAAAGTCCAAGGGAAAGTGGATGAGAGTCTGAACTAGATTAATAGTTTAGTGCTTGGAGAGAAGAAAGATATTATCCAGGACATGTCATGAAGATTGAAAGAACTAGATTTGACTATTGACTAGACATGTGAAGTGAGAGTAAGGAGTCAAGAATGAGAGAATAGTTGTGAACCTGGGTGAATAGGAGGATGGCATTGCCTTCAGCACTAATAAGCAAGTTCAAAAGAGGCATTGGCTTAAGGTAAAACATAAATTCTGTATTGGATATATTCAGCTTAAGATACTGGGTAATCCAGTTTGAAGGGTTTAACAAATAATTTGTGATGTAGAACTGGAATACAAGAAAAATACTGTGGCTGGATATGTTATACACACACACACACACACACACACACACACACACACACACCACACGGTAAGAAACATGGTACTAATAATGATCCAGTGAAGGAAACAGAAAAGGCTCTTTCATTGGTCATTTGTTTATGTTCATCCAATGTCTTTGAAGACCCTTTCCTACATATAATCCTACATCATCAATTCTGTCACATTGTATGCAAACCTCGAACAATTGTTCCATGTTTAGTCTACAAATTGGGAAATATAATGTCTAATGCTAATGCTGAGAGCCATTTATCTTTAGTAATATTACATTATATTGCATCACTTTCATTAATATTTTTATATCAGGACACCACCTTTACCCAATTCTTTGGACTAAACAAATTGTTTAAGAACTGTGTAAAGTTCCAGATTATCTTCACTTGAACTGAGATACCTGTAGAGAAACTACCTGAGAAACTCAAATCTTTTAAGAGATCAATATGAAGTAACTGATACCAGAAACATCTTTAAGGGGAAACCCTGTTGTTATTCCATAAGGCAACCATTATTTCATTGCTCATATTACCTCAGTAGGCATGATGTAGTACAGAGAATACTAGACTTGCACTTAGAAGACTGGCATTAAAATCTTGGCTCTCCCAAGTACTATCTTGTGGTTTTGGCTTCAATTATTGGACTAAGTGGTCTTTGAGGTCTCTCCCAGATCTAATATTTTGGAAGTCAATGATGCATTCAGCACAGCCAGGATTTATTCAAATGAAAGCATTGGCTAGAATCTATGTCTGGTGGACAGTGATGGATTCTGATTTTGTCAGGATGGGAAAGAAGTATGGTATATGGAAATCCCAGTGAAGTCACCTACTTTTCCATAGGTAGTAGAAAATTATATATATATGTATGTGTGTGTATATATATATATATATATATATATAATATATATATATATATATATATATATATATATATATATATATATATATATATATATATAGTATCCCCAGCAAATACACTCTTAATTAATAGTGGGCAGCTTCTCTAAATGTCTTAAAGTCATCTTGTTCTTTTCCTTTCAGGAATTATAGGGGATTCTTGCCAATAGAAGAAAAATCACAGACCTATGTCAAACAGAGCCAAGGTGATATTGCTCCCACACTTTTTTTTATCAAAATGACTGAACAACTTAGAAGAATTTCTTCTAGGGTCACCTGGAGTTGAGTTTCAAATTATATTTGCTGAAGACTCACAAAAACCATAAACTATAAGAAGTAGCAATTATTTGATCACTTTGATAGCCAATGTAGAGTCACCCCATCTAACTATATTTACTTATTAAGGCACAAACACATAATCTCATCTCTTAAAAGGGTGCTTGCTTCCTGTTCATAAAGTAAAGGTAGTTTAAAAGATTACAGGTAATGGTACATTTTATTGTCAGTGTGTTTTTTCTTTCTAAGTCCCTGGTAGTATGTCTGTTCCTCCTGAATTGCAGTAACTGTAAGCTGTAGTTATTCCAGTTTAGGTGGTTATCCCACTGTAGTTATAGCAGGTGCATAGAAGGTATGTAATGCTATCCTCTTGCCTATTTCACTGATAACCAACAAACCATCATTCAGAATTTCAATTCTTAGTGCTGACATAGAAATGAAGGGTTGGTAATAAAGAACTGCATGACATCAATACATTTTGCATGTGAAGACTTCCAGGAAAAATCATTCATTCATTGAGCACAGCAAATTCTGAAAGTAGGTTGTTCTCACTTGACAGTAGATCAAAGTAATCAAAGTAAAGTCTCCTTTGGAGAGCTGTGAATATAATGGAAAAGAAAGTCATATATTTACCATGCTGTAATAGAATAGTTAGTAATAATACTCATTTTGAAGCATTGCCAAGTCTTTTGTAAGGCGTAATGGAAATGTTACATCAGTATGAATAAGAAAAAGATGATTTTCTCCAGCAGTAAAATGAATGATAGAATTCTTTATTACTGTTGCCAGAAAATTTATACTGACAAGTGTACCCATATAATTCATGGAATGACACAAAACATTGTATTGTCTTGTCTAAAAAAGGAGCATTTTAATTTAAGATGAACTGTACTTTACTAGCTGATGCAGTCTTCATAGATCATTGATTAAAGTTCTAAACATTAAAAACATTTAAAAAATTAAAACTTGGGTTTTCAATTTGTCTGACTAAAAAAAATAAATTCTCCAACTTTCTCATTTTGAAAGTTGAGCAACTGCAAAAGCAAAGCTGTTTTTATGAAAAAGTGGGCCTTAAGAAGCATTAGTTTTTGAAGATTAGGTATACCTCAAGGTCTGTGTGCCGCTTAGGATAAGAAAGAAAAAAAATAATGCCGTCATGCTCTATTTTACAAGAACTGTACAAGAAAATTATGGTCTTTGTGGAGAAATTTTAATCACTCCTTTTCATTGAATCATATAATGCTTGTTATTAATAGAAATAACTCTTTGAATGGTCTCACTCTGACTTCAATAGGGTTGAATCAGTGCACTATACATTAAAATAATGCAATGATATGTTGAAAAAGACCAATTTTCTTGTCTTTCTCTCATAAGAGCAGCATAAACTGGGATGTGTTCCATAATGAAAAGACACTCTTTTTTACTTGGTGCATATTAGTTCCTTCAAAAATGTTATTTCAGCTCAAAGGTGGTGATATGTTAGACAGATGATCATGAATTAAACACAGAGGGTTTTTTTTAATATTTAAAAATACTAGCATTACTTCAATTAAGAAAGATTTTAAAATACATTCATGTCTTCAGCTAAATAATTCTTATTAATTTTAAGCTTTAGAATGACCTATTTAAAATGTTAAAGCTCCTAGTTGCTACTTTTTGTCCCATTCAAAAGGGAGAGACTTACGAACCAAAATGAAAATAATTGTTATGGTAACATCAATAATTTTGGAGCATTTTAATTTTCAGAATTTAATGAGAAAGAAAACATAACCATGCTCCTTAAAGAATCCAAACTATATTAAGCCTGATGCAAATGAGCTTAAAATAGAATTGATTATTTAAGTGGTATCCATTATAATAATAAACAATATGTAAAGAAAAGGAAAAAGGTTTTCTGTTAAGGTTAATTACAATGAATTATACTTATTATTTTAATGCCAGCTTACCAAACATGATCAACATGTGTTTGTGTTTGTTTTTATTATAAAATGATTTTTGCTTTCTAAAATATGTATGTTTATTTCCCAAGCCTATACACAATATGTGTGTACCTGTGCATGTGTGTGTTTAGATAGTTACAGAACACATGAAAATTTAAGTAACTGAAGAAAGATGGAATTGGGGGGCATACCCACATTGGTTAGTAATTTTTTTTGTACTTATTACTGCTTTGATGTACATTTAAATATAACTATAGCATGACATGTTTTTTAAAATATTTTATTAATTTTAAATTTAAATATAAAACAAAGGGGAAAAAAGAACATTTCAATAGAAGAACATGAAAGGATTCAATATAAAAATAGATTTCCATTTCATAAAAACCAAGTAATAAATCCTACATGTTATTTTTAAAGCAACCCAGCTTTTCTGTGCTTCTTTTTAGCTTTTCTTTTGTTCTTTGCTGTGCTCTTTTTATTTTTCCCCTCCCTCCCTCTCATAGAGAAAGCTACAATTAAATGTGAATATATTCATATAGATACACATCCATAAACACACATACATATACACATATAAAAATGTATATGTAAGTGCCCATTGCATATTTCTATTTGTCAGTTCTTACTCTGGAGGTGGATAGCATCTTCTTGCATCTTCCAAATTTTTCCTTATTTTCCTAAATCAACTAGCTCATCATTTCTTGTAGCATAGAAGTATTCCATCAGAATCATATACCACAGCTTATTTAGCCATTCCCCAATTGAAGAATATCATTTTAGCCAATCTAATAGGTATAAGATTACATCTCAAAGTTATTTTAATTTTATTTCTCCAATTAACAATGATTTTGACCATTTTCTCATATAATTACATATAGTCTTGATTTTTTCATCGGAAAAAGAAAAAATTGCTTGTTCAAATACTTTGCAATTCATCTATTGGGGTATGATTTGTATTCTTATAAATCTGATGAGGTTCTCTATACATTTGAGAATTGAGATTCCTATCTGAGAGATTGTTTTTGAAAGGTTTTCCCCAAAATTTTCTGCTTTCCTTCTAATCTTGGCTACATTTGTTTTACTTATAGAAGAACTTTTTAAATTAAATAATCAAAATTATCCATTTTATACCCCAACAAGGCTGTCTGTCTCTTGTTCCTTCATATATTATTCTCCTATCCATGAGTCTGATAGGCAATATGTTCCATGTTCTATTTTTTTGTGATATCTATCTTTATATCTAGGTCATGTTTCTATTTTAACCTTTTCTTGGTACATGGTTTAATATATTCATCTATGTCCAATTCCTGTGAGACTGATTTTCAATTTTCCAACAATTTTTACCTAATAATGAATTCTTATCCTGAAAAACTTATATCTTTATATTTGTCAAATGTAAAATTACTATGGTCTTTTATTACTGTGTATCATCTATCTAATCTGTTCCTTTAATCCACCTCCCCATTTCTTAGCTAGTAACAGATAGTTCATCTATTCATTTCCTTTTTTATGGGTAAATTCATCCCATTCACATTCTATTATAATTATTTGTTGCTTCTTTCCCTCCATCCTATTTTTCCTCACTATCCTTTACACTATCCCTCCTCACTCTCTAGTTTCTTACTTCAAAGTTATATTCTCAATGTAATTTTGGCCATCCTACCATATGCCCATTTTAAAAAATGCATCTCATTAAGTAATAGAGAATATTTAAATTTACCTTTTAGTGGCTTTTCAAGCTCTAAATAGAATTTATCCACCTCCCCATCCTTTGCAACAGATGTTAGTTCACAAGCTATAATTATTTTTATGGCAGTCTTTTTATTTTTCAGATTCTTATGAGAACTGCAATATGGACAAATATGTCTTGTTACATTTGGACACACCATAATAAACTCTACTAATCATTTAAGAGAAGACTTGAGGAAGATTCTAAGTTTGTAAATCTGGGGAATAATAATGATTTGTGGAGTCTCCAATTAAAAGTGAAATCTGCTTTTAACATGTTAATATTGAAACATCTTTCCAATTAGCTGCTATTGTAATTTTGCCTTCTGGTTTGATTTATAACAAGACAGTACATATTGATATATTTCAGTTTCTCCACTGGTATACCCTCTTTTTGGTCACTGTATTTATAACTTAGCTCATTAAAAGCTAAGTTAACATTCATGGGCAGTATTAAAAACCGAGTGCTTGTTAGCACCTACTTTTTCACCATTCAGTCACCATTACTGAAAAGAGAAGAGAACCCACAAAAGTAGGAAACATTTGCATTTTTTCTAGAGGTGACTTTTTTATATATAAAAAAAATGTGCTAAATCTACTGCTGAGCTTCTCTATAGTTAGCTGTGCTTGTCCTCAGAAATAAGCCATAGTTCATTACTGAAATCGTTGTAGAAGTCTGCCTTTGAAATTGGAAAAGAGAATACTATTGAAATCAGGACTAAGCCACCTGAATAGTCTATGAAGAAATAATGCAAATTAATTTTACAATTATTTTTATACTTACTATGTACCACTCTCATTGCCTGGAAGGTATAGGCCTTGCCTTGATAAAGAAGCATGCAATCTGAGCTCTGGCCCTTGCTTAATTTCATCAGGATGCCTGTAAAGATTGGCTGCCAGAGGTCCTAATCATAGCTTTGGTAAGCACTCTGCCTGCTCACCATTTCTTATAGAGCAATAGTATTCCACTACATGCACATACCACAATTGTTCAGCCATTCCACAACTAATGGGCATCCCCTCAATTTCCAATTGGTTGCCACCACAGAAAGAGCTGCTATAAATATTTTTGTGCATGTGGGTCCTTTTCCCATTTTTATGATCTCTTTGGGATATAGACATAGTAGTGGTTTTGCTGAATCAAAAGTATAGCACTTTGCTCATAATTCCAAATGGCACTCCAGAATGCTTGGATTAGTTCACAATGCCACCAATAATGTATTAATTACTGTTTCATTTTTCCCACATCTCCAACATTTATAGTTTTCCTTTTCTGTCATATCAGTCAATTTGATAGGTATGAGGTAGTACCCCAGGGTTGTTTTAATTTGCGTTTCTCTAATGAATAATGATTTAGAACATTTTTTGTATGATTATGAAATTATTTAATGATTTAATTTCTTCATCTGAAAACTGCTTGTCCATATCATTTGACCACTTATCAATTGGGGAATGATAAGTATTCTTTTAAATTTGATTCAATTCTCAATATATTTGAGAAATGAGGCCTTTATCAGGAGCACTGACTGTAAATAAACATTTCCCAGCTTTCTTCTTTGCTTTTGTTTGTGCAGAAATTTTTTTAAATTTAATGTAATCAGAATTATCCATTCATATTTCATAATGTTCTCTATGTCTTATTGGATCATAAATTCTTCCCTTCTGCATAGATCTGACAGGTTAACTATTAATCTCTTTGCTAATAATTTGTTTTGCATCAATATTCATTAGGAAAATAGGTCTATAATTTTCTTTCTCTGTTTTGACTCTTTCTGCTTTAGGTATCAGAACTATATTTGTGTCATAAAAGGGATTTGGTGGGACTCCTTCTTTGACTATTTTTCCAAATAGTTTGTATAGTATTAGAATTAATTGTTCCATAAATCTTTGGTAGAATTCACTTGGAAATTCATCTGGAGGTTTTTCTTAGGGAGTTAATTGATGGCTTGTTCAATTTCTTTTTCTAAAATCTTTTTGAGTATTTTATTTCCTCTTCTGTTAATCTGGGCGGTTACAAAGATAATTCTAGGAAGGGTTTGGGAGCAATTCAAAGGCTGTTTTCTCTCATAATTGCTGGAAAGAAACTGAAGATTTTAAAAAAATGAGAAAAAATTTTTCATTGTAGGAACTCTTTTTCATGGGGCAGTAACGATGGACCCCCTAAAAAACCCTGGACTTTCCCATGTGGCCTAGGTTCCTGATTCTCAGGTCCCTGGAATTCACCTGGGCCACTGGACCCTTTCAACTATCCTTATATTGTGGTTTTGACCCTGCTCCAATCTCAAATTCTTTGTAACCTCTAACTTAGCCCAGCCCTTCATTGCCTGTTACTTCCAGATTGCTCCCAACCACTTCTGACCCTTAATTGTATCTAGACCCCTTCTCCCAGCCATCCCAGACTACTTGGCCACCCCTGGATCACATCCAGATCTTCCCACAGTCTTTCTGTATAAAAGGTCCATCTTGCCTCCATTAAGCTGCTCAGATTCTTAAAATCTGGCCAATAACACAGACTCACCAGGAATCTTGTTCACCCCAATCAATGTTTTAATAAACCTTGTCTCTGACTGAAAGAAGGTTTGAGTAGAATTCTTTTGAGGCAGACCTGTGCCCTTTTGCCCTTGAATTTCAGGGTTCTCAGCACCCCTAGACTGAAACATTATCATTGTGGTGTGATAAAATTAAAACCTTATAAAGAGAATGAAGAAGATTCAATTAGTATGGTATTAACAGATTGAGATGGCACAGGCTATTTGCCAAAACCAGAAATTTTAAAATATTAAATAAATTTTAAAATATTATATTAATGATCTATTTCATTTGTTAATGAATTATGTACATGTAGCCAATTATTTTAATTGCAGATCTGGTGAAAAAACAAACAAACAAACCAAACCAAACCACAAAGATTGATTATAGTGTATGAATACCAACCAGGAGGCAATTTTAATTGTTAAGCAAATGTATCAGGTATGAAGAATGCAACTTCACTTGTACAAGGTATTATGGGGTCTGGGTTCAGACCACACTCACTTGTAGGTAAAGTAACATCAACCTCCCTCTTAACTCACTGCTATATATTTAAGTTTATCCCCACAATATCTATAGCATTTAGGGATTTGTTTGAATAATGCATTTCTCATTAATAAGCTTGTAATCTCTATTTCAGGTAATTACCTCTAGCACCTACTCCTAATTCATTAAATATAAAATTAAATATTAATCATTTAATGAACTAGAAAAAGTTAATTTCCCAATTAATCTTATTTTTTCTGTATAATCAATAATAAAATAATTGAACATATAGATAGATTGTGTGTGTGTGTGTGTGTGTGTATATATATATATATATATGTGAGCATATGTGTATATATGTATGTATGCAAGTAAATATGTACATGCAAACTCTTCCCAACTCGCTTCCCCCACCTCTATAGAGGACCTGGACTTTTTTTTTCTTTTCTTTTTAATTTATGGAATGAAACAAGCATTTCCATAACATAGTACAATAAACAAGATAATTGTACATGAAGCTGCAAATCTACTCTGTACAGACTTTTCAAAGGTTTTTTATCATCAGCTGTTCTGCTTGTTTTCAATTATAGAAATATATGATAGCCTGACCAAACAGGTCATGATACCCTAACCAAACACCCTCTGTCTTTCTTCTCCTTCTTTTGAGCTATTTTTTGTATATTACCTTCCCCCATTGGATTGTAATCTCCTTGAGCTTACAGACTATCTTTTTTCTTGTTTTTATTCCCAGTAGTTACTGCAATGCTTATGGCATAGTAGTCAGTTAATAAATGTTTGTGGACTATAATTTTTATTCCTTCTCTCACTCTATGACTGTAAGTACACACACACATACAAACATATAGATATTTGGACTATATCTTTAATATTATTGATATATGGAGATCCCCTGAAGTAACTTCCTTTTCTGGTGCAGATTGGTTCATTCGCAGGGAGTTGTATGGGACACCAAGAGGTTTAAAAATTTGTACTGCATTATTCAGTTGGTATATGGAATAGACAGGCCTTTCCTCAAGTACATACTAGCTTCTAGGCTAGCTCTCACTTCACTATAAAACACTGTCTATTTTAAATTTTTGGAATAAAATTATTATAAATATGCATAAACTATAGATTCCCATGGATATGATTGTCCTTAAATATTGATTTGTGGGGAGAGTAGCAATATCAAATTCAGGGTTGTTAATTATAGTGTTTTATTCTCTTGGTGCTTATCCTCCTGCCAAGAGCAAATTATTAGGATAAAAACCATATGAACAATATAATAATATATGCTTATAATAACATGGTTATGATAACATATACTTTGTGCATTAAATATAGCATATACATATGTGTGAATGTAGTTATAAGTGGTCTTATTCACTATATACATAAAATATAATTAACAAATATGTATGTATATAATATGTATATATTGTGTAACACCAGTTACATATATTTTGACCAGCAAGGAAAAATTGGAAGATTTGACTTGACAAACAACTATTGCCCCAGGAGACAGACTGGATTATGCAGGTGCTGCATTTATGCAGAAGGTTTATGCACCAGATGTCATAACATTTAAAGACAGAGGGAGAGGTACTCTGGAAATGAGATCTACCTATAATTACTAGGTTTTTGGAGACCAATTCCTTTGCAGGCACTGAGAAAATTTTGAAAACCTGGCTATCTAAGCTTCTGGAAAATGTCACCCAGTGTTGCTCTGTCCTACCTTGGGAGTGATGGAGAGCATACTGACCTGTGAGTGTAGTCTGGTGGTGGCTTTGTGAGTAGGGAGTTAAAACTGATTTTCTTTTTGGGAAGAAAGATGCTGAGTACATCAGCAAATAGTTTGAGTGATTGAGAGTATGTCGAGGGAATGGAAGCTGGAAGGGGGATTAAAATTAATCATTTTAGTTGGCTTAACCCCCTAAGCTACCTCTGCCTTATAAGACCTTGATGGTGCCATTGAAACAGATTGAGATTGGCCGAATTGTTTCCTTCTAGGAATTTCAGAAAGGTAGTGGTGTGCTTTAACTCCCCTCTCCCATCTCTTCTTCTGCCTGGAATGACAGAGATGCATGTCAGAGTTTCTGTATTCTGTAAATCTCTTCATATTTTCTGATTTAATTGTAAATTTAAAGCCAGTTCACACTGGGTAAAAATCTGTTTGGCATTAACTATCCCTGACTGTTTAATTTGTTATTGACAAGGGAGAGGAAGAAGAAAATGAGCCATTATGTAGAGGGTTTTGTTTTTGTTTTTGTTTTGTTTTGTTTTGTTTTGTTCAAGAGAAGGTTTAAACCTAAACAATATGTGTCAGCTTTCTCCTTTCTGGGGAGTAGGGGTAAGTGAGTGAGAAACACAATGAGTCTGATTTATAAACATTTTTATAAAATACCAATAGCAAGGTAAGATTAAATCATATTCATCTAAATCATTAGCTATAATGAATGTCTAATCCAAAAATAGGCAAATTTAAATGGTGGAAGGAAGCTTGGTAAGTGGTAAGAAGCCACTGGTTCCTCAGAGGCCATTAATGTAACGCTACTTTATTCCACCCCTTCCTCCCAATAGTCCTCTCCCTGCCAATTCAAAGACTTTATACATTTTTAAGAGGTAGGTAGAGTTGAGACAGTAATCTGGAAAGTTACTTCCCCTGGGCAAGCTAAGGGAGGGATTTGGAAAGAATGGCTTTTACCTATATATTCTGATGGTGGGGCTAGCTAGAGATGGATTAGCTGGTTTGCCTGTGATTTCCACTCTATCCAACTTCCAACTCTGTAACACTTGTAAATAAATTAACACCAAAGTTTCTCTATTCTTTAAGTCTGTTCATAATTCATGATTTAAGTGGTAATTTAAGTCAACTCACTCCATAATTTTAAAAAAAATCTCGATTGTAGCTATGTGATTCATTATTGACAAAAGAGAAGAGAGCCAGTGAAAATAATGTTTTTAAAAAAGGATCAAGTTTTACCACTCTATTCAAAGTGTCAGATTTTCTCCTTTTGGGTGGTCTAATTCAAGACAAGTCAGAAAGTCCTTTGAAATGTGTTAGCATTTCTTATAACTTCAGGAAAGTTAATCAAATAAGTTGAAAAAATTGTCTTGACTGAGATTTTTTTTTCAACAGATTAATTATTACATAGAATATGAGCTTCTTTAGTGTAGGGACTTTTTCACTGCTGTTCTTGTGTCCTCATTATCTAATAGTATGCCAAATACATAATGAGTAGCTAATAAATGTTTGTTGATTACCAGATGCAAATGAAAACAGAAAATTTGAGTTTATATTACCACATGAATATCAGTTAACATAGCTCAAATTCAGGTAACCAGATTTTCCAGGAATGCTTGTCATTTCCTTGTCAGTAGGTGCTAAATAATTTACTTCCAAATAAATAGTAATGGTAACAAAAATATGTTTGAAAACAAATAATTTTCTAAAGGAGCTAAATTATGTAAGAATACAGAGAAGTTTTATAATTCTCAAATCATGGAAGTATTTTCTTCCTATAATGAAAAGCCATTGTCTTCCTCTTTAATACTAACTTATTGGAGAGAAGTTGGACTTATTTGGAAACCAAACAATGCAGATCATATTGCTCTGTACGATTTCATATTTTTTTCATGATTTCTTATGTGGAGGTATAGCTTTTTATGGGCTTATTTTGCTCAAAGTATCTGATTTAGTGTCACTTACAGGTCCACCCCACCTGCTTCCAAGTATTTAAATACTATTTTTGGATTTAGAAATCTGAAAAGCTTTTTAGATTCTGTTCTGCATTGGCAGCTACGTCTCTTTCCATTCTTTTCTTGATAATTTTATGCAACTGTACCTCCTGTCAGAACACTGCCAGGCAGGTGGGGCAGGAATGATCATCTTTGACAAGTTGGGCTTCAGAGACACACACAAATCCTCTTTGGGGTCTGTAAATAATTTATGGGACTAGGTTATTCTAAAATGGCACCATGCAATGTGATCATTATTTTTTTCCGATTTCATTTCATTAAGTGGTATACTATTCCCCTCTTCCTCCCAATCTAGTATATGGTCCCTGAAGAAGAGCACAACAATGACACATAAAAAGTTACATATACACTCACAAAATTCCAAAAGCTTTCTAAATGCTAACATCAGTATTATTTTGAAATTTGGAGATTGTTATAACTTTGTTAAATATTGGAGCTAATGTATTAAAGTATTTCTAATAGTAGCATGAATAGATAGGAATAAAGAAAAAATGTCTTTGTTTAAATTTGATATTGATAGGTAACTCAGGCATAGGACACAAATATGAGCCCTTAGCACTCTTGGCTGTCTTGTTTTTCCTTTGCTATACTAAAAATGATAATATTTTAAAATCTTGTTATAATTATTTAGATTGAACAAACATATTATTCCCATTATTAATTCATATTCTTTAAATTAATTCACATTATTTAAATATGATTTAGTGTGAGAGAACCAGTTTCAAGTCCAAGTTCTAAGATTTGCTGTGTCTGAGATCTAGAACAAGAGTTATTTGACCTCTCTTGGCCTCACTTTCGTTATTTATAGAATAAGAGAGGGAAGGAATGAAAAATTTCTGGAAAGCATCTCAATTCTACGTTCTATGATATTACTAAAATTGTATAATATGTGTAAATAGGTAAAGAAAAAGGGTTATGCTTTTTAAGGTAGGTCAGTTTAGAAGTGAATGTCATTTTCCTGCTAGGATGCTGAGGATGAAGAGCAATTAGTGTCTGTAAAGCAAATGATAAAATATTAACCAAATCATTAATGTGGGAGTTAAAATACAAGTTAGAGGATTGAAAGAAATTTAGAGAAAGGAACAATGGCAAAAAGTAAGAACCTTCTTTTGTTCAGACAATTTATCCCCTATGAAAGACATCATTATCAAAGAAAACCCATCTCTCTCCACTAACAAATATATTTTTCCTCTGCTTATGAGGAATGGTTTGATCTTAAGCTGATTAGTATTTGTCTTAAATAATTCCACTTTGAGGTCAATTCATTTCTACAAATAGCCAGTATTCAAATTAGCTCCATAAAATTTTTACTAAACACTGCTCTGGAAGGCATTCTGTTAGGCACTCTGATACAAAGACAAAAAAATGAAAAAAAGTGCTCTGTCCTGGAGGAGACAATAAAGCAGTGAACAATATCCAGTTCTTTCCTGCAAGGAGCTTATGATCTAGGAAGGGAGCTCATGTAACTTAAAAACTCACCCAAATATATGTAGGATAAGAGACCTGCAAGGTACTATAAAATCATGGGAGGAAAATGGCTCAGAATGGAAGGAAGGGCTGTAAGGAGAAAAGGGGAAGATTACGTATTTAGGGAAGAGGGAAATATTGAGCCAGACCTTAAACAAAATTTGGTATGTACAGTACTTTGCCAATTTTAAAGTTTGCAACTTTAATGAAGGAGAAAGCTATAAAAAGAAGAAAAATGCGACATCTGGACACAACTAGCAAGGATTTGAAAAATTACGCATCTATTTTAAATTGATGTGTAACCTGGGCTGATCTAGACATGCCCAGTTGAGGTACCATGGAGATATGTGTTCCCTACTGCATCAGTGAGTGGGGGTAGTCTCCTTTGATCGGCTGCCTCCATCATTAAAACTTGCAAAACTGAACCATTCATTAGGGACTGCAGCTGTTTTTAAAACACCGTCATCCCCAATTCCTCCTTAAGTGTACAAGGGAATGTTATGAAGCAGGGAGGAGAAAAAATGTAACCAACTTGTCTTCAAGCAAAAGGGGATCCAGGGCTCCATGTTACTAAAACTGGGCATGTCCAGACCAGGCCATGTTACATAAACAAACATTTAGTAAATCAGAATAACACAACTACTCTTGCAGATGAAAAGCAAAATTTTTCCTTCTTTATCTAAAATATAATTTTTCTTTCCTATTATAGACTTTTTACCTGCAAAGTTTCATCTTAAAAAATTACTTGTTGGTGTATCAGATAAGAATGCAAAAAATAATGACTTTAAAAAGCAGTATAAATGCTTGTTTTCCTCCAAGTCTGGAACATAAAACTTACCTAGTTGGTTGGTAAAAATTTGGAGGGGAGGAGCAAACAATTTTATTTCCCTGAAATAAGAAAAAGAGGTGATCCACTCTCCCCAAATATCTATAAATAATCAAAGGAACATAAAAGCAACTGATTGATCAATTTAGGGCCAGCTTTTAGATAAGACATATGGGTTGCTTGAGATATACAATTGTGAGAAATATCCTTGTATCAATTTTTGAATCTGACCAAGTTTTTGGTTACCACGACCTAGGTCCTCAGGTAAGGGGCTCTAATTAATAGGTAGGGGTGGTCCAGCTTCCTAGTCACATGGGGCTAGTTCAAACAATGCCATAAAGTTTTCTCACAATTTCTAAAATTGAATAAAGTTTCTCACAAGACAGATATTAGACTAGACCCATAATTGAATAGTAAAGGAACTGAAGTAGCTTCAGAACTGTGACACAAGTTGGAATCAATGCGGTTCATTTAATTCCTGCAGTTCCTTAAATCCCACCACTTGCTGTCGTAATCCCTTCAATTCCCTCAATTTGCAGATAGACAGACAGACAGACAGGTAGGTAGATAGATAGATAGATAGATAGATAGATAGATAGATAGATAGATAGATAGATAGAAAGGTAGATCAATTGAATCTTTCTAGCATAGATTTAAAACTTTAAAAGACCATAAAAGTAATCCAGCACAATTGGCTAGTATATACAGATAGGGGAATAGGCTCAGATGATGAGTAGAGAAACTTATCCATGATCACACAGGGAGCAAATCAAGTCTACAGACATTTATTAAGCACCTACTGTGTGTAAGTAGGTGTTAAATGCTTAGGGATACAAAGAAAGTCAAAAACAGTCTGCTCTCAAGTAGCTCACAGTTTATGGTAGACACACCATGGAAATAGCTCTATACAATAAGGTATATACAAAATAAATGGGAAATAATGCCAGAAGGAAAGCATCATCATTAAGGTGTATCAAAAATGGTTTCTTCCAGAAAGTAGGATTTTAGCTGAGACTTTAAGGTATCCATCAAAGCCAGAAGGCTTTGGTGAAGAAGAACATTACAATCCTGGAATAAAAAATACAGAGTTATATTGTCATGTGCAAGGAACAACAAGGAGGCTACCAATATCACTGGTTCATAGAATTTGTAGAAAGAAGTAATGTGTAAGAAAACTGGAAAGTTAGGTTGTGAAAGGCTGAATTCTGAAGGTGATAAGTAGCAACTGGAGTTTATTGAATTGGATAAGGGCAGGGAGGCTTGGTTAGAATTGTGTTTTAAGATCACTTTGATAATGGAGTAGAAGACACACTGAAACACAATTCCTGGCATGTAGTAGGCATTTAATAAGTATTGATTGATTGAAGTGGGGAGAAACTTGAGACTTAAAGGCTGTTGAACTAGTCCAGGAGTGAGGTGATCAGGGGCCTGCATTAGAGTGGTGGCAGTGTCAAAGGCAAGAATGGGAAATATGTGAGAGATTTTATGAAGACAGAATTAACACAAGTTGGCTACTGATTATGTACGTAAAGGGGCTGTGGAAGAATGAAGAATTGAATATGACACCTAGGCACACCAAGGCTGGGTGACTGAAAAGGTGGTAATCTCTTTGATGGCAATAAGAGAGTTAAGAAGGGAAAGTAGGATGGGAGAAAAATAATGAGTTCAGTTAGGCATACTGAGTTTAAAATGTCTAAAGGATTTTCAGTTTGAGGTGTCCAGTAGGCAGCTGAAGAAGAAAGGCGAGAGGTCAGCAGAGAGACAGTGACATGAGTGGTAGATGAATTCAGGTGCTCTGACTATAAATGCAACACATATTCCATCTGCACCTGCTATCTTCCAAACAGTAAAATGACCTCTATTAGCCCAGCATTGCAATATTAAGCTTGCATGTCCCTTCCCACCTACTTTCATACCCTCATCAAACGTTTATCCTATCAATTATTCCAGTTACTTGTCCTGCCTTTTACTTCTAGTCCGTCCATATACCCAGTAATCCATTCTATCCCCCTCTGACCAATCCGACCAACTTAGTCCTTTTCTGTATGAGAATTTGCTGGCTATGTATTCTTTTTGTTTTGGGGATCAAAAGCTTGCGCTGGAAAAGCAATACGATTTCCCCATCTCAAGGAGCATTTAGAGGGCTACAACTTTAAGATATTTTATTTTTCCCTAATTACTGTATAAGGAAAAGTTTAAAAGTTCTTTTTTTTCTTTTTCCAAAATCCCATAAAGAAGTTCTGTCACCTTTTCATCTCTGCTTTCTGTTCCACCAGAGCTTGCTGATGGACAAGTTTGTCATATAGGGTTTGCTTTTAGGGAGTTTAAAAGTCTAAAATGAGGAAAGGGCAATATTGATTGACATCAATGAAATTTAGTTTTAAAAATGTAAATTAAGATGGTGGGCAAGAAGCTATATATGTTCTTCTGTGAAAAGCAATGTAGTATAATTGAAATTGTTTTGGGACTAAAGGCTGGAAAACTGGTTCAAATCCCAGACTACTTCATAGGCATCACCTTCCTCAACTGTTCAATGAAATGGAATCTGTAAAGTCATCCTCTAAATTTTACATACAACACTTTACAATACAATATAACACAATATAATACAATACAATACAATGCATTGCAGCTTACAAATATAAGGCATCTTCTATGTGACAGGCTCTGTGTTAAGTTCTGGACATAAAAAAAATAAAAAAGAAAGACAGCCCTTGCCCTCAAAGAGCTTACAATCTAATAGGGAACCCAGAAAAGGATATGAAGACTATTTTCTAAGCAACTTTTTAGTAGTGCTTGAGGCAGGGAAACACATTGAGGAAGAGAGAACTGGTATCCTGGAGATGGAAGCATGATTCTTTTTTTTTTTTAATTCTAGTCATGTTTATTAACATAATAATAATCAACTTCACATGATAGTGGAACTAGAAAAAAATTGTAACATTTGATCAAATATTAAAGTTTATTCTCAAACCATCCCATCACTTGGCTATAAAATTTTCCTCCAGGTAAGCAAAAAAGGGGAGAGTGAAAACAGAATCAAAAGTTGACAATGAAAGGCTGATGTAAGAAACTTAAAGTTTATGCTATTGGAGCCAATCATGGTGGCATACAGGCACAATTATAGAATTTTCACCTTCAAATATCTTTGACATATGGAGAATGAGAATTCCAAAAATTTAGAGATAGAATTGGATTTTATGTATCCAAATCTGTTCATCTACCTCCTCTTTAAAAGGAATCATTGCCTACAGGAGAATCAGAAATTCCCCTGCAGACTTGAACTGAATGAGCTTCAAAGCATACAGAGTCCTCAGACAAAACATCGATTGGAGTGGTTTATGTTTTGAAATGTCACAACTGTGATATTAAAGGAGACAGGTCACGCCTGACCTACTGTTGATATAACCATAGGCTAGTAACAAATTCTTCAAGAGCTGCACAACCTTCCGTCATTCAAGAATTGTGGAGGACAGATGTTTTCCATCAGAGTGATAGTATTTTCACACAGCTTTCATTAAACTGTCATTTTTAAAACTACTCCAATTCAAACCCCTTTCTGCTTTGTTAGTTTTAATGTATCTGTCTGTACTTTGGATGACAGAGAGGTTGCCTTTGTTCTCAGATGTATGTAGACTTGCCAAAGACCAGACTGTGCATGCACACAGTAGTCCTCACAGGGATTGTATGTAATCACGCAATGGAAAACAAGCTTGGAACAAGCAGAAGCCTAAAAATTGATATTTATTCATGGCATGTAGACATAGGAATATTAACATGCATTCAAATGCTTTGAAGTGAAACATTTATGTGATTTGATTTTAAAGGATCAATAGCTTTGATATATTATCAAATTTGAAAAATAATTATTAAACATACAGAGGCATTATCTTTCTTGCAAGATAGAAATAAAATAGAAGCTTAGAACCAGTAGTAATACGGTTGTGAAAATACCCAGAGTGCAATGGAATTTCCAAAAATTACTCCTTAATAGCAAGGTTTAAGGGTGTCCTTGGCATGTAATTTCTTTGGAAAACATTTCATTGAATTTTTCTTACTTTAGAATGATTGATTTTGCTGCTCCCCCCCAACTCATTAAGTACCATTCTTAAAACCTAAATAGGAATATGGCGTTAAAATGAAGAAATCTACAACACCTCCAATTTTAAGTTAGGTAAGTACAATTAATATATTATGGTATTTAAAACAAACCCTTGCTTATTAAGTAAATCCTCTACCATATAAACTCATTTCTCTCCCTGATTCATGAGGGATAGTAGAAAGAGTGAGAAATACTAAAAAAGCTGCTTTAGGATTATTCATATAAAAAGTTAGTGCCCCACTGAAACTATATAAATTTGTTAAATGGGGGTGTGGTTTTAGGGCATTTGAAATACTCAAATGAGGAAAAAACTATGTTTAATATGTGTAGTAAAAATGTCCACATTTACTGCTCCTTGAAAGCTAATATAACAGAGTATATGTAACATAGCAATCAACTACCATAGAGAAGCTGATTGTTCACAATAAAGGGGTGCCCTCACTTGGGGCATGAATAAAGATAACATAAGTAATCCCTGATTACTATGAGGATACCTCCCCCAATGAGCTTTATCACTGAGAGTTAGTATCATTTTCATATGAAAATACTCCCTTTCGAACAATTGTCACAAGAGTAAGGAGTGCGTGTGTGGGATATTATTAACAATATATATAATCTAATCCTTTGGAAATTAAATCTTCTAGCAAATACAGAATTGAGGCTATACTTTAGATGTTAGTAAGGTATCACACTAAGGGCTTTTTGAATGAATTATAATTCCTTTGTAAGTTTCCAGTCCAATATTTTGATTAGAGTGAACTTAGGATTTTCTGACTGCTATCCTCATTTTGTTTCATTTGCCTATTGTTATTCATAAATATGCTAAATAGATAATGGAATTACCAGTGTGGAAAAATGACAAAATACCTACTATCTCCCCTTACTAACTTAGAATTATCAGATGAAACTTAATTAGTCAAACAATACTTCACAGAGTACAGAGAATAATTGATAATGGACAATCCGAGCCTTAAGTATAGTGGCACTCTGGGCACCATTATATAATTCATTAATGGAATCAATTTAGAATTCCAATTAAGGAGATTTCATCCCCTATTGCACTATGATTTCATTAAAATAAATGAGACTAGTGTGTCACCAAGTGTCTATTAAAGAATGATTTAATGTGATCACAATAATGTAGCAGCTACTTCAGAGTAACTTTCTAATCATGGTTAGAAAGTACCTTTAAGGAACATGGGAGTCTTTAAAAAAAAAAAAGCTCAGTCTCTACATGGATATACTTTCACATAGACCATAATTGCATTTCCTATTGATGTCATACAATTCTAAACACCAATATGCCAATAACCAAACAGCACTCTTTCTTTAAAACTTCTCCAGTGTATACCCAATCTTGAGCAGAGCCTTTATGAACTTAAGTATAGTCAAAGCCATTTCCAATTCCAGTCAGGAGGTTATAAGTAATCTGAAGACATGATTATGAGAATTACTGGACACAATATATCTATTAGTTTATTTTTTTAAATTTTTCTGAATTTTATTTAATTTTTGGGAAAGAGTTATCTTTTTATTTTAAGCAAAAATGATATTGTATGATTTCAATTATATCCAAATGTTTTTATCAACTTACAGTAAAACATTTTTATCATGAAATTTTTCTATTATTTGGTTTATTATATTGTTATTTGCTTATATGCTGTTATTTGTTTTATTACAAATGGGACATAGAGTACAAACTATTTTATTCCACAACTGAAGTCCTTTTAACATTTGTTGCTGTTCAGTCAATTTCCAGTTGTGCCTTATGCTTTGTGACTCCATCTGGAGTTTTCTTAGCAAAGATACTAGAGTGATTTAACATTTCCTCCTCTAGCTCATTTTACGGATGAGAAAATTAAGGCAAAGAGAGTTCAGTGACTTGCCCGGTGTCACCCAGCCAGTGTCTGACTGTCTGAGGCCAGATTTGAACTCAGGAAGATGAATGTTTCTGATTTAAGACCTGGCATTCTATTCCACTGATTTATATTTTATTTATTTTATTTAATAACATGACAATTTTCACTTAATATTGGTAATTTAAAAATTTTGATATTTTTATCAGTTAAATTATTTTTAACTTTTGCTATTTTATGATTTAAAATATTCTTTTAAAATTACTTAAACACATTATATATATGATTATGGATGCTTTTGTAGGCAGTTTTAGTAGATGATTTTCACTTCATCCCTGTATCCTCCTCATATTCATGCACTTCTAATGTTTCCACATGAAACAGGAAGATGTTATAACTATAAACTATTCCTCTCATTACTTTCCTTTTACATTTGTAGTTAAAATACTTAAATTTTCAATTATATTCTTAAAATAAATGACATATTTTGTATACTTTTACAACTCCTGAAGGGTCTTTTTTTGGTAATAATTTCTAGTCTTGAAATCAATAAGCACCATGGATTATTAGACTGGGGGATTCTCTGCAATTTATGTCTAAATATATATCTACATATCCAAGCAAAAAAGAATACATATATAATTCTCTAAAAATGCAAAGCTTTCTGACTGGGTAAAATTAAATAAAATCTAATCACATTGAAAAATTAATGCAGAAATAAAAAGACTTTTCACTGAAAAAGTCTAAAGTTTGGGACTTCCAGATTATCCCTACTTTTCATCTATGGTAATTTATTATATCATTTAATCCTGGTTTTAACATTAGATTCATATGATTTTTTATTTCCCTTTTTCTTTATTATTTACAGAATTGTTCTACTTTAAAGTCCTCTCATTGACACAGGCTAGAATTCCATTTCCATTTCAATTTATCTCATGATGGATCCCATAATTAGTCAATTGGATCCATCTGGAGTTAAAAGCATTTTATCAGAGATAAAAGTTCCAACTTTTTTTTCATCAGGTGGCACCATTATTATACTTATACTTATCTCTAGCACTCAAAGAAGAAAGGGAATTAAGCAATCAGAACAGGCAATCCTGGCTCACCATCATAAACCTGGGTAATTCTTTATCTTTAAATAATGAAGAACTTCCATGTTTTCAAATTTTGTCTAAAGGACATTAAACATTCAGATTATATCTTTGAAAATGAATAAACTCTTTAATTTGCATAGTGTTCTGCCACATTACGTATTTATGACAAATGGTATAACTGACAGGTGTCATTGTGAGGCAAGGTTTGGTCATGTGAGACTTCCCTTCCACCTTCTCTCCTGGGAATAAGTGGCAGGGTAGATTCTTTCCAGATCACAACTTTCTCCTCCTATTAGGCAACTCTCTGAGTAGTGACTTTCTTTTAATCTGTGCCTATACTCCATTCCATTAAATTTGGTGTCTGGGCTCTTTGATTTGCCTGTGTTTTAAACCACATGAAATCTGAATCAAAAGTGGGTCAATTTTAGCCTGGGGCAATGGTGCCAATTCATATAAATTAGCTATGTCTGTTACTTAAGAGCTTATTTCAAAGTTACTAATAAACATCAAAACCATAAAAGTATCTCACTATTCTAGATCAGTGTTCTCAGTTTGAGAAAATGAAGCTAACTAATGAATTAACTAATGTTTTAGATAGAGCTTTAGATTCCGGACTCTATTTAGTTCTGTGTATAAGGAGCTAGGCCCTTTTTTTCCCCGCACAGTAATCCATCCTTACTCATTTAATATATAAACCTGCATCACAAAGCACTTATAATCAACTAAAGTTTTATGTGAGAAGAAAAACAAATGAAATCAGGCATTATAAAGAGAATTAATGAATTGCACAAGTTTCAGGAGTAAATGCCTAAGGTCTACAGGTTAGAGATAAAAGCAAAATAAGGGGGAGAGAATTGAATCATTATGCTAGTTTTTCCTCATTCGGAGAAAATAATTCAGCCACACCTCTCAGCAAGAGCTTTAAATAGACAAAAGCAGCTTCACTATTAGTCAGCCACCTCAACACCCCAGTGTCTTAGTACCTATTTAAAATGCACGTATCCCTCTGTTGGTCTCATTCATTTGCTTCTTGTCTGTTAAAGTTGTCATCTTCAGTCTCTCTCCAAAAATGAAACAAAAAGTCCCTCAACTCTTGCTCCTTACAGTGTTACCCACACAATCCTTTATCTATTCTCCCCCTTAGGCCAGTAGCAGTGCTCATTCTCTCATTTGCAATACAAGATATTGCATTCTGCCCAAGGAACAACAATTTCTGTCATGTTTCCCCATGCTCACTCAGATTATACTAGCAAGACAGTTTTCATCTGAATGAATCATCCCTAAACTCCTAACCTTTCTTCTGTCATTCATTTACAATTTTCTGTGTTTATACTTAAGGGAGAACCTTTATACTTGATTACTTTTTTGTAAGGATTCATCATGTGTGTGTGTGTGTGTGTGTGTAATGTCTCTCAGAGATGTTCATTACTTGAGGCAATTTTTTGCAATGTTAACTTTAACTAGACTTGGAAACAAACCCTGAAGGTTGCATATGAACACATATTTGGCAGAATGTAATACTAGGAAACACTATGCTGCCTTTTTATTTTCTCTTCTAAAATGGTGGTTCATATGGTCTGATGGTTACAGTGAAAGAGTACATGCCAGGAGGATCTCGATCTCACATGTTATGCCAAGTTAACCCACAGAATCACTATATGACATTAAACTAATCCCTTTTACCTCCTCATGGCTGAGAAGCCATCTGAAAAATTGGCTAAAAAGCTAGCTGGGGCTAAAAATATCATTCAAGCAGAACATATGAAAATATATGAAATTTCCAAAACATAAGAGAAATAAATGCTTGGAAATCAGCTGTCACTTTGCTAATACATCTACGAGTGATGTGTAAGGGTTGTTTTAGAGACTTAGTCTAGTGCCAAAAGCATCTCCAACAATATGCAATGGTATTACCATGTTATTGTGTGGTCTTGATTAAATGAAGTAGAATAGCATAGTAGATGTAGAGAGCTGTCCTTGAAGCCAAGAAAACTTGGGTTCAAGTCCATAGTTGGGCATATACAGGTTATAAGACCCTAGGATAATTATTTAACCCCTCAGTGTTCTGGGCAACTCTCTAAGAATATAAATCGCAAAGAAGGTTCTGATCTGCATTGGTAGAGGTAGTTTCCTCATTAAGGAGTTCCCTTTGAAAAGGAAATCACAGTTTCATCTATATAGCTTCCCATCTGTATACCTTGGTTAAATAAGTTATGAAAGTGTAGATAGATGGTCTTTTAAAAAATACTTTCTAAGTTGTCAATAGTACCTTTATTCTTATTAATCAACAGAATTAACAATGAGTAGGATTATTTTCTGAGCAATCATTACACTACAAACCTGATCTACATTAACATATATAAACTATAAATCAATTAATAAACATATATTAAGTGCCTACTATGAGCCAGGCTGCCTGCTAGGCTTTGGGGATGCAAGAAGAGTTTAAGAAAAAAAAAAACAGTCTCTGTCCTCAAAAGAACTTACAATCTAAAGGGGAAGTCAATACACAAACAAATCTATCTATCTATCTATCTATCCCTCCATCTATTTGTCCACCCACCCATCCATCCATCTATCTGTCTATCCATCTGTCCATCCATCCATCCATCCATCCATCCATCCATCCATTCACCCATCTATCAATCTATTTATCTATCTATCATCTATCTATCTATCTATCTATCTATCTATCTATCTATCTATCCCTCCATCTATTTGTCCACCCACCCACCCATCCATCCATCTGTCTATCCATCTGTCCATCCATCCATCCATCCATCCATCCACCCATCTATCAATCTAACTATCTATCTATCTATCTATCTATCTATCTATCTATCTATCTATGTAAAACAAGTTCTACTAAGTAGGAAACAATTAACAAGGGAATGTAGTAGAACTAAGAAGGATTAAAGAAGTCTTTTTATAGAAGATAGGATTTTATTTGGGACAGCCATAAAGAATGTTTAGAGCAAAGAGATGAAGTATCTTATTCATAGAACAGGCAGGAGGCTGTTGTCACGGGATAAAAGAGTAAAATGTCAGTTAGCAAGGTAAAAGAAGAATTGAAAGGTAAGAAAGGACTAGGTTACGAAGGGTTTTGATTTCCAAACAGCATTTTGTATTTAATCCTAGAGGATACAGGGAGCTACTAGAGTTTATTGCATAGAGATCTGTGTGTATATCTGTGGGGGGGGGGTACGCATGTTCATGATGACTGAACTTTTTTTTTTTAAGATAATCACTTCAGTGGCTCAATGGAGGATGGATAGGAGTGAGGAGAGACTTGAGGCAAACAATCCAACCAGCAGGCTATGGCAAGAATCCAGCCATGAGATAATGAGGGCCTTCACTACAGTAGTGGCAGTGTCAGAAGAAAAAAGAAGGGTATATAAGAGAGACACTGCAAGGTAAAATTGACATGATAAATTGGGAGCGAGAGATGGTGAAGAATCCAGGACGATTCCTACATAGCGAGCCTGGAGGGCTGTGAGGATGATATTCCTCTTTGCAATAACAGGGAAGGTAGGAGGAGAGGGGGAAATAGTTCATCAGCGATGAAGTAGCAAATAAGAAAGACAAAATAAATGTGCAGAAATATAATTTAGTTGGTAGACACGTTATTCCTGGTCCTAAAATACAAGCTCCAAGAGGTCAAGAATACTCTTTTCTACAGGTTTTTTTTTTAATCTTTTTTAAATGTATTTAAATAACACTTTATTTTTCCCCAATTACATATTTAAAAGCAAATCAGCATTCATTTTTATAAGATTTTGAGTTCCAAATTTTTCTCCCTCCTTTCCCCTCTTCTGAAAATGGTAGGCAGTTTGATATACTTTATACATATGCTATCATGTAAAACATATTTCCATAGTCTTCACAGTTGTGGAAGAAGAAACAAATAAAAAGGAAATAAAATCATGAAAAAGACTAAGGCAAGTAAAAAGAAAAATATTCTTCAAACCGTATTCTCAATTCATCAGTTCTTTATTGGGATATGGATAGCATTTTCCTTCATGAGTCCTTTGTACTTGTCTCAGATAGTTGTGTTGCTGAGAACAGTTGAGTCATTCATAGGTGATCATCACACAATGTGCTGATACTGTATACAATGTTTTCCTAGTTCTGTTCATTTCACTTTGCGTCAGTTTGTACAAGTCTTTCTGTGTTTTTCTGAAATCTGCCTGTTCATCATTTCTTATTGCAAAATAGTATTCCATTACACTTCATATTCCACAGCTTGTTTAGCCATTCCCAAATTGATGGGCATCCCCTCAATTTCCAATATTTTGCCACCACAGAAAGAGCTGCTATAAATATTTTTGTACATGTGGGTCCTTTTCCATTTCTTATGATCCCTTTTTGGCATACAAATCTAATAGTGATATTGATGGATCAAAGAGTATAAGCAGTTTGGTTGCCCTTTTGGCATAGTTCCATACCTCCACCAACAATGCATTGGTGTCCCAATTTTCCCACATCCTCTCCAACATTTATCATCTTCCTTTTTCGTCATAGTAGCCATTCTGATTGATGTGAGGTGGTATTTCAGAGTTGTTTTAATTTGCGTTTCTCTAATCAAAAATTATTTAAAACACTTCTTGTGCCTATAGATAGCTTTCATTTCTTCATCTGAACACTACCTGTTCATATCCTTTGACCATTTATCAACTGGGGAATGGTTTGTATTCTTATAAATTTGACATGATTTTCTATATATTTGAGAAACGAGGCCTTTATCAAAGACACTTGCTGTAAAGATTATTTCCCAGGGTCACAAAGCTAGTAAGTGTTAAGTGTCTGAGGCCAGATTTGAACTCAAGTCCTCCTGACTCCAGGGCTGGTTCTGTACCACGTAGTTGCCCCAATTGTACTCTTTATGGAGTTTTCTTCTGTGGATTTTTATATCTCCTTTTCCATTTGGCCAACTGCACTTTTAAGCAGTTTTCCAAACTGTTGACTCTTTTTCTGTAATTCTCTTGCATTACTCTTACTTCTTTTCCCAATTTTCCTTCTACCTTTCTGCTTTCCTTCTAATCTTGGTTGAATTGGTTTTGTTTGTACAAAAGCTTTCCAATTTAATATGGTCAAAATTATTTATTCTACATTTCATAATGTTCTCTATCTCTCCTTTGGTCATGAATTCTTCCTCTCCCCATAGATCTGACAGGTAGACTATTCCTTGTTCATCTAATTTGATCACTTCATTGTCTATGGTGCTTTTATCAAGATGTAATTTCCTTCCTTATCTCTTTTAATTAGGTCAATTTTTGCTTTTACTTTATGTAAGATTAGGATTGCTACCCCTGCTGTTTTTTTTTTCTTTTTTCATTTTGTTTTGTTTTTACTTTGTCTGAAACATAATAGATTCTGCTCCAGCCCATTACCTTTACTCTCTGTGCGTCTCTTCTTCAAGTGCTTCTTAAAAGCAGCATATTGTGGAATTCTGATTTTTGGTCCACTCTACTATCTGCTCCCATTTTATAGGACAGATCATTCTATTCACATTCACATTTATGAGTACTGCCTGTGTATTTCCCTCCATCCTCTTCTTCCTTCTATTTGTCCTCTCTCTTCTTTCACCCTTTCCACCTTGCCAGTGTTTTGCTTCTTTCTACCACTTCTCCTGATCTCCCTACTCTTTACTTTATCTTCTACCCTCCTACTTCCCTGTCAGATACGGTAGCTTTCTATATTCAACTAATTCTGTATATTATTGCCTCTTTCAGCCAATATTGATGAGTGCAAGGTTCAAAAGATGCTCATCATCCATTCTTCCATTTTCCCCTCCACTGTAATAGAATTCTTGCCTCTTCACGTAAGATAATTTACCCCATTTTACCTCTCCCTTCCTTCTGCACCTTTTTTACTCCTCTTTCTCATCCATTAAGTTTTTTTATGTCATTCCTTTAAATACACCTTTTACCCATACCCTCTGTCACTACACATTTTGTTTATCTGTACTATTAGTTATATAATTTTTAAGAGTTATAAGTATTATATTCCTTTGTAGGGATGTAAACAGTTTAGTTCTACTGAATTCCTTATGTTTTCTTCTCCCTTTTTACCTATTTTTGCTTCTCTTAGGCTTTGATATTGGAGGTAAAATTTTTGGTTTAGTTCTGGTGTTCCCCTTATGAAGGCTGAAATCCTCCTATTTTGTTGAATGAACATTTTTCCCTTGATGTATTATGCTTAATTTTTCTGGATAAGTGAATCTTGGTTGTACTTCTAGCTCCTTTGCCCTCCAGGATATCATGTTCCATGACCTCTGATCCTTTAATGTTGCAGCTGTCAATTCCTATGTGCCTCTGATTGTTACTCCCCGATATCTGAATTGTTTCTTTCTGTGAATTTGTAGCATTTTTTTCTTTCACCTAATAGTTTTGAAATATGGCTATAATGTTCCTTGGATTTTTATTTTATTTGGGGATGTGTTTTCTGAGGTAATGGGTGGATTCTTTCAATGCTTATTTTGCCCTCTGGTTCTAGGACATCAGAGCAGTTTTCCTTGATAATTTCTTGAAAGATGCTGTCCAGGTCCTCCCTTTTGATTATGGCTTTCAGGTAGTTCAATGATTCTGGTATTGTCTCTCCACAATCCATTTTCCAGGTCAGCTGTTTGTCCCATAAACTATTTTGCATTTTCTTCCATTTTTTTTCATTCTGAATTTGTTTGATTGATTCATGAAGTCTCATAAAGTCATTAGCTACCACTTGCTTAATTCTACTTTTAAGGTTTTGTTTTCCTCAATTAGCTTTTGTACTTTCTTTTCCATTTGGTCAATTGTACTCTTTTTCTTTTTTTTTTTTCCAAGACAATCAGTGTTAAGTGACTTGCCCAGGGTCACAAAGCCAGTGTCAAGTGTCTGAGGCCAGATTTAAACTCAAGTACTCCTGACTCCAGGGCTGGTTCTGCACCACATAGTTGCCCCAACTGTACTCTTTAAGGAGTTTTCTTCTGTGGATTTTTATATCTCCTTTTCCATTTGGCCAACTGTACTTTTTAAGCAGTTTTCCAAACTCTTGACTCTTTTTCTGTAATTCTCTTGCATTACTCTTATTTCTTTTCCCAATTTTTCTTCTACCTTTCTTATATGATTTTTGAGCTCCTTTTTGAGCTCAAAATATGATGTCTTTCTGGGCTTGTGACCACTTCCTGTTTTTCATTGGAGTCTTACCCACACATGTATTGACACTTCTGCCTTTGTGTCTTGATCTTCCCTGTCACCTTAATAACTCTTCTTTGTTGTTGTTGTTGTTTTCTGCTCACAGCCCTCCCACCCCCCACATCTTTTGGTCTTTTCCCTTTCTTTTAAATTTGAGCTCTGCTCTCTGGGAAGAAAGGGCACTGTCTCAGGTTTCTTGTGCTAATGACTATAGGCCCTGGCTTTTTACCTGGTGCTGCACTGATATTGCCCTGAGGCCCATGGGGGACCCTTGCATCTGGTGCTGTACTGTGGAAGTGGGTTTGGCTGGTGTCTTTGGAAGCCATAGGGGTCTGGCAGCTTACCTGGTGCTAAACTGGGGTCCTAGGGGTGGTGTCTGGCTGTGCTAAGGCCCAGTGTGGTGTTTCTGCATTTCCCAGTGGCTACACTAAAGCATGTGGAGGTCTGGTCTCTAAAAATTGCCTGTTTGCCTGGGGCTACAGTGAAACATGGCTGACCAATGCTGGCTTGCAGCTGCCTATTTGTTTAGGTACTGGTAGGGTAGGCATCCACCTTTTTACCCAGGGTTCTGGGGGCTGTCTGCTTGCCTATAGCTATGTTGAAGCATGCTATGGTTCTTGGAGCCAGAATCTGCTGGTTCCTCTGGCTGTGCTAAGGCACATGGGGGATCCTCTGGTACTGGAGTTTGCCTGTTCTATCACATTGAGGCTCAGGATCTTTTGCTGATTTGCTGGGGTGGGGCTTGCTGCTGGTTTGCTTGGACACTTCCCTCCTGAGCTATGCTCCCCTTTCACCTGAGTGAGATGGATCTTTCTGGCTCATCATCCAAGTTTCTTGGGCTAAAAGATTGTTTCTTACCATCGTTTTGCTGGTTCTGCTGTTCCAGGATTTGTTTTGGGTCTCTATTTTGTGGTTGTTTGGGAGTAAATGTGGGAGAGTTGTAGTGGTTTATTGCTTACTCTGCCGTCTTGGCTCCTGGAAGTAGGACTTATCTAGAGTTTTTATATCTGCTAAAATCTAGAATAGTGCTCCATATACAGCAGGCATTTGTTTGGTGAATGGACAATGACAACTTTGCAGCCTTTAATTGTGTGTAGTTGCATGGAATGTATGGAGAGGGAGTAGGTGAATGCATAAATGTTGGCAATGAATGAATGTCAGCTATTCGTGTGGGAACAGATTCCTTTTGAGCAAGAGTCAGATTAACAGTCATTCCAAATATTCAGGCAAATCTTTGAGTTTTGAAGACTAGATCAATCTAGCTGATCCATAATATTTTTTTAAGTTTATTAAGACCAATGTTAATATTCACCAACTATGCATATTACTTATATGGTTTGGCCATTCTATCTCCTTTAAATGTGTCAATGGCAATAAGAAAGATAAACTAGAGATCTTAATATAGGACGCATATTTGACTCGATCAGTAATCATTGTTACTTTTTGAAATGGGATTCATGACTAGAAATATGATTCTAGAACAGCATACATTATTTGAGGGGAACAAGATTTGACAAAGGTGGGAAGAGTAATGCTACATATTCAGGCAATATATTCTTATGAAGAAATCTAGGAATCAGAAGGGAATTTACATGGCAGAAAACATTTCTGTGGAAATTAATGGGTGCAGAAACAAAAGTGATTATGTGATCACAATATACCACAGACCACCAGGAAAGAAAGAATATAGAGAAGAAAATAAATCACCAGCCTGGCAGAGAGGTATAATGGAAGTCTGGCACATGCACAGAAATCCTGGGATGGCATCTTTTGAAGTGGAGAATACGTGAAAACTGCTTCAGGAAAATTGTGATATTGTGTGTGTGTGTGTGTGTGTGTGTGTGTGTGTATGCAGAGAGAGAACATATATACATATATGTTCTTAAAATCTAATATATTATGTTAAATTATCAGAATATATAAAATTATATTATTGTATGTTAAAATATATAATATGGTCACAATATATTTTATTTTAACAATATATTTAAATAATTAAATATAATGTATTATATATAATATGTAATTTTTATATCTCCTTTTCCATTTGGCCAACTGTACTTTTTAAGCAGTTTTCCAAGCTGCTGGCTATTTTTCTGTAATTCTCTTGTATTATTCTTATTTCTTTCCCCAATTTTTCTTCTTACATGATTTTTGAGCTCCTTTTTGAGCTCAGAATATGATATCCATATAATATATAATATGGTATATTATATATTATAACATATTATATATAATATAATATATTAGATTTAAATAATGTACACACGTTCTTAATTTAATTCTTCTAACCTGATTGATCAACTCCCTAGGAATAAACATTGAATTATTTCAACAGTTCTGTTTCCACTCCCTCCATTTTTATATGAATTGTTTATTCTTGTGTTTTAAGATTTATATTCATGTGGACTCATGCCTACTGGTCTGATTTCTCTCACAATCCTTATAACTTAATGTGCTCTTTCTCTGAATTCTTTGAAATCTGCTTTCCCAAAATCTATGGTATATCTTAGATTATAACTGTCTTCTGTTCTACAGAAAAAAAAATTAAGAATGTGTGTCATACACCTCAGCAATCAATTCCCCCTTTATGGAGAGATCCAGAATAGGATTTCCCTTTGTTAGTTCCTCCTCCTTTGAAAGTTACAAACTTATTAGCTTCTCTGTTTTAAGCCAAAAGATGGCTCTAACAGATGTCCATGTCACTGAATTCTACCATTGTGACTCTGTAGTGAGGATTCTTTGTCTGTCTTTCTCTTCTTTTGGGTTCTAGGGCACCTTTACCATCTTGGGGTATCTCTTCTCTACTGCCATTGACTTGAATTTCCACTAGTTATGATCTCTCTGTTGATGGAAGCAAAAATATGTAATAGAGGATGAATGAGACTATATGCCGTGCCATCCTGATTACTGAAGTTCAGAATGAATTGAAGTGAAGAAAGTTAATTGCAACAAAAATCGTAATTGAACACTATTTTTTTAGTTCTGTTGGAAAAAAGAAAGTGGAAGAAAAAAGATAGCATGGAGTTGATCAGATGCCATTAGCTAACAAGAAAGAGAAGGCAAAATTTATCAAATCTTAAACTGTTTCTTTTTTTTTCTTCTAAGGAAATAAATCTTTGGAATGGAAAGAATAATAAAAATGGCTAACAGGAAGTTTATGCTAAAGATGAGTAAAACAAGAGTGTGCCTAGTTGCCTTTGACAAGATCAAGTCACCTGACTTGATAAACTGTATCCCCAAATATTCAAAGAACTGTTAGATGTGATCTTTGATCTTGGAGAAGGGAGAGGTCCCACACTATTCAAGAAGGGGGAAAATCTTAATTTGTAACAAAGGGAAGTCTGCAAACAAGAAGCTGATGAATTTGACTTTGATTCTTGGCAAAATTCTAGAGCCTATCATTAAAGAGATTGGCTAGTGAATATCATAAGGATCCAGTATAACATTTTCATGAACAGTTCAAGACAGAAAAAGAACTGAATTCCTTTTATTTTCTTTTTTAAACATACTTCCTAAACTGGTAGAGTAAGAGAATGTATAGATACAGTTTACCTAAATTTTTCAGAACATATAATAAAGTCTCTTCTGCTATTCTTACTGAAAAGATGAAGAGATGTAGGCTAGATTAAGTGAATGCAGCAATGATAAAATGAGTGCCCATCAATGGTTTAATGACATTTCACCAGGAAGTCCCCAGTAGTACTCCCTCAGATGTCTTAGATATACTCAGATACATGTGATTGACCCTCTTCCATTATTTTTTTCTTTACCAGTCATATCTATAAAGCCATAGATAGTATGTTCATCAAATTTGAAAGCAGTACTAATTGAGGTAGAAGAGTTAACACATTGGATGGAAAAGTTAGAGTTCAATATAGCTTTATAAGCTAGAATATTGGTTCAAACCTAACTAAATCAAACTTGATAGGGATAGTCATATTTATATTAAATTCAATAGTAGAAGATGGAGGAGAAATCACTACATTATAGTTTGATTAGTTTATGTTTTAGTTCTCATCCTTTCTTCTAATTTAGTGTCCTTTCTATTTTATTTCTTGGTGCCCTAGGTTTATAATTACATTGAAATAATTGGTAACACACACATATGTGTGTGGACACACATATATGCACACACATAACATATATGTGTGTATACTATTGTTGATGTGCTATAATATACACATATATCCTAACATGTGTGTCTGTGTGTATGTATATTATTGTCCTACACTTTTTGACACATTCTCTTTGATGCTTTTTTTTTTTGGCAGAAATACAGCTCATAGCTGGACTGAAAAGCTGCCCTAGCCTTCTCTCACACTGTGGGAATCTACTTTTCATTGTCCTACTCCTGGTCCTAAGCAGTTTTGGGGACTGATTTCAGCTATGTTTCAATCCCCTTTCCTTTAACCCTAGTACATCCACATACACTGCCCACTTGCCTCATATCTATCCCTGTTTCTCATTCTTTCCTCATTCTTTCCTCAGGCTCAGATGGGTCACCTTCCGAAATTTATTCTTTGTAGATTTGGGGGAGAGATTGTAGGTGTTGTGGGCAAAGTATATGAAGCTCTTGGGGTTTTCTAACCTATAGGCCAGCTACTCCAGACAAAGGGAAGCTCTCTCACGCACACACATCCCTCCAAATCCTCACTACTCTTCACATGGGTGGGAAGAGTTAATATTTGCTTGTTGCAACAGCATTGATTAGAGACAAGGTATCAGAATATCTTCAGTAGGAGACAAATCCTTTTGAGGGTCCCAAAGTCCAAGTCCATTGGATACTTTTTCCCCCACCCTCAGGTCCCCAAATTTGAGTGTAGACAGTTGGAGGAAAGGTGCAGCATGAATATATTTATGGCAGTTAATCTAATCATGAAGCTTTTACATTTCTGGGCTTCTTGATTTCTTTTTCTGTGTATTCAGTTATAATTGTTCCACCTATAAAGTATAATTCTGAGAAAGGGAGAGAGAGAGAGAGAGAGAAGAGAGAACTGTGAAGAGAAAAGTAAAGACTTGTTTCTATGTACAATGTAGAAAGACTAGTTTTCCCTCTTGTTTGTCATATGACCCAAAAGCATAGAAAATATTTCAAATTTTTAAACAATCTGAATATTTTGGTGAATCACAGACTCAGTATGAGTCAATAGAGCGTTGTCCAATGAAGCTAATGTGAACTTGAATTGTATTAAAAGAGGCCTATTATACCAGGATAATTTTCCTGGTCAAATCCCTTATCTAGCACTATGTTCAATTCTGGGTGCCACATTTTAGGAAGATTACTAACTATCTATAGAGTTTCAAATATAAGACAACCACTATAGTAAAGGGTCTTGATTTCATAGTACATGAGAATAAAATTAAGAAATTTGTGTTATTTACCCTGGAATAAAGGTGATTTAGTAGGAACTTCAAAGCTCTCTTGAAGTATATGCCACATATAAGAGGCATTAAATTTGTTCCTCTTGGTCCCAGAGGACAGACATAGGGAAAGGAGCAGAAGTAGCAAAGAGACCAATTTAGACTTGATGCAAAGAAAAAAATAATCCTAACAAGAGCTATTCCAATATGTAATTGATTGTTTTCAGAGGCAGGGGGTTTCTCTTTATTAGGACTCTAAGTAAAGTCTGGATTGTTGGATTAGTATAAATGGACTACTCTTTTCTTTTCTTTTCTTTTCTTGTCTTCCCTTCTCTTTCTTCCCAGTAGTGTACACTAATTTCCTCTAGTCCTTCATCACCTATTTACTTCCTAACCTGTTGTATTTTTGTTTCATTTTCATCACTGTCTTAAAACTGCTTTCTTCAAAATCACCTATGACCTTTTTAATTTCTTAATCTAATGATTTTTTAATTTCTCATTTTCCTTAACCCTCTGAAGTATTTGTTACTATCTTACGTGACAATTGACTTTAATTGTTTTACCTTCCTGACAGCTCTTTTTATGTCTTCTTTGTTGGCCTTTTATTCTTCTCCTGTTCCCAAAACATGGGATTCATCTAGTTTTTTTTTCCTCTCATCTTCTTTCTTCCTACTTTTTCTCCCTTGGTGTAACAGTATGTGCATATACATTGAGTTCCTGAAGAAAATAGCCACAATATTGGGAAAGTTTAGATAAACATCTTCCCATAACCATTCTGAGGCTGTATCTATGAACTATTGTTCATAGATACCCTACTGCTCTGTTGGCAAAAAAAAAAAAAATCCTCATTCAAATTACATTGTTGTCCTTAAGAAATGAACCTCCTAAGAACAATTAGCAAAGAGTCTCTAGTTTGAAAGTGTTGCATCCTGCCTGAGATAAAATTTGTGCTCTGAGGCACATTTATTTCACTTGTTAAGTGCTACTTGAACTAATAGCAATTTCTTAGGTGAAAAGAAGTTTGATCCTTTTCTTATTTTTCCATTATAAAGATTTGGCATGCCATCAATTGGCATATCCTGCCACATTGTGCTGAATTGTTTTAATGGTTTTCTGTTCAAAACACATACGGGTGCTTTTGTCTATAAAATAAATCATCAGCTCATATTGTGATATTTCCAAGAGAAGTGCACTTGATTACCTGCCACCAGTCCTGCATCAAAGACACCGCAGAAATAAGAAGAAAACTGAAGGACATTGAAACCCAGGGGAAATAAATAAATATAATTGCTGCAGAATACAGGCAAAAATGAAATCATATTTCTTCTTCAAAAAACCTGGGTAATTTTGAGCTGTGAATGGTAGTACTTATTCCAAATGGCTGCGTGTTCTGTGAGCAAAAATAACAGATAATCAAGGATCTTCCTCTTTCACATATGCCAGCTTTCTCTTCCTTTCTTCAAAGATCATTTGAAGTACTATTTTCATTATGGATTTTGTCATTAGAATGAAGGTAAGTTGTGGAATACCATCTGCTTTTGCTCTAACATATTTTGGAGTATCTTTAAACCCTTTACTAACTTAGAGAATTTATGATTTAGGTGACAGGAATTCAACTTTTCCATTTTAAAATATGATTGAGTAGGGTCATACATTTGGAAAAGAGAAAAAAACTCCATTAACAAAATTAAAACAAATTAAGCTATTTTATGATGTGTGCACTTAATGAATGTTAAATTCAAATCAATTTTAATGAGTTTTTTTTAAAGCTAGAGTCTTTAACTAAGAAAAGGATTTCATAAGATTTGAAATGCAGACCAATCAGTCAACTAGGATTTTTTAAGAGCTTAATATGTGCCAGGAACTGTTCTAAACACTAGTTACAGAAAGAGAGGCTAAAACACTGTCTGTGCCCTCAAGGAGCTTATATTCCAATTGGTGGAGACAAGATGAAAATAACTGTGCATATATAAGATCTATACAGTGGAAGGAACTCTCAGAGGTTAAGGAATTAGTAGTTGTGAGAGGAAAGATTACCAGGAAAGGCCTTCTACAAAAGAAGGAATTATAATTCTATGATTCTGCTCAGATATTAATCCAGAATAAACTTTAAGCTTTATTTTATATGGATAGCTACACAGATATATGCATGCACACATGAAGACATACGTGTGTACATACTTAGTTAATATGTATGTGTGTATATGACTATGTGCATATGTATGCAATACATGTATAAATGTGTATATGTACTATTATATTCAAATTTTGTGTATTGTGTACATATGACTATATGTGATTTTCTATAACTAATCGGGGAGAACTGGAAGATTTTCATTTCATTTTTTCTTTTCTTTTTTAAAATCACATGCATAAAATGGAAATGTATGGGGCCTAATTTGCTTCATCAGAGAAGTAACCATGGGCAATAAGTTCAGTCTAAATATTTAATGAGTTGAAGTAAATTTTATTCCTTTTTTTAATGGCTGTAGGTAAAGACCTGTAGCCACTTCCTCCATAATTATGTGATTGACCCCATCAAAATGCAGCATAGAAAGGAAAAATTTTTAGTATTCCAATGAGCAGGGGCTTAGCTAAGAGTCTATTTACATAAATTCATGGATATTGAGCCCTTAGGACTAAGAAAGTGAATGCTTTCATCCATAAAAGTGATAAAACTAGGAAATGGAATCAGCATTCTGAGAGCCATAGAGAATCTGGTGCACTGGTGTGAGTACCTTCACATTCTAGTGTTAAAATGGAGAACATATTATATGAGACTGTAAGCACTGGATCCTTATTAATGAATAGGATTAGGTAAATAGGCAGCAGTGCCTTTAGAGGTTAAACATAGGATTCCTGTGTGGATGGTGACAACTGTAATTCAAAGGGTATATGGGAGAGGAAAATAAGTAGGATCAAATGAAAAAAATGAGTAAGTACCTATATATAACCACTAAAGGGAAAAAAAAAACAACAACAAAATAAAACAACAGAGATCCTTTATTAGTTGATATGAATCCAGTGAACTTTAGTGTCTGGAAAGTGTGGATATAATACTTACATGGGCAAATTGTGAGAAATACAGAAATCATCTTTTTGCTTCATCTAGTTGAATCAGCTCCAAGTTTCATTTTCATGGAATTACTTCTAGATTAAACCTATTCCCTGTAGCCCTTATGTTTCTTAAAACGAATGACTCAAGGTAATAATAAGAATAATATAAACTTTCTATTTGAGGTAGAAACTGATTTGCTAAGATTCATTATGACTCAACCTTAAGTGACTACTTCATTCTGTTCATTATCATCCTAGAGACCTGGAAAAATTGAAATATATTCAAATACTTAATTTTTAACAGCTGGTCTTCAATCTTTTAAGAATAGTAACCAGTCCACTTAACCCTTACACCACTTTTTCACTGTTCATGATAGTGAAAATTAAACAAGGCTAGATTAAGCAAGAGTTGGGATGCTGAGTTTTAGACATAGAAGAGTCATTATTGATTATTCTCTCCTTTTCCTCAAATGTTGGTCAAAACTTTAATGTGATTATCGAAACTGATATAAAGTGCTGATATTTTTATTCAAATCTAATCTTAAGCTTTCAGAAAACCTGAACTTTTCTATTTCAAAGCAAATGTCATGGCTTCTTTTAAAATGACTGTAGAATTCCTTTTATTTCTACTTTATTTTTAAAATTTGACTGGAATATCATCTGACATGTTATATGATGGATAGATTTAAAGACTGGCAAATTTAACATTTTTCTCCCATGACTAAAAACAGTCCAAGTACAATGCTACAGAGAATACATTCATCTGTCTGTCTATCCATCTATCCATCCATCCATCCATCCATCCATCCATCCATCCATCCATCCATCCATCCATCTATCCATCCATGTGTGTGTGTGTGTGTGCGTATGTGTATATATACACCTTTTAGAAATTGTTTAATGGTTCTAGGATTGTGAAAGTGAAGTCAGAATATGAAATCTGAGGTCTAATCATTAATCCCACTGTCTGCAATTCTTTTTATGTTTGTCAGGATTAGAAGAGCTGGGTAATTTGTTAACCAATTAGGGATAAGTCAGCCTTCAGTTTCTCAACAAATTGAAGAATATGCTCCATCATATTACATACTTTTAGAACTGGAAAGAACTTTTTATTTTTTAATTTAACTGATGGGAATAGTAAGGCCCAGAAAAGCTAAATGTCTTGCCCAAAGTCATACAATTGTAATAATATGAGCCAGTACTGGAAACCTAGTCACCTGGCTTTGGCTTCCAGTTCAGTGAAATATTAAACTGCTATGACACTGCTGAATTTATCTCAACATATTGCATTGTGATGGAAGAACATATCCAAAAGAATCAAATTAATAATAGCTCCCATTTATAAAATGGTTTATTCTTTCTTCACAATTAACTTGTAGGGTAAATTGTGCCAGTATTATTTCCATTTTAAAGATAATGCAAGTTAAGCAGACAAAAATTAAATGCCTTGCTCAGGGCCACACAACTAGAAAATAGCAAAGTCAGGATTCAAACTCGGGTCTTATAAGCTGAGTCAGACCATGTGCTTTATACTACAGTGTATATGATAGGCCTTTTTAAAACAGATTTTGAAAAGGAGGACAATTTTTTTCTACATGGGGACCCCATTTTAAATATCAATAACTAGCAATCTCCTCACAGGACAATAATTGTACTATTATTCTCTTTTGATTGAAAAAATACATAATGACAACATTTACTACAAATTATCCTGTTCAAATGAATTTGCATTTTATTATTCATTACATGAATTTGAAAAATAGTAGGATATATATGTTCAAGTTATTATTTATTCAATCTTACAGAAGAAATGCTTATTTTGTATACTGTCTGACATTGCATATTTTCTTGAAACTAAATAAACATCAAAGTGACATATAGATTCCAGGACACCCCAAAATAATTCTACAATCTCTCTAAGGTTCTGTGTCTCACCAGCTGGGAACCACTGATTCAGCACAAAATGTGCAAAATAACCTAACCCAATGTCAAAAATTAATCGGTAAATGAATAACAGTTTTAGGCCTATTTAAACTATTATAAATCAGGATTTATATTACAGACACATTTTATTTACAGAAAGTAAAAGGAAAACACAAATCGTTGTCCATTTAGTACCTCCCTCTGATTTAAACAAGAAAGACATTTCACACAATGTGTATGTACAGCTTGTGACTTCAGGGATACTAAGGGTGCTAGTGGAAATGGAAATCCTATGAAAAAATTCTAAGAGGCACTAGGTTTCTTCTTGATCTACTCAGTACTGACTCCCAAGAAACAACAGAAAGCATTAGAGAAAGTGGAGCAAGGTTCAGATAGCACATTGGTCAACCTGTCATACCTTGATGACACCTCATAAAGAAGAATCAGCTCTTGGCATTTGTGGTTTTCCCAGATCACAGTATTTGAATTATTTCTTCTTTTCTAAAATTCAAATATGCTGTCCTGAACCCCTCAAGGCTCCCTAGAATTTTTATTAAGAATTCCAAGTCAAGCAATTCCAATTCCAGGTAATAATTTTCAGCCACCAGAACCTCTGCTAATAATTCCATACTTTAATGAATAAATGATTTTAGCTCCAGGGCACTCTTGCTCCTGAGAAGCTAAAGCAATTTACCCCTCATATAGTTCAGACATTGTCTACCCAAGAAAAAGACAGGATCTCCCTGCTAGTGTATGATGCTTCCATTGGCTCACACAATCTGCACTTTAGTTATATGCTACCTAAAGGTCAAGTGCTAAATTTCTATTATTATGGTCATTGTATTATGTGAGGTTCATCAGAGTTTTGGTTTTTTTGTTGTTTTTAAGTAATCTTTTTTTTCCCTTTTTTGTCATAGGGATCCAAAACCTCATTGGTGTTCATGTTAACCTTGGGTGATAGTACCTTATGTTTATTTCCACCACATTAAATGTCTTTCCTTCAAGATTGCCTTCATTCTATTCTCTATATGTCTTATAGGCATAAAATTATTTAAATATGTAAATGTTCATATTTGAATGTGAGTTTCTTAAGGGTAGAAATAGTGGGTGGTTATTTTGTTTTATTTGCCTTCCTTTGTGTTTCTAACACCTTAAACAATGCCTGGAATATATAAATGTGTGTTGACTGACTCCTACAGAAATAGATATATATGTGTGTGTGTGTCTGTGTACATATGTATACATGCATGTATATCACACATATATGCATATATTTATGTATTTTCATTATATGGTGCATATACACACATATACATACATGTTGCATACATATATATCTTTCTTTCAAAAATTGCAAATTTTACTGCTGCTCCATTTAAAACATTTTAGTCAATTCCCAATGACACCACTACCCTTTGCCTATACAGCCTGATGTACAATATAACAAAGGACATTATTGCATTAACTGTGAAAATCATCTACTTTCCTATAAACCTTCTCTTTGGTTAATTAAACCTTATTTGCTCCATAATCATTTAAGAGGTGGCTATGGGGGTAAGGAAAAGAGATGACTTTCTAATAGTATTAAAAACATAACTTTTTCACCCTCATATCACTTCACCTTCAAAATAGTAGATTCCATAGTTTCAAATGCTCTGTCATGATATTTCACATGAAATATCATTTCAATATCAGCATGTCATATTTCACATAATAAAATACCCTTTTATTTTATTTAATTTTATTTATTTTTTTTTCCTGAGTCAATCAGAGTTAAGTGACCAGGGTCACACAGCTAGTAAGTGTCTGAGGCCAGATTTGAACTCAGGTCTTCCTGACTCCAAGGCTAGAGCTCTATCTACTATGCCACCTAGCTGCCCCAAAACACCTTTATTTAATAAGATGTTTTCATCTTTCTGAAAAGTTAAGATCATCTTGCTAAAGCAACACACTGCAAGAAAAATCATGCTGGGACTTGAACCTACTTGTATAATTGGGACTTTAGAAAACTGAATTTCACTTTCTCTCAAATATGAATAGAGATTTTTTTTAGAAAAGTATTCTTCGCTTTGTAACCTAGAAAATAATCTCATAACAATAATTTGTTTATAGAAACTTTTACCTGCCTTTCCTCTTTCCACACTTATTGTATATTTCCCTTCATGTATTCTATACTCCAGCCAAAGTGGTCTTCTTACTGTTCCTGAAAGACTATTCTCCATCACCTATGTTCATACCTTTGGACATTCTGTCCCATAGGCTTAGAATTAACTGCCTTTTTACTTTTCCTCTTACCATCCTAGATTCTTTTAAAATTAAGCTTAAGTATTGCTAACTGAGGCAAATGGTGGCATGATAGGTAAAGTGCTGGACCTTAACTCAGGAAGCCTTGAGTTCAAATTTGACCTCAGGCACTTCATAGATTTGTGACCCTGGGAAATCGCTTATCCTCTTTTTTTTTTAAC
The DNA here is from genome assembly GCF_003287225.1 of Phascolarctos cinereus. NCBI lineage: Eukaryota > Metazoa > Chordata > Mammalia > Diprotodontia > Phascolarctidae > Phascolarctos > Phascolarctos cinereus. The sequence goes on along the minus strand of NW_027555847.1, from coordinate 273,805,511 downwards.
TTGGAAAAAAGAGATAATAAAATGATGCACCTACCTATGGGGTTGCTATGAGTCTCAAATAAGACAATAGTTTAAGAAACTTGCAGCACCTAGTAGCAGTATATAAATGTGTATGCCTTCCTCTTAACTCTACCTATATAATCCTCCTACATTAGGTCTTTCCTCAAGCTTCCAGTTCCTACTGCCTCTCCTCAAATATATACACACACATATACATTTGCCTTATACATATTTTGTATATATTTATACTGGTACATGTCTTTTTTCCTGATAAAATGTGAACTATTTCATTTTTTATTCATTTTCCCATATCCTTGTACATAGTAGGTACTTATAGCAATTGTTGGTTGATTGATTTAAAACCACTTTGAAATATGTTCTTACCATGTCAGAGCCATAAAAACATCCTTTGGGATAACTTGGTCAAATATTTGTATTTTAGAAAGATAAATAATTTGTTACAAAGCTGTAGTGACTTATCCAAAGACAAAATGACAATGTTGGGTTGAAATCCTTCCCTTCCTGATCATTGCCCCTACAATATTCTTTCTGTGGTACCACACAGGCACAAGCCACAGCTAGTCTAAGAAAAGACTCATAGTTTCTCAAATCTAGACATTATAATTCAATTACTTTATGCACTTCATGAACATTACATTGTTAATCCTGATCCAGCTGCCCTGAAATTAAAAGCCAATTCACTGCATAGCAGGAGCCTCAAGGCTCGCACTATATTAGAGAATTTAATGCCAGCCAGATTGAAAGAGAAGAAAAAAAGAATATCCATTTATGGAGAAAGAACATCTATGCCGAATGACAATATACTTTCCATGGACAAAGGTGGTGCATAAATTGAAGTGCATAAATAAAATATGCGATTTTTGTTGTTATTATCGCTTTTATAATAATGGTGATAGATTGTGCCAATGTACTCCAAATCTCTCATTTCATGTCTGGCCAGGGTGAGTCATACTGTCTATTCCCAGGAAACACAGTGAACTTATATGCTTTTTTTCTTTGGATGACATTGCATAATTATGCCCTTGTTGATACTATGGTTTACCTGAGCTACTCTTTCCTGGAATTATTCTAGCACTTGTTTCCCCAGGGTTGGCCCATTGGCTCTGTCACATGAATTTTTGCTACCTTCACTTCTGTTCTCAAAAAACAAACAAACAAAAAAAACCCCTGCCTCTGTAAAGTGACAAAAGTTGTCATTTCTTCACTGTCTCTGAAGTCAGCAAATAGAACTTCAGGCATTTAAAGAAATTTACTACTATTCATTGGTAGATTTTTTTTTTCCTTTCCTACTCCTTCTATCTTCCAACTCTCAGCGAGGCCAAGCTCCCTCCTGATGACAGTCCTCCTTTACAACACTGGCTTCAATTTCACTTACTGGTCAAATAGTTGGAATACTGATTCCTCCTCATGACCACTTCCAGTTTCTCCCTCAACCACAATTACTCAATAACCTTTCCTATTTATGGTTCACTCAATCAATATCCACCACCCAACCAAAATTGTTGTAACTATTGTCTACCAACCTCCAGAATACTCCACTTCTTTCCTAAAAGAGGTCAGTGCCTGTCTCATAGTCTTTTTTCTTCAACTCTTGCTCTCACACAAGTGGACTTCAACATACATATTGATATTTCCTCAAACATTCTAACCTCATGGTTCTTCAACTTACTCTTTCACATGATATACCTCTCTGCTCAACCTCAACCTCACACAAAAATATCCTTGATCTTGCCATCATCTATAAATGCACCACTTCCATGTTGATGACTTCTGAAATTCCATTATCTGACCACAATCTGTTGCCATTCCACCTATTCCTCTATCTTGCAACAGCAAACCTTATTCTTCATCTTTATCATGATCTCCAATCACTTGACCTCTAGGTTCTTTTGTGGTCCATCATCCACATAATAGCTACAGTCTTCTCCTTTTCCCATCTTGATATGTTGGTGAACCAGTTTGATGCTACACTGTTCTTTTATCTTGAATCCTTTATCCCATTTTTGCATTGTTGATCTTGTCTTGCCTAGCCTCAGTCTAGGATCTTCCCCAACATCTACTGATTTTGATCCTACACAAATACTGGAACCTTGTTCACTGGGTCCAATATAAGTTTATGTTATATAAACACATTTGGACCCTCAATGCTGTAAGGCAATCCTTTTACATCTCCATAATTAACTCTTTATTCTACTCACTGAAGTGGCTGTTTCAAACCTTTTTATTTCTCCTTAAGCCATTGATGGCTCAGAGAACCCTCTGAACTGAGGATCTTGCCACATATTTTCCTGAAAAAATGGATGACACTCATTGAAGGATCCCTCTTGTCCCCTTCTTTTCATCTCACATTACCTTTCATATCCACATTCATATCTCATAATTCACATTCACCCTCATTTCAAATCACCTTCTGCATTCCCTTTTCCTTCTTCCTTGTCTCACATAATGAAGTAACCTTTATCCTAGCAAGGTAAATATGTAAAAGTGAACCCATTACATCATGTCTTCTTTATCAGGTTGTCTCCTCTGTCTTCCCTACTCTTACTTTTGTTCATTCTTTCCCTATCTACTGGCTGCTGCCCTGCTTATTATACACATACCCATTTCTCCTCAGCCTCAAAATGCCCAACACATACATAGTAGCTATCATCCCATATTTCTCCTCTCTTTTGTGGCTAAATGCTTTGAAAAGTCTTTCTACTTGCTTTCACTTAATTTCTTCTCACTCTTTTGTTAACTCTTTATAGAGTATGAGTGTGCTTTATAATATAAGTATACTCTACAGAGAATATGTAAAATCTCTATTAGAGGACAAAGTAGTAACAGAAAGAATCTACCTGCACATTCTGAAAGAAACCCCTAAATCAAAAGTCCTAGGAACATAATAGCAAAAATTCAGCTTACACAACTAGTAGCTGTAGCCTGGTACTGGTATTGGTACTGGTAGCCAGAAAGAAATAATTCAAGTATTGAGGAGCCACAGTCAGGATCACACAAGACTTTGCAGCCATTATAATAAAGGAATTAGGAATGTATAATACTCTAGCACAAAAGGTAGAGGATATTGGCTTACAGCCAAGACTAACTCATCCAGAAAAACTGAGTACAATGATGGGAAAGGGTAGGGGTGGGATAGAGAACTTCCTAATGAAAAGGCCGGTGCTATGTAGAAACTTCAAAGTTCAAACACAAGCCTGAAGAGAAATATAAAAAAGTAAACATGAATAAACCATAAGAGACTAAACAATGACAAACTACTTGAATTCAAATATGGGGAGATGATACATATATCCCCTCTAAGATCTGTCCTCATTGAGGGTCATAAAGTGATTCTACTCAGACAAGTCCTGGGAGTGGTTCTGACCTTGATGATCTTAAGAGAAAAATTAAAAGGGAGGAGAAAAGGAATACAATTGGAGAAGGATAGGGAAAGAGGTTAGGGGAAATTTTCTCACACACTCAGGAAGTATAAATAGATATTTATATTGCCAGTGGGGTATAGGGTTGGGCTAATAGCAGTGACTGACATTTGAAATTCATTCTCATAAATGAATATACATGAGTGGAGAAAGAAATACTATATTCAAGAAAGAAATAGGACGAAAAGAGGACAAGGCAGAAGGAAGAAATACACGGATGGTCAGTAGAGACAGGGATTAATCCTAAGGAAAACAAATTCTAAATAAATGCTGTAAAATTACAAAGGAAAAACAGAGAACCGAAGAAGATATTTCAGACAACACCCTCTCCACATTCCTTCATAGAGGTGGGAGGTCTATGGGTGTGGTACATTGAACATCTTTTCAGATTTTTTTTACTGTGTTAATCAGTATTACTTATTTCTCTTTTTTTTTCCTAAAAGTATTTATTATATGTGATGACTCTTGGAGGTTGGGTAAGGGTAACTAGAATGTACATCTAAGTGACATATTAAAAAAAAAGATATTAAAAACCTTTTTTTATTTTTAAAGAACTTGATATGTTCCAGGTACTATGCATGAAATGGGAATTTTTTTTAAAGGTGAAAACACAATCCCTGTGCTCAGTTAGGTCCCATTCTAATGGGTAAGACAATGTAACTAGGTATGCATACAACGTATATATACATAGTACATAGAAAGTATATGTGGATAGATAGGTATGTAACAGATAGATACATAGATAAATATATTTATTTCCTTACCATCCATTACCACCACTCTATGCCTTATTTTTGTATGGTACATATAGGTGCATATATGTATATATGTATGTATACACACATATGTATGCATACATATATATGTATATATTTGTTGTTGTTGTTGTTGTTGTTTAATCGTTTCAGTTGGGTCTGACTCTTCATGACACCATTTTGGGTTTTCTTGGCAAAGACACTGGAATGGTTTGTCATTCCCTTCTCCAGCTCATTTGATGGATAAGGAAACTGAGGCAAACAGGATTAACTGACTTGCTCATTGTCACATAGCTCGTAAATTATCTAAGGCCAGATTTGAAATCAGGTCTTCTGAACTGCAAGACCAGCACTCTATCCACTGTACCACATAGCTATTCATATATACACATATGTAAAGATAAATGGATATACTTATGGAAAAGCTATTTAGTAAACAACAGCATATTGTATTAAGAAGGTCTAAAGCAGTGGTGGGGAACCTGTGCCCTCAAGGCCACATGTGGCTCTCCAGATCATCAAGTGTAGCTCTTTGACTGAATCCAAACATCACAGAACAAATCTCCTTAATAAAAGGATTTGTTCTGTGAAGTTTGGATTCAGTCAAAAGGCCACACCCAAGGACCTAGAGGGCCACATATGGTCTTGAGGCCACAGGTTTCCCAACCCTGATCTAAGGTCAGCTAGGACTCTTATTCCTAGGCTTATAGGATCCAACAATAGCAGGTATCATAAATATACCAGGGGCTTTGAATGATCTTGAAAAAAAAATGTTAAAGAGAAATTGACATCCAAGGGCTTTTAAAAAATAAACTTAGAGTTTCTCATAGTGGGGCTTCATTAAAGAGGGATCCCCCCTGTGCCAAGTATAAAGAGTGTGGGAACAAGGGATAAAGTATAGAGAAGTGGCTTTTCTAGAGTTCCTTTCCTGGTGCTTGTGTGCCCTGCTCCTTTCTAACAAAACCCACCTCTGCTATCTACCTGTGCTTATGAAGTTTATTCTATTAAAGCTTCCCATGAGCAGTTCTTCCTTCAGGGCTTTCATACTCAGGACCTTTAGAACCTTTCCAGAGACTTCTAAATAAATGAAACACTTTTTTTTTCTTTCTGTGCAAAAAAAATAGCTTTTGTTGATGATGAAAAGTGCAACCCCCTAAATTTCACATTTTTCCATGAAGTAAAAGCATTCTGAAGGATTTCACAAGTACTATGAATCACTATATTTATCTTTCCTCTAACTGTAGAATAATGGGTATCAATTTAAACTGAGGTCTTAACATATGTACCTCAAAATATGGAATACGACTATGTTCAAATTTGTCACCTTTGGCTTAAGTACTAAATTTTTATCACAGTTGCCCTTTCAATCCTAGCTCCTTATTCTGTCAATTAAAAACAAAAACTAAGTAGATACAGATTTTGAATTTAGAATATTATAGAAGTAACACTTGTACATAAAATAGTTTATTTTAAACTTTCAAATAAAGCATTTGAAATATTACCTATGTATTTAAGTCAATGGTTACTTAACGACACATTCTAAACTGTTGGTAGGATTGTTTGTGACAATGGTACTCTTTTTTTTTTCAAACAGGGTATTCAGTAGTATATAACAAGAAAATCTTACAAACTAGGTTGTGCTTTCCAATTTCAATTTTCACTGATGCACTTGTAATTTTCTGAAATGCTGTTGGAGGTACAGAATCCTACCAAAGGGAAAATGACAAAGCTATGAAATTAGCCAACTTAGATTTTATTTCATAAAGTGTAATAAAAAAGACTCTTTGAATGTTTATTTTTTCTATGTGCTACTGATATCCTAGCTATTACACAAAGAGGACCTGCCTTACATAAAGAATCAACCACCATCTGTGTATACCAAAAGATGTATGGTAGGAAAAATATTGCCAGGAAGGCTCCCTGTCTTGGTTGGACCAGGATTAGGTATTTTCCTTACATTATTAAAACCCTCCTTGAGATTTGATTGGCTTAAGGACAGAAGTTTGATTTTCTGGTCACTTCAGAGCATAAATGAGGCTGACACAAATGAACCCAAAGCTCATCAGATTTAGTAGATATCTATGTCACCCCAAATTGGAAGGGGGAAGAGGGCCTGAATTTAGTCTTTATGTATGTCTTTCTGCACTCTAAGCACAATTCCTTTTTTAATACTATTAGACAATCTATGAGTATGTTATTTTATTCAAGTTCAGAACTTGACACAGAAGACTTATCTAAATAAAGCCTAGCCACTCTGTGATTCAATTAAAAAATTGTCATTAAATATTTCATCAGTTGTAAACACTTTTTCACAGTTTAAATGACTTTGTACTAAATTTTCCATACTTTTGTACTTATCTGCTGTAAATAATTCTCTTCCTCCTCCAATAATGTATAATGTTCTAAAGATCTATGATATTCTGTCTTTGTATTCTCCAGCCATCCCACTATGCCTTGAATGAAGTAAATTCTTGATAAGTGTGTGTTGCTGAATTAAATTGAGTAGAGTTGGCCTGAACTAAATTGGATATAGATGATTTATATGGAGAAGTTCAAGGAACACTGGGCTCAGAATCAGAAAATCAAAATTTGAGTCTTTTCTCAGTTACATCTTTAACTATGTGATCAAGTTGCTCAACTTCAGTGAGAATCAGTTAGCTCACCTGTAATTTAAGTAAAAAATTTACACTTCAAACCACATAATGCTGCTATAAGGAAAATGTTTCACAAACGAAGCACTAAAAATATATTGTGGGCACCTAAGTAGTGCAGTGAATAGAGTTCTGGGCCCAGAATCAAGAAGATCTTAGTTAAAATCCAGCCTGAAACACATGTCATCTGTGTGACTTTGATCAAGTCCCTTAAACTCTGTTTGCCTCAGTTTCTCTAACTGTAAAATTGGCATAATAACAAAACCTAACTCCCATGGTGGTTTGAAGATCAAGTGAGATATTTGTAAAGTGATTAACACATAATAGGTGTTATATGAATGTTAGATATTATTATTACTAGTATTATATTAAAAATATTATTCTAATTCTTCATATACATGCGTATGATAAATAGCAATTACATTTGTAGATCAGAAAATTAGTAAATTCATGTGAAACCAGCAACTGTCAATGTGAGGCAAGGTTTACTTGAGTACTCATTCTTATTCCCTCTTCACAAAAGGTAAGGAGAAAAAAGATTTTTAGCCCATACTTTTCTTACATACTAGGGAGCAAAAGGGATATGACCTTCCCTTTGGCCCAGAACTCTAACTTGTGACCTGATTAGAGATGAGCAATTGGCCTGAGGTACCACTGGCCTTTCCTATATGGTTCTTTTTTTGCTATTATGTACAACTTGCTTTTCCTTTTAAATATATAATAAATTTATTGTGTAAATTCATTTTTTCTTCCTTCCCCTCACCCTAGAGATGGCTACCATTAGACACAAATTTGTGTGTGTTGTGTGTGTGTGTGTGTGTGTGTATCACACACACATATGTAAATCATTCTATACATATTTCTATTTATCAGTTCTTTATCTGGATGCAGACAGTGTCTTCTTTCATGTGTCCTTTGTAGTTAATTTGGGTATTTATAATAGTCAAAATGACTTATTTACTTAAAGTCATTCTTAAAACAACATTGCTATTACTGTATGCAATGTTCTCTTGGTTCTGCTCTTTTCACCCATGTTGTTCTAAGGCATCACTTTCATCATTTCTTATAGCACAGGAGTATTCCATCATAATCATATACCACAACTTATTTAGCCACTCCCTAATGGATAGGCAATTCCACAATTTCTAGTTCTTTGGCACCACAAAGATAATTGCTATAAACATTTTAGAACACATAGATTCTTCTTCTTTTCCCCTATCTTTGGAAATAGACTTCATAGTGGTATTTCTGAGTCAAAGGGTATAGACAATTTAATAACCCTTTGGGCATAATTTTAGATTGCTCTCCAAAATGGTAGGATCATTCCTAAGTCCACTAACAATAAATTAGTATCCCAATTTTTCCATTTCCCTTCCAACATTTGTCACTTTCTCCTTCAGTCATTTTAGCCAATCTGGTAGGTGTAAAATGATATCATGAAGTTATTTTAATTTATATTTCTCTAATCAATAATGATTTAGAGCTATAAATGGTTTTGATTTTTTTCCTAAAACTGCTTGTTCCTATCCTTTTAGCATTTATTAATTAGAGAATGACTCAAGTAGATTTGACAAAATTCTTTATGTATTTGAGACATGAGACCTTTATTTGAGAAACCATCTATATTTTTTTCCTGATGTGCTGCTTTCCTTTTGATCTTGGCTACATTTGTTTTGTTTGTATAAAAACTTTTTTTTAATTTAATATAATCAAAATTATCCATTTTACATCTCACTCTTCTCTCTATTTCTTGTTTATTCATGAATTGTTCACCCATCCTTAAGTCTGATAAGCAATATGTTTCCTGTTCTTCTGATTTTCTTGTAATATTTCTCTTTATATCTAGGTCATGTATCCATTTGTACATTATCTTGGTAAATGGGGTAAGGTATTGGTTGATGCCCAGTTTGTAACATATTGCTTTCCAGTTTTCCCAATAATATTTTCAGCAAATAATGAATTCTTATCCTTAAATCTTAAGTCCTTACAACTGTCAAATAAAAGTTTACTATGTTTATTAGCTGTGGTAAATTGTATCTCTTCTCTGTTCCATTGATCTACCTTTCTATTTCTTAGTCAGTACCAGATAGTTTTGATAATTACTGCCTTATAATACACTTTAAGATCTGGTACTGCTAAAACTTTCATATTCTTGACTTTTTTGTTCTCCCAAATGAACTTTGTTAATTTGTTTCTAATTCAGTATTTTTTTCTGTTTTGGTACTTTAGTTGGGATGACATTGAATATATAAAATATTTTAGGTAAAATTGCCATTTTTGTTATATTGGCCTTGCCTATCCATGACCAATTATTTCAATCTGATTTTATTTGTGTAAGTTTTCTTTTAATAATTTTGTTTATATAGGCCCTGGGTTTGTTTTGGCAGCTGTATTCCCAGTATTTTGTACTGTCTAGAGTTATTTTAAATGGGATATCTCTTGCTATCTCTTCTTGCATATGATATGAACCATATAATTCTAGATGCAACAATAGCTCTTATATTTTTCGACTAAGACAAAGAAAGAAACAACATCAAGCTTAGTTCTGCCCTCTGAGAAGTCAATAAAATTATTATCATTAAAACCATCAATTTGTCTTTCACCTTTATGTCAGATCTCCACTTTCATTTCTATTTAGATGGAGATCTACTTCCCTGACCTAATTTTGTTCTTCATAAACCAAGCTAGTAACTGATATCTTCCCATTGTATTTTCCTGCTGTCTCAGAGAATAGTTCTGTCAACTCTCAGATGGAGAATGATTAAGCAGAGAGATCTAGACTATAGGCAGTCACCTTATCCCCAAAGAATTATCATTCAAAACTATTACACTCTTCCAGTCAACTTGCTGTCCTCTTCTTCTTTTATCCTGTATTCCAACTCCTTCAGGTCTTTCTGAAGTAGAATGCAAAGACCTTAAACCAGGAGGCAGGTAGGTGGTACAGTGGATACAGCACCAGCCCTGGAGTTGAGAGGACCTGAGTTCAAATCTAGCCTCAGACACACAACACTTACTAGCTGTGTGACCCTGGGCAGTCACTTAACCCCATTGCCTACCAAAAAAATAAGCCTTAAACCCTTTTTACTCAGTTTTTGAGATCTAATGTAACTCCTTCTAGTTCTAGAATACCAGTAATCACTTCATGGTGGCAGACTAAGAGGATTAGTTGTGCCAGCAGAATTTCAACTCTAGCAATAAATTTCTTTGTGTTCCATAGGAATTACATGTGATTTACAACATCTTCAATTTATCTCTTCAACATTTCAGTGATCTAATCAGTGTACATACTCCTTCCAACCATGGCTCTCACAACACTTTTAAAATGACTGAAAAGGAGGTGGAGCTAAAATGGCAGAATAGAGAAAGCACTCAATTAAGCCTTCTAAACAAATTTAAAATAATACTTTAAATAGGATTTTGGAAAGGCAGATTCAATTAGAGTTTAGGTGAGACATTTTTCCAGCCTAAGACAACTTAAGAGGTTGGAAATAGAGATCTATGATATGGGGGTGGAGGCTGGGCCAGAGCTTACAAAAGTGGATGAAATACCTGTGGTGGAACTAGGACATGGTGACAGAAGTAGCAGCAGCTTTGGGGGCTCTCAAGCCAGAGATATTAAGAGGATTTGACAACTAGTCAAAAAGAGATTTCAAAACACCCCTGCACTAGAACTGAATGAAGGATGGGACATTGTTTGGCAAACTCCATTGCCTATACTAACTTTTATATGAAAATTCAAGGGCAGAGAAGAACATTTTGGTTAAGAGGGAGCAGGGGACCCAAGAGAAGCAGGATCACTTTCAATCATAAGAGATCAAGAACCCTGAGGAACAGTATCACTTCTAGTTCCAAGGGAAAAGGGACTTTAAGGAACCTAATCAGTTGCAATCACCAGGTATCAGGGACCCTTCCTAGGTAAAAACAGAGTTCAGACCAAGACAGCAGTGATGACACCTCTCCCCATATCACATCACTTTAGGAGCACTGGAAACTTTAAATCTCCAGAACTAGATCAGAAACTAGCAGTGCAAAAAACAAAAAAAAAAAACAAAAACAAAAACAAAAAAACAGAAACAAGCAAAAGTTTGAAATCAAGAAATAGGCTAGAAAATGGAGCAAACAACCAAAATAGGACCAGAACACAAAAAGCAAGCTACAGGGAGGATTAATACACACACTCAGAATAAGTAAATGAAGTCAAAGCAGCTAAAAATAAAGCCACAAAGGAAAAAATGTGAATTGGCACAAGCTTAACAAATTTCCTGGAAGAGTCAAAAGTAATTATCAAATAAGAGTGATAGTTAAAAAAAAAATCAGGTAAAGAAATGAGAGCAAAGGAAGAAAATTGTGAAAATATAGCTAAAAACTTGGTAAAAGAGGCACAAAAATACTGAAGAAATAAAAAACAGAATTGGCAAAATGGAGGAAAAGATATAAATTTTTGCTGAAGAAAATAACTCCTTAAAAATTAGAATTGAACAAGTGGATTCTAATGACTATATGAGACATCAAGAAATGATAAAAACAAAGTCAAAATAATGGAAAATAATAGAATAAAATGTGAAATATATCATTGGAGAAAAATGGCTTTTAAAATGGATCTAAGAGACATAAGTTAAAAATTATTAGATTACCTGAAGCCATGATTCAAGAAAAAGCCTACACATCATATTGCAAGAAAAAATTGCCCTGATATCCTAGAAGCCGAGAGCAAAATAGAAATTGAAAGAATCCACCCATTACCACCTGAAGGAAATCCAAAAATGAAAACTCCCAGGGATATTATAGTCAAATTTCAGAGCTCCCAGGTCAAAGAGAAAATACTTCAAACAGTCAGAAAGAAATCATTCAAATATCATGGAGTCATAATCAGGATCACACAAGATTTAGCATCTCCAAGATTAAAGGATCAAAAGACTTGGAGTATCATATTCTGGAAGAGAGAAACCTGGGACTACAATCAAGAATAGTCTACCCTAGCAAAACTGAATACAATCCGTTCAAGGGGCAAAATGGGTATTAAATGAAGTCAAGAACATTCAAGTGTTTCTGATAAAAAAAAAAAAAACAGAGCTGAATAGAAAATTTAACTTTCTTGAGGGAAACAAGCTAAAGATGAAAAAGAAATCATAAGGGATCAATAAGGTTAAACTGTTTACATTTTTTTATACTGGAAGATGATACATGGGATTCTTTATCACTATTAGGGCAGGTAGAAGGATTGTACATAGAAAGAAGGCACAGGAGTGAGTTGATTATGTAGGATAATGTAAAAAAAAAACTGGATGGGCAAGACAGAGAGATCTCCTGGGAGAAAGGGAAAGGAAGAAAAAAGAATGGAGAAATACCTCACGTAAAAGAGGCGTGCAAGGGGAGAGTGTTTACAGTGGAGGGGGAAATAGTGGAGGGTGGGAAACTCCTGAATCTCACTCTCATCTAAATTGGTTTGAAGGGGGAATACACACAGACCAAATTGAGTGTAGAAATCTTTCTAAAAAGAGGGGAAGGGGATAAGAGAAATAGGCTGATAAAAGGAAGGGCAGATAAAAGACATCTATGATCAGAAGCAAAACAAACTGCAGAGGAGGGACAGGAGAAAGAGAGAGAGAGAGAGAGAGAGAGAGAGAGAGGAGAAAAGAGGATGGAGGGAAATGCACAGTTGATCATTATAATTGTGAGTGGGAATGGTAAGAACTTGTCTATATGATGGAAGCATACAGTTAAATGGATTAGAAATGAGAATCGACATATTGAAACCAACAATGTATTGTTAACAAGAAACATAATTCAAACAGAGTGACACACAGAAAATGAAGATAAGGGACTAGAACAGAGTCTAGTATGCTTCTGCTAAAGTGAAAAACTAAACCAATGAAAAAAACCCAAAGAAAAAACAACAACAACAACAAAAACCAGAGGTCGTAACCATGATCTCAAACTAATTGAAAGTAAAAGTAGATTTTAAAGTTTCTAAAAGTTTAAAAGATCTAAGTTTCTAAAAGAGAAAAACATGGAAACTATATCTTACTAAAAGGCACCACAGACAATGAAATAGTATCACTATGTCACTAAATGAATATACGGGCACCAAAGTCAAGAGCAAGTATTATTTTTAATGGGAATAAAGCAGAAGCCTTCCAAATAAGATCAGGGGTAAAACAAGAATGTCCATTGTCACCACTATTATTCAATATTGTATTAGGTACGCTGGCTATAGCAATAAGAAAAGAAAAGAAAGAAATTGGAAGAGTAAAAATAGGCACTGAATAAACAAAACTATTATTCTTTGCAGATGATATGATAGTATACTTAGAGCATTCTAGGCAATCAACTGAAAACAAAGTGCAAAGAATTAATAACTTTAAGTTATAGGAAATAAAATAATCGCATATCAATCATCAGCATTTCTTTATACTACCAACAAAACCATTCAGAGAGAGGTAGAAAGATTAATGCCATTTTAAATAACTGCAAACTTGGAAACCAGTTTGCCAAGACAAGCCAGGGGCTATATGAATACAATTACAAAATACTTTTCACACAAATAAAGTCAGATCTAAACAATTGGAGAAATACTAATTGCTTATTGAAGCCAAATAAGAGTAATAAAAAAGTTAAAAGTCTACTTAAATTAATTTACTTATTCAGTTCCACATCAAACTACAAAGAAATATTTTATAGAGCTTTAAAAAACTATAACAAAATTCTTCTGGAAGAATAACAATCAAGAACATCAAGGGAATTAATGAAAAAAAAATTAAGAAAGCCTAGCAGTACCTGACTATAAAATACATTGCAAAGTGGTAATCATGAAAACAATCTGCTAGTAACAAATAAAATGGTGGATCAGCGGAATAGATTAAGGACACAATACAGAGTAGAAATGGCTATAATGTTTGATATACTGAACGATCCACAATTTGGGGAAAAGAACTCATCATTTGACAAAAAATAAATTACTGGGAAAACTGGAAAGCACTTGGAAAAAACTAGGTGTTGACTAACATCTCACACCACATACCAGGGTAAGGTCAAAATGGATAAATGATTTAGATATCATAAGTAAATTAGGGGATCATGGAAAAACGTAACACATCTATGGATAAGGGAAGATTTTATGATTAAACAAGACATAGGGAATATCACAGGAAGAGAAATGTATAATTTTTGATTATGTGAAATTAAAAAGGTTTTTCACAAACAAAATTGATGCAGTAAAAATTAGAGATAAAACAAAAAAGTGGGGGAAATTTTACAGCGAATTTCTCTGATAAAAATCTCATTTCTCAAATATATAGGGAATACAACAATGACGACAAAAAAATACAAGCCATTCCCCAATGGTCAAATGACATGAATCAGAAGTTTTCAAAAGACAAAGTCAAAGTTATCAATAACCACATAAAAATGCTCTAAATCAATACAGATTAGAAAACTGCAAATTAAAACCACTCTGACATACCACTTCATATCTATCAGATCAGTTAACATGACAAATAAAGAAAATGACAAATGCTAAAGGGGATATGCAAAAATTAGGACACTAATGAATTGTTAATAGAATTGTTAACTGATCCAATCATTCTGGAGAACAATTTGAAACTAAGCCCAAAGGACTATAAAACTGCACAATACCACTGTTAAGTACAAATGAGATCAAAGAACAGGATTTAATTGCATAAACATATTTCTATCAGTTTTGTGTGTTGTGTGTGTGTGTGTGTGATATAATTGGAAACTGAAGGGATGCCCATTAATTGGGGAATGGCTGAACAAGTAGTTGTGGTATATGATTGTGAAGGTATTCAACTGTGCTGTAAGAAATGACAAGCAAGATGGTTTCAGAAAAGGCTTGGAAAGACTCATGTGGGACTTCCACTTCCAAGAGCCAAGATGGTAGAGTAAAAAGGTAGTTGCTCTCACCCTTCCCTATCAAACTCTGAAAACCCAGAAAATATCACCCCAGAAAAAAACCTGGAACAGCTGAACCAGAAGAAAGATGGGAGCAGCAGTGCAGTAGCCCAGGTAGCTTGAGGGATTAAAGGGAAAGGCCCCTCTTGCCCGGGGGAAGGGAAGCAATACCTAACTGGGAGGTGCCCCAGCTGGCTAGTGGAAAGCCACACTTTAGCATACCAGGGGTAGATCCTGGTGCCTTGGCATTCTACAGCAAATGGGTCTCCCAGTGCCTCAGCAAATATAAGGGAAGCAGCAATACAAAGGGTCCCAGGAGGATAAACACCCTGCAACATCCATCTGAAAGGAGCTGAAGAAAGTGAAAGGAAAAGAAAAGCAGGCAACATAGAGTTACCCTAGAGTTCCAGCCTTGCTGATTCCAGCCCAATACCAGGTAAGGTGCCAGAACCCCACAGCCTCCAATTGCCAATATTGGAGGCCCCAGCACACAAAGCAAGTGACACAAGAAGCTTGGATCAGTGCCCTCTGCTCCCCAGCAGGAAAGCTCAATCTCTTTAAAGGCCAGGGAATAATCAAACACCATGAGCAAAAAAGAAACATGCCATAGATTCATATTATGAGAACAGTGAAGATCAAGGCAGAAATTCTGAAGACAGCAACATTGTCAACAAACCCACATCTGGAACCTCAAAAGGAAATATAAACTGGTCTGAAGCCCAAAAAGCCTTCTCAGAAGAGTTCAAGAAGTCAAATGAGAGAGGTAGAAGAGTCCTTTAAAAATACAATTGGCCAACTGCAAAAATAGTACACTGAAGAAAACAAATCCCTTAAAAATACAATTGGCCAATTGAAGAAGGAAGTAAAAAAAACTAATAGAAGAAAACAATCTATTAAAAACTAGAATCAGACAAATGGAAACTAATGACTCTATGAGAGAGTAAGAATCAGTCAAACAGAAAGAAAAAAACGAAAAATAGATGAAAACGTAATATACTTCATCGGTAAAACAACAGACCTAGAAAATTGATCCAGGAGAGACAATTTAAAAATTATTTGACTACCTGAAAATCATGATAAAAAAAGAGCCTGGACAGTATCTTTCAGGAAATTATAAAGGAAAACTGCCCTGAAGTCCTAGAACCAGAAGGTAAAATAATCATAGAAAGAATCTACCACTCAGGAACTCTATGAACACAATTACAAAACACTTTTCACACAAATAAAATCAGATCTAAATAACTGGAAAAACATCAGTAGCTCATGGGTAAGCCAAGCTAATATAATAAAAATGACAATCCTACCTAAGCTAATTTACTTATGCAGTACCAAATCAAACTACCAAAAAAATATTTTATAGACTTAGAAAAAGTAATAACAAGATTCATTTGGAAAAACAAAAGGTCTAGAATATCAAAGGAACTAATGAAAAGAAATGCAGGGGAAGGTGGCCTAGCCATTCCAGATATTAAATTGTCTTATAAAGCAGCAATCATCAAAACTGCTTGCTACTGGCTAAGAAATAGGGAGGTGGATCAGTGGAATAGATTAAATATGCAAGACACAGTAGTCAATGACTATAGTAATCTATTATTTGATAAACCCAAAGACCCCAGCTTCTGAGGTAAGAACCTACTCTTTGAAAAAAACTGCTGGGAGAACTGGAAAAGAGTATGGCAGAAACTAGGCATAGACCCAAATCTCACACCATATACCAAAATAAAGTCAAAATGGGTTCATGATTTAGATATAAAGGCTGATATATAAGTAAACTGGGAGACAAGGAATAGTTTACCTATCAGATCTATGGAGAACAGAAGAATTCATGACCAAACAGGAGATAGAAACATTACAAAAAGCAAAATGGATAATTTTGATTACGTTAAATTGAAAAGTTTTTGCACAAAAAAAGCCAATGCAACTAAGATTAGAAGGAAGGTAGGAAATTTGGAAAGAATTTTTACAACCAGTCTCTCTGATAAGGGCCTCATTTCTAAAATATATAGAGAATTAAGTCAAATTTATAAGAATACAAGCCATTCCCCAATTGATAAATGGTCAAAGGATATGAACAGGCAGTTCTTAGATGAAGAAATTAAAGCCATCTATAGTCCTATGAAAAAATGCTGTAAATCACTATTGATTAGAGAAATGAAAATCAAAACCACTCTGAGGCAGCACATCACACCTATCAGATTGGACAAGATGACAAAACAAGAAAATGATAAATGTTGGAGAAGATGTGGGAAAATTGGAACACTAATGCATTGTTGGTGGAGTTGTGAAATGATCCACCATTTTGGAGAACAATTTGGAACTATACCCAAAGGGGTATAAGAATATGCATACCCTTTGACCTAGCAATAGGACTTTTAGGGCTATATCCCAAAGAGATCATACAATTGGGAAAAGGACCCACATATACAAAAATATTTATAGCACCTCTTTTTGCAGTGGCAAAGAATTAGAAATTGAGAGGATGCCCATCAGTTGGGGAATGGCTGAGCAAGTCGTGGTATATGAATATAATGGAATACTACTGAACAGGCTGACTTCAGAAAAACCTGGAAAGGCGTGTATGATCTGATGCTGAGTGAAGTGAGCAGAACCAAGAGAACATTGTACACAACAACAGCCATGTTGTACGATGACTAATATTGATAAACTTAACCCTTCTCAGCAATACAAGGATCTAAGATATCTCCAGAAGCCTTGTGATGGAAATACTATCCACATCTGAAGAAAGAACTATGGAAGTTGAATTGCTATCTTTTTTTTCCTCTTTTGTTGAGTTTGTTTCCTCTTTCTGATGGTTCTTCCTATTGGTCTTGATTTTTACTTACAACATCAGTAATGTGAAAATGTGTTTAATAGGAAGTTGGAGGGTGGGGGGGAGGAAGGGGGAAGAAAAATTTTAAACTCAAAAGCATATGGAAATGATTGTTGGAAAATCAAAATAAATTAATAAAAAATGAAAGACTCATATGAACTGATGCAAAGTGAAGTATACAGAACTATGAGAACACTGTACACAGTAATGGAAATATCATAAGAAAGAACAACTGTGAAAGATTACTCTGATCAAGACAACAATCCAAGACAATTCCAAAGAACTAAAGATCAAAAATGCTATCCCCTTCCAGAGAGAGAGAGAGAATTTATAAACTCTGAGTGCAGAATTAACCATATTTCTTTTCTTTATTTTTCTTGGGTTTATTTTTCTGTGTTTTCTTTTATAACATGTCTAACATGGAAATATGTTTTGCATGACTTCACATGTATAATTGTTATCATATTGGTTGACTTCTCAAAAGGTGAGGAAGGGATGGGAGGGAAAGAGGGAGAGAATTTAAGTTAAAATTTTTAAAAATGAATGTTACAAAATATTTTCACACATAATTGGAAAATATTTAACAAAATCAAAACATATTTAATAAAATGAAGTCACTTAACAGGTCTTTTCAAGTTATGATTGAAAATATATATTACTTTGTAGACTGTCTCAGATGACTCTTTTTCAATTCAGCTAAGCTAGTCCTCTTAGGTCACCTTAGGCCAAGGAAATATACACACATATATCCACATGTGCTAACTTCTGTACGTATTACATAAATATATATTATTGAGTGTTTTATGTGTATATAAGTGTATACATGTACATATATACATATAATATATCAGTATATAACATACATACATACACACACACCTACCCTTTGGACTGAGCTGATCTAGGAGAGCTGGCTTAGCTTTATTCAAAAGGAATCATCATACTTGCTACAGAATAATACAGTTTTTGGCTATGGCAACTTAAAATACATACTAATCATAAAGAATTGTGAGTTTCATCAGTGGAAGGAACATACATACTTATCACACTGATGAACTTGCTGTCTTATACATACATACATACATACATAAAAAAATCAATGTATTTATGTATGTATGTATAAATGTGTGAGGGTAACCAGACCTTTGATTCCATTGGTATAAGCAAATTGAGGGGAATTAATTTTCTATTATATTAAGAAGCAATTATCAATTAGGACCCAAGCTTTTTTATTTCCTTATTCAGGAACCAGGCCCTGTAGGTTGTCAGCCAGTCTCTGAAGGGCATGGCTTATAGAGATTGCCCTAATCCTTAGGGTACATGCTTCTTGATCTAGCACAGGACCCCACACAGCTAGGAGACCTTACTTCTGTTTGAAGTGTAAATAGAATCTAATCTAGGTAAATTCTTGCCCTGAGACAATAAGTCTATGTCCTTGTACACCTCACTGATTGGAGTTTAGGGTGAGTCGCCTCATGAAGGAGAAAATCGACCAAAGTAGTCTGGGTTGATATGTATTCCCCTGTCCAGATGCCTTGAGGCTGCTGAGTCTCATGATCAAGTGACATTCTCAGCAGAAGGAGCTGAAGACTTTTAGCCCACTTCCTCATTTTACTGTTCACCAATCAGGGTTGATTTCTCCTGTCGCGGACATTCCCTTAAAAAAAAAATTAAGCCTTTAAGTATCTTCATTAGGTATCTTTGGTTACTGACCATGAATTTATTGATTATTAGTAGTCTAATTAATAAATTGTTTATTAATTACCCAGAAACTGTCTCTCTGATTTTTCATTCATCTCAAAATCAAGAAACTGTCTCTAACAGTGTAGATCAGCACATACTCAACAATATATGGTTTTAGAGAGCGGGAATGAGAAGAAAAGTGATTTATCCAGGTTCATATGATGGTTTGTGTCAGAGACAGGAGTTTCCTAATGTGTTCCAAACTCAGAATTTCAGTCTAAAGCTCTGTAGTGCTTCTTGTGCTTTATAATGCAAAGATTAAAAGCATGTTTGTGTTCAATTCCTTTCTGATCAGTGTTCTCCATATTAAAGTCATTGTTGCACTAAAACGGGTACTTGAGGCCATGTCATTGAATACTTACATTTTACAAATAGGGAAACTGAAGTGCACAAAAGACAAGTGATTTGACTAAAGTCATACAGATTTTATCAGAGATTTGGATTTTTGCTGCCCCTTATCCTCTGAGCTCACAGGTGACTTTTCAGTTGTAGTATACTACTGTATAGAAGCTTTTTCTTCTTGATTAAAACAGAAAATATGTAAAAGCTAAAATATCCATGCAATAGTTTTACTAATGAATGGTCACAAATGAACAAAATAAAACAAAAGCAAACAAATGAATTTAAACTATTCATAATTCATGATTTTTTTTCTTCCCCCCCTACAGGAAATAATCATAGTACATTACAGCATTTGTAGTGTACAATATAATTTCACATAGAACAGAATAATCGAATCAGATATAATGTTTAACCCTGTGTTAAATTCAATGTACTACATAAGGCTTTTATGATGCTTTTCAAGTTACAGATATTATTTTGATAAATATTATATTTATTAGTTAATAAAGGCCCCTCATTTTCTCCACTATCCTTACCACTGAATCATTTCTGACCTTAAGGTCTAGCTGAAATTGAAGAGCCATATTGTATGAACTTACAGTCATTATGGAAGTGTCAGTCTGTAGATTTTTAAAGGCACTTTAAAACAGTTACTGATTTTAATATGACACCTCAATGGGACAGAGACATTAAAATTTTTGGCTTTGTCTCTTATAAACACAAAACGATTGCTTTTGGTATTATTTTCAGTTCTAGTTAGAGCCTTTGTCCCCAGGGCTAGTTAATCTTGCATTGCTTCCTGGCCTGTTACAATTTTAAGATTGTCACAAGAAGGATAAATTTCATGCCATTTTCTGTTCTCATTACAATCTTCAGATTGTTATGAGAATGGATTAATTTTCTTCAATTTTCTGTCCTCATTACAGACTGTTATGAGAATGGATTAATTTTATGACATTTTCCTCTTTCATTATAATCTTTGTTATGAGAATGAGAATATGTAATGAGAATGAGAACATATCAAGCATTAAAAGGTCTGTGAGAACTCATGACAAAGATTGTAACAAGAAGAGAAAACGGCACCTAATCCATTCTTCTGACAATCTGAAGATTGCCAAGCGAACCTAGAGTGACACTGCATTTATCCAAGCTGAAGACAAAGATTGCTGAAAAAATAGGAATGAGTACAAAATTAATCAGTCCTCCTGACAATCTTGAGATTGTACTTAAGCTTGTGGTATTTTTCTAGTACGGTACTCATGTGAAAGATGTACAGTGCAGGTGAGTGTTATTAACTGAAAAATATCATTTGGAGATTATTTCGAGGGGTAGTATTAGTGTCACATAATGTTTCACATTTGAAAAACATTACTTCATTTTGATATAAATGAAAATCACCTAAACTGTCAGTAAGAAGTTAGACCCAGATCTTCAGGTCTCATCTCAATTGGGCCTCCATTAAACATTTGATTCTTTCTTTCCAAAACTTGTTTAAACTCTTTTCCATACCCACACTAACTAAGCAGGCAATATTTTTTCTTGTGAGAATTACTAGACCTTCACAAATAATGGGGTCATTTTAGGTAAGTAAGCAATTGGGTATTTCACCCACATACAAAAGTAAAACAGGAGATGACCCTGAATACCTAGCTAGGTTGTAAATTTGTAACTCATAAATAAATGGAACAACTTACCCAACTCCTAAAATGCAGAATATTATATTTTCCCCTAAATTATCCTATTACAAATTATACTTTAGGTTGTACCTTAATAATAGCACAATATTAGCTGGAGGGGAACTATAGAGATGAACTAGTCTAATCTCTTCATTTTACAGATTAGGAACTAAGGTCTAGACTATAAAATTACAATTGCACAGCCTGCAGAAAGACAAGCAGAATTTAAACTGAAGTATGATGCACACCAAATACAGGTTTCTTTCTGCTGTGATACTCTGCCCACTAATACTCCACAAGCAAACACATGGACGCAGTGATTAGCAATAGTCTGAAAGCTGACAACAGTTTCATCCAAAAAAATAAATGATTCACCATAATCAATCCAGTCCAAAAATGTTGAGAAATGTTATTAAAAATGCCAAAGTGTTTATTTGCATTGGAAATGGAACTCTTCTGTCAGTCCCTACGCTGGTAAATATCGTACTAGTCCATTAGATCATTCACTAAGTTAATTAACCCAGTTTTCTGGGTTAATCAGTTTATTTAGTTAATATGTATATTTGAAACAATAGGCAGGTGTAATTGCCAAAAGTTAATGGAGTCCTTTCAATTTTCTCCTCATACTCATTTTATAGTAGGAAACCTAAAACTCAGAAAGGTTAAAGGACTTATCTATGACTACATAGTTGATGAGGGTCAGAGCTAGGAGTTGACTCTATCTTGATAAAATGTTTATCCTTCTTTCTGCTATGGCTCTGTGTGTGTGTGTGTGTGTGTGTATGTGTGTGCACGTGCGCTCGTAGGGTAGATAAACAAAATACCAAGGATCTCCTCTATGAAAGAAAAATGTCAGCTGAAACAGAGACTAAAAGGCATAACTTGAAGTTCATGATAGGCCTTTATTTTACATTCAAGAAAACTTATCCTGAAAGGCTTTTTTCTTCACATCATTAATAGGACTAAAGAAATAGAAAGAGGCTTCTTTGAATGAGCATAAGACTCAGAGAAAACTTTCTTCCAGACCAGAAGAAACAGCATTGGGAAACTTGGATTATGTCTTTTGAGCCAAAAAGTGTCATAAAACATATTTTCTCCAGTCCCTAGATTTTATAGAATGAAAGTAAGACCCAAAAACATTAAGTTACTTGAGCAAGGAAGCACAGATATCAAAGAGTAAATAGCAGAGCTGAGATGTGAAGACAATTCCTCCAACTTTAAATGTAGTGCTACTTACCTGACAAATCACTTTGAAAAGGGACATTCAAGGAAAGAAGGTCCTTGGCTGGGAAGGGGTGATTTTTGGATCACTAGAGAGACTCATGGAGAACTGAGGACTCTCTAAAAACTTTTCTCCTAAGTCAGATAAAGTAGGCTTTATATACTGCCCTTCATGTTTATGAGTAGGTTTATTGCTTTCAAGACAACTAGAATGAAAGCATTTTGATAGTAATGAGTTACTATGAGAGATAAGGAGAAAACTGTTTCTCCTAGACCAATAGCATATGAGGGAAATATTTCTGGAAGTGAACCTGCCATTTCCCAGCAATGTGGATAACTAATAAAAACAACTTGTCACCATTTTCTCCTCCAAACTCCTTTTTGACTCTCAGAGGTCTTCCACAACTATTCATCTTCAATAACTACTCCAAGTTATCAAGTCATAAGGAACCTTAAAGATCATAAAGTCCAAACTACTTATTGTATAGATAAGAACACTGATGTTCAGAGTGATAAAGTGACTTGTTCAAGGTCATATAGCTAGTTAGTAGTTGAACAAAGACAAAAATACAGGATACTTTAACTCTGTTTTAACTCTTTTTCTATATTTCTAAGCTTAAATTTGGCCATAATCATCTCAAATTGTGCTGTAGTCAAATTTTTTTTTATTACATTTCTCAACATATAAAAGGCAAAACAAGCTTAAATATGCTATTTAGTCCATTCCTATTTTCCTGACAGTTTTTTTTTATAGTGAAGAAATGTATCTTATTTGGATTTACTTAGAAAACAAGAATTGTAAAGGCAAAAGAAAATGGCAAACTGTGACAATTTTTGAAATAAGTATAAGGGCAGAGGACTCTAATAATAGTGAAGTTGTTTTTATAGGGTCTTTAAAAATCCAGTTTTACTGTCAATGTTGAAAATAAATCAGTTCCATTTTCTTGTCTTTTTTCCCTGCCAGAATGTCATTTTGGTTCATTTGTAACTATATATATACATATACATATACACATACATATACATATACATATACATATACATATACATATACATATACATATACATATACATATACATATACATATACATATACATATACATATACATATACATATACATATACATATATACATTATGAAAGTCAGGTGTCTATGTTTCTAAGGCTCTGTCACTATAAGTAAAAGCAATGCACTAGAAAATGTTGGATTCAGATTTTTGTACTTCTAAATGACAAATTCAGGTAAGGGCACTTCATTTCAGCACTTAAGCCATTTAAGAAGGTTATGGGTTTTGGGAAATAGTTCTCAAATGATGACTCTGGGAAGCCATTATTAAGTCAATGTCTAAAATGTATAACTAATTTTGGCACATGAAATTGTCCTTGTTGTTGCATATTTTTACTATAGGCTTTTTCTTCTTTTTTTCCTCTCTTTTTCAGATTGGTTATCATTAATTCAATGTCTCATTCTATCTTAATACTCTTCATACTCATGCTGATTTCAGTGGAACCACAAGAAAGTTTGAATCAAAAACGTTGCAGCATATGCTAGAAACATTTATCTTGTCACATGTGGATCTGACTGTACTTTCTCCCTTACGTCTAAATATCAGTTAGCAAAAATGAGGTGCTTCTAAAACCATAGTTATGAGTTTCTCTTTTCATTTTGGTGGGGAAAAAATGTGAAGTTATAGCAATACATAAATTTTGTCAAGCCTTAGAAGAAAGTCAAAGTCAAATATATCAGCATTTTTCTATGTTGGTCATATTGGCAAGGAAAATGTGGACTAAGAGCACTGAGTAGACTGAGAGGTAGGAGACTAGGGTTCTAGTCCTGGCTCTGCAGTTAAATTTTTGCATTATCTTGGGCATGTGAAACTTCAAGACAACAGGTTGTTGTTGTTGCTGCTGCTGCTGCTGTTGTTTCAGTAACATGAGAGCTTTCAACTAGGTGATATGTAAGTTCTTTTCCCCTTTTAGAATTCTATTATCATATCAGATGGAAAAGTATTCTGTACCTTTCTGAAATCAAAATTAGGTTAAGGATCCACAGAAACTCCAGGAAATAACAGTTATTTTACATAATTAAAAATGTTCTGCTTAAGTCTGACCAAGCATCAGAATAAAGGCTTGACAGGAAAAGGAAGACTTCATTTTATCTCAAAGTTAAATATAATGCCAGAAGCAACATCCTTAGCTCTACTTAGCTAGGGATGCAGCTGAAATCAGAAATAGTGAGGAATGATGAATCTTTAAAATATAAATGAATGTTTGTTCCTCCAATCTAGTCATATCTCCCTTAGTCACTGCCTTCTTTTGGGAATGTAATCGCTGCTACCCTAGGTTCTTGGTCAACAGCCAACCTCTCATGCCTACATTTTAGAGCAAAAATAAAATCAGTGGCTTTCAGTCAATGCTTGTAGACCTAAAACATGCTATGTTAAGATACTAATACTATCTTCTCAGTCTTAGAGATACAAAATATTTAAAAATGCCCTTTAAAATGGCAGCATCATTCTCATAAGGATACAATGATCAGCAAATATTTATTTATATCAAAAGTTACAGGTAGTTCTTATTCACTACAGTACTATGCACCATGACACACTATATTTAATAGCGTCCCTCCTGTTCTGTTTTTGTAGATTTTTGTGTAGCCTGACTAGAAGCTGGAAGGTTAAATTTTCTTTCAATAGTATTTTATTTTTACTCACATTTTGAGATGTTCTGTATTTCTTCTTTACAAAAACAATTAGAATGACAAGGAAGACTTTTGTCTGGATTGAACATTGACTCCAGACCTCATCTTCAGTAAATTTCTACAGGACACTAAGCTTCTTGACATTATTTTATCAAACAATGTCTGCTCTGCTGCTCTGCTGCTCTGCACAGAATGTAGCTTTCTTTTTAAATTCAAATATAATAGTTTCAATATAGTTTATTAACTTATTTGATTTGTCTTTACTTCTAATTTGGCTCATGCTAGAGAGAAGTGACAAATAGGAAAACTAATGAGACATTAATGATAAAGACAACATGAAGCTGACTTAAAGATAACCATTTCATTCTGAAAGAACATAAAAAAGTCAAGAAATATAGTGCAAAACCACGTTTTCTAGAGATTATCCAAAATGTAAGTTCACTTTAAAAACTTTGTCTTTTTTATATAACATTCATAATAGCTAACATTTATATAGTGTTTTTACAATTTACAAAGCGTTTTACACTTATCATTTCATCCTCACAACAACACTGAGACAGTACTTTTAATCACTTCCATTTTACAGACAGGTAACTGAGGCAGAGAGAAATTAAATGATTTGTCTGAAGCAACATGGATGGTGTCTAAGAAGTGATGTGATCTCATATTTTCCTCACTCCAAATACAATCCTGTATCCATGTGAATGCTGCTGAGTTTCTGAATATACTTCTCCCTCCCCTACCCAGTAAGTCATCCCTTTTGACAAAGAATTTTTTTTAAAAAGGGAAAAATAAGCAGTTCATCCAAGCTAATTATCACTAATTGAGTTTGACAGTATATGCACTATTCCACATTCCTTATCTCCACTTCTGAAAGACAGTTTCTCAATGTTTTCTCTAGGATTCAGTTCTTTCATCATTACAATTACACAAAAAGAGTTTATTGTTACTTTTTTCATTGCCTTCCTGTATAACATTGTTCTGGTTCTATTTACTGGACTCTGCATCAATTTCTATCATCTTTTCTTGTTTCTCTGAACTCTTTATATTGCTCATTTAATGATTCACTTTGCTAATGCAAAATTTTTGGGGGGATTTTTCTACCTATAGAGAAAGATAAAAAGATTTCATTCAGTAAAAATCATCATAAAACAACATCTCCCATATCCTGTCTCTATCCTAAGCTGCTTTCTTCCCTCCTCCTACCACCCTTTTCCCCACTAGGTGGGCACTGAAATCAGGAAAGAATTACTGTGACTTTCAAAATAGGGGATATTTTTGTTCTGCCTTTATATCTATCTCCATCTTTTTTTCTTTATTTTTGTCTTCAGCTAAAAATAAATAAGGAAAATCACAAACATACATATTGTTAAATCATATGACAGATTTAAGGATGAGGACTTTCCTCATTTAGAAGGAATGAGCTAAGAGGAAAAAAAAAACCTCATTCCTTTTAGGAAGTGAAACAAAGGTGAAACTTCAAGCCCTTGATCCAACTAATAGATCCCACTCTTTAGGAATCTAACATAAAAGCGCCTCAATGGTATGCAGGGATCATTTTGGTTCATTTCAAATAAGCTTCTTTCATAAGGTTATCTGGAGGGATCATAGTTTTATTCTTTCCCTGTCTTCACTCTTACTCTTTCTGCCCCCTAGAATGTAACTTTTGAAAGGCTCCAGAAGGAGATTATGAGGTAAAATGTCATGCAATAAGCACCCTTCCCCACAGACATTGCTGACCACAGAATGATCCCTCTTCCCCAGCAGGCTTTGTCATTAATATACACCAGACTATTTTGACAATGCCAAGCAGTTTGATCTCCTACAAGCTTCTTTGTTTCAGAATCAGCATTCTCCTCCTGACAAACTCCTCAGAAAAGATTCTTCAGTAAAGTAGTCAATTATCTCTCTGACAAAATAGGCATTCAAATGTCTGCACTTTCGCTTCTTTCAAAGGAGTTTAAGGAAATCTCCATATAATATTCAACCAACTGAAGCAGCTAAAAATATAAATAAAAAGGCTGAATAAGAGTTGTTTATTCCCTTGCCCCTGCCTTTCTGAAGGAGCTAGAAATAATTTATCTCAGGCAGGCGTTTCTCTTGAAGAACAGTAAGCAGATAGAGATGACACCAGTGGCCATTTAAAATGATCCTACCTATTTGTCAGTAGGGAGGCAGGGCCTGAGGTGAAACAGTCCCCATTTAATTTCATTATATCCCAGGAGTTTGTTACCTTCCTAATATATTGATGGTACCTTTGTTCACCTGTGGACTGTTAAATTCTCTTGTCAATTGATTTTCTCTGCTAGAGATAAGATACTGTGTATTTCTCCTTCATATCAAAGTAAAGATAAATCAATGGATAGGAAGGAATGAAGCAAGGAGAAAAAAAAGACTGCTACTACTGACTTTAAAAAAAGATCAGAAAGAGTTTCATTGTTTTTTAATTGTTATGGGTCAAGAATCACATATTTTCACCAAGCAGAGCAATTGGAAAATCAAAAAAAGTGCTCCGGTTGACCTCAGAAGGGTCTAG
Organism: Phascolarctos cinereus; assembly: GCF_003287225.1. Classification (NCBI taxonomy): domain Eukaryota; kingdom Metazoa; phylum Chordata; class Mammalia; order Diprotodontia; family Phascolarctidae; genus Phascolarctos; species Phascolarctos cinereus. The sequence goes on along the minus strand of NW_027555847.1, from coordinate 273,777,704 downwards.
GCCTAGCTCCTCAGGTGTCTTCTATGAAAAGGTACTGGGCATCTGTCAGAGCTCACCTCTCTTAATTTCTAAATAATGTTGACCCAATGAGCTAATTACATTTGCTTCCTGAGCTTGCTATCAGGTATAGAAGGGAAAAAAAAAATGAATCAGGGCTTTTTTGGTATCCCTGTTTGTCCCAATGTGTTCTGGTTCCGTGCCTCCTATCAACGACATTCGTGTAAAGTGACTGGACACATAAACACATTCTAAAGTAACCTTAAGATTAAAAGAAGCCAATATTGCTAGTTACATAAATGTTCTATGACCATCATAATTTTATTCACTCAATAGAAAAGCACCTTCTCCTGAACATGAAAAGACATATGGTTGTGACTGTAGGAAGTGGTCCATAACTAATTTTAAATGACCTCTATCATACCTGACATTATACTTGTTATTGCTACTGTTTCTGCTCTAGTGCACACACATATTAAGCATTGGAACCATTTCCCTACCCGACCCCATTCACCTTCACAGGATCTAATGATTTACATTCCAGACAAATTGGCCTGTTTGCTTTAACTGTGTGACCCTGGGCGAGTCACTAAATCACTCTATATATTTATGTGTCTGTGTGCATGCACACGAGAAACACACATATGCACATGTACATATAAATACAGTGATTTAGTTCATATATGCATGTGTGCATATATATACATATATTTATATATATACACACACATACACACATACATATACACATACACACACATATACAGTGATTTAATGACTTTCCCAGGGTCACACAGTTAAAGTAAATAGGTGTGTGTGTGTGTATGTGTGTATGTGTGTGTATACACACGCATAACCTTTCATTATCATTATTACTGTAACTACTGCTGTTGATAATAATATAATAGCAATAATAATAATAACTATAACTAAATCCAGGATTCTACCTCCTACCTCTGAAGCTTTTCCTCATTGTTAATGCCATGCCTCTGCCTCACTTAAAAAATTATCTCACATGTACTTAGTCTGGTATATATGTCCCTCCACCAGCCAAATACAAACTGCTAAGGGAAATGAACTTTTGGCCCATATCCCCAGTGTCTACCATCATGCATGTTACTTTGCACATAGTAAGTGTTTAATAAATGTTCAGGGAACTAAACTATTTGAAGGAGGTTTGTGCAAGAAAAATGAGATGAGGCATTTCTATTCATTTCAGTAAGGACTAAAATGAACAAAAAATGGAAATCAGTCAGACTTCTGACCTTAAGGAAGAATAAAATATATTCAGAATTTTAGCTTCGAATCTTGCTAAGTGACTGTCCAAGAACTCTATATTCAGGTTTTTTTGATTTTTGTTTTCTTCAGTACATATTCTATGGCAACCTGTCAGTATGAACAGTGAATAATAACGGATTAAAAACTGGTATTTAAAAACAATTTTTGAAAATAATGAAGATGAAAGTCTGAGAAAATGGGAGGTGTCATTTCTGTCAGCAAATGGAAGTTTCCTTGTGAAAACTGCACACTTAATCTTGGAGAAAAGGCAGGACAAATTGTATTTACAGAAATATTCATGGTTTTACTGTGACTATTTCTCATTCTAAAGAAATATGCAATTTTCAAAGAATCTGCAGTGTGTATGCATGTTTCCCTTTGTTCTGTGGTGAGTATTCAGTGTGAGGATAGATTAGCTACAGTCAGTTTTTTTTCCCCCCAAATACCTACACAGGACCCAGTTCATCCATTCTGGAAATACTGTTCAGGGAGAGGTCTAGTGAAACGCAATGCCTTAAAGCTACCCCTGAGCACACTTAGGGCTGATGAAAATGTACTTCTTATGGAGCAAATGGGAAAAGAAGGGTAGAAACAAAGTAGGTTGGATAGACATAGAAATGCTTTGCTAGTCAAACAGCAGAGAATTGAAGCAAAATATTGTTTGTACTACACAATTATATGTGACTCAACCCAGAAATTATTTAACTAGTTTCATAAAAAAGCAAACACGATTTTAATATAAGGAAACTTTTTTTTTCATTTACTCAACAGAATGCATTTTTATTCCTAAGGAACTAGTTTTCTTACATTCCATATTCCTGCCTATAAAAAATTGATTCTATTGCTCTAATTTTATTGGATTCTATTTTCCCCAGTGTCTAAGCTACTGCCTAGTAGTAGACTAGGCATCTTAACCCTTTCAACACGTAAGGTACAATCATAGAATCATAATATTTTAAAAACAGGAGGGATTTCAGTGGACATCTATTAATAGAAATATATAAAGTATATTAATAATATATGAGATATTGTAACAATATATAACATAAATGTACATATATGTATGTGTAAATGTAAGTCAAGTATACTTGTAAATATGTATGTTTCTCTAAGTATATATTTATAGTTTGGATGTGTGTAAATTTGTATGTATGTGTATTTACATATGTAGGTATATAGCCCTATTACAACTTATGTAATAAGTGGTCATCCAAACCCTGCTTCACCACTGTCAATCTGTCTAGACCCACTGTTTCCTAGATCATCTCATTCTACTTTTGGACAGCTTTAATTAGGGGAGTGACTACCTCCTACCCTCAAAATCTAGGCTAAATGTGTCTGTTTGCAATCTCTACCCACTGATCCTGGTTCTGCCCTCTGGAACAAAACAGAGAAAATCGAATATAAGCCCTCCCCACAGTGGAAGACATTTGTCATATCCCCTATCTGACTTCTCCTCTTAAGGAGTAACATTTCAGATTATTTCAACTAATATTTATCTGGCATAGACTTGAAGGTCTTCATCATTCAAATTACCCTTCATTGAGCACTCTACATTTTATCAATGTCATTCCTAAAGTGTGGTGTCCAGAATTGAATGCAGCACTCCTGATGTGAGCCTGACCTGGAAATAGTACAGTGGGAATACTGTCTCTATATTATTAGGGCTTCTGCTCTTAAGGCTGGGGTTCCATTCTTGGTTTTGTTTGTTTGTTTTTTCCATACAATGCTATTGTCACTGAGTTTGCAGGCAACTAAGACTCCTAAAACTTTTTCATATGTGCCTAGATATGATTATTATACTTTTTGTCTCTTTGAACCATTCTTTCTCTAGGCCCAAGGAACAGATTGAAGTTAAGCAATTGCTAACTGTGCTTGAAAGGATTACTTCTTCCCTTCCACTTTGTGTGTATGTGTATGTGTTTGTGTGACAATGGTAGAAGTAATACAATAGGGAAAAGAGATTCTAACTGTATTTAGTGTGATTTATACGTTTCACTTTCTATCTTCTTTTCTTTAACCTTGAGCACTCTAAAAAATACCAGTGTCAGAGGCACAGAGAGAAGCTGCAACTAGAGAAAAGCTAATATATTTGAGACATGTTTCCTAGCAAGAAGCAGACAGCAAGCAATAGGCAAGCTTCAACCAGACCCAGTAAGTACTGTAGTTGCTAGAATTCTTATGGCTGATGAGTCAAGGGGAATTTCCTCCTCTCTGATTTTCTTTAAGTCATAAGCCTGAGATGAGAAAAATGAACTTCCTCCTTCTGTCCTCCATTTATACAACAGAACAGGGATGCAGAACTCTTTCCAAGGTGACATGAAACCATTAGTGACCACTCTTTATCTCTCTCTGTATTCAATCAAGTCTAACTCTGCTTAATTATTTGACTGTTTGACTATCTGTCTACATCTCCATATTTTTCAAGAGAATGTCATGAAACACTGTATCAATAACTTTTCTAAAATCTAGGTAAATAATAATCTTTAATATCATTTCTACAAAGTAGTAACACTATCAAAAAAAGGGAAAGTTGATCTGACATGACCTCTTCTTACCAATGTCAATCACTCTATGTGATCATTGCTTCTTTTTATAGATATTCATTAACCATTTCTTTGACAATATGTCCTGAATATTTTTCCAGGGATCAAAGTCAAGATCGCTGACTTATAGTTTACAAACTCTATTATATTCCTCTTTTTTTTTTTGCAAAACCTAAATAAATTTTGTCCTTTTCCCACCCTATAGTAACATTTTCAGTCGATTCAGTCTTTCAGTTTTTATTGACAATGGTGTGGTAATCCCAAGCACTAGTTTGTTTTTTCAGCATCCAAGGATGTTGTTTACCGGGGACAAATGACCTGAACTCCCCCCAAACAGATCTTTTATTATCTTTCTTATTTTTCTTGGGTATCAACTCCCAACTCTTAATTTTTGCCCTAGTCTTTTTAGTCCAAATGTGCATGACCTTTCCTCATAAACCTAAACTGATTCTTAGCCTTCATAATTCTGACACTATTCCTATAGGACTATGCTACGTCTTGTATTCATCCTGTTAACTTGACCTTGCTTTCTTATTTTATATTTTTTAAGTACTCCAAATTGTTTAGTAAGCTTTCTGTGTCTTTATAACATATCTTCCATGTTTCATTCTAATCATAATTATTTCCTCTCATGTCTTATTTTTTTTATTCTTCAGAGTTTTCTATCTCTCCTGAGCTGAGTTTCTTTATATATTTTTGTCACAATATTTTATCTATTCTTTCTCTAACATTTTGAAAGTTAATTTGCTCAAATTTAGAATATATACTAGATTATCTCCATGTGATATGGGTCAGTCATATATATAGACACAACCAGATTGCTATATGTCATTATCCATGGGGAAGATGCTTGAGAACATGCTTCTAAAAAACTGGATGACTACAGCATGACTAGGCATTCTATGTGGTCTATCATATGGATGGAAACAGCCTTTTCCCATTGGTGGAACTGACTGAGCATTTGTCCTAAATTTCCTGCATTTAGGTCTGAGGTGAAGGACTCCTTCACTCACACTACATGGGGTCTGTGTGCTACTTCCTTCTTTCCCCACCCCACCTTACATCATTTAATCATGAAATGGCCTTGGGCCTTTGGTATTTCCATTCTGGGTGCAGGGAGCGAATTTTCTGAACTGACTTGGGAAGTGGATCCATGATCCATGAGGATCCAGAAGACCATTAATCCAGGCTGACTGTTGCATCCAGATCAGCAGTTACACCCTGAGGAGTATGGATTTAGGGATGCCAGCCCAACAGAAGTTGAAATTTCTGTTTTTGGATTTTTACTTAGTTGGATTAATGCTATGTAGGAACTGAACTAAACTGTGAGCATGATTCTCATCCCCTCTCCAAAGACTGAAGTGATACTGGGGGATTATGTCCTCAAGATGTTTGGAGTTCTACATTGGCTCTTGCTATAATTTTAAAGCAAATATCCCTTAGTAAAAGATAGTTTGATTTTAAGTGGTTAAATTGAACAGGAGTGCTTGGTCACTGGGCCCCTAGTAAGGTGAAGAACAAAATTGGTGAGGCCTTGAGTAAATAGTGGAGGATTGTAATATCCCCCAATCCCTAAGAGTACTAGGGAGTTTAGTGGGAAGAACATTCAACAGTCCTGGGACAGTGAGCACAGAATCAACCATGCCACACATAGATCTCTTACTGTTCGCAAATCTGCATTGTAGCTAACTTCCTGTTACTTCTTATGATTTCAAATAACCCTGGTAACTATTTATTCAATATTACCAAGAATCAGATCTGGAACAGAATTGTCCATGACTTTTTTTTAATGAAATAATTACTAAGACAATTCAAAAAGATGATTGTCTTTTAGCAGAGAGAGAGAGAGAGAGAGAGAGAGAGAGAGAGAGAGAGAGAGAGAGAGAGAGGAAAGCTCTAATTGATGGCTGAATAATTGAAATCCCTCATCATTACTATATCATCTGTCTGCACAATGATTAATAGCTTGTGATCTCACTGAACTAATCTATTTTGTCTTTTTGTGCATATGGTTTGTATTTTTTCCAGGTGACCAAAATCATGTCATGTCTTTATCTCCACTTATTCTCAGCCAAAGGCTCTCTGATATACTTTGTTCCCTCCCCTACATGTTTCTCTATCCTTCTTTTTTTTTTAATAAAGCATATACATTTGACAGTACAGTCATGGATATCATCACACATCTCAGTGATACTATTGAGATCAAATGCATCTCACTGTGTTAATATCTCTACTTCATTTTCTTTGTTTCCTAAAGTTTGATCATTTGTGTATAGACATTTGGATTTTACTACTGGCTTCTTTCTCAGATTTTTATCCTCTGTGAACTTCTTGGTGTTTCAACTCCTATTTCTTCTTAATTGTAACTAATCTCTATGTTAATCTAGCTTGATAGAGAGATACATAGGGAACTTTTCCCCTACTTGTTCATTTGATTACATATATGAGATATTAGTCAAATATATTCTCACTAGCCCTAGTTAGATTAACTTCTTTCCTAAGTGCTTGTTATTACAATATATTAAGTTATGATCCAAACGTCCAAATTCTATTTTCAACCACTATATTCTTAGAGTTATATTCATTTTACAAATCATTTTTTTTCTTTTTGATATCTCTTGCCTTAAATGGGTCGCAATGATGACAACACCTCCTGTGTCATTTCGTTCTTTACCTTTTTCCCCCAAGTCATTACAATCTTTGGCAATGTTATCTAGACTGCTTCTGACAGTATCATTGGTACTCAGAAGAAGTAGGCACAAATCTTCCATTTCAACAATGCTTAGAAGGATGTCATGTCTTGGATATATATACTGTTGGAAAAGAACAGATCATTCTATTGTTATCCAGTCCACAAATAGCGACTTCAGTACCCCTTAGCCGGGAGTCACCAATCATATCTATTCTTCTTTTCATCTTCTAACCATTACTGGTTAATATTTAAGGTGACAGGATATAGTGTTTCTTCATGCTTTACTCTTTGTGACACCTTTCTACTCTCCAACTTCCTAATACAGTTCAAGTTTCCTCTCTGCCATTTCAGATCCTTTTTAACCACCACCCCTTTCCTTATTAAAACCCACTGTAATTTTTTAATACCTTATTTGGCCTTGATAACTTCCAGTGCAGAAAAGAATTATTTAAAAATCTTCACCTTTTCAAAGAGAAAAATAAGCCTACATGTTGAACATACTGTGCAGATAGTCATTTGGCTTTGACAGACATGTAAATGTAGACAATTTGATGTAATTGACTACAAAATTTCTCCTACTCTACATATTAATTTAGATCCTTAGCCTTTTCCTTAGAAGCTTGAAATAGAACACCTTCTAAGGCATACCTGAAGCAATGATTTATATGACTGTAACTGGCTAACAAGAAGTGTCTTGAGGCTTGGTAGAACCTAGCTTATTGTGTAGGAAAGCACAATTAGCAGCTGTGGAATTGATTATCAAATTAGCAATGCCAAGTGTTTGGATAGATTAAACATTTGTTTCTTCTTAGGAACAAATCTTCAGGGCATCAGAACTCTTAGTATTTTCCCAAATACAATTCTGGTAGAGATGTTATGAATAAATTTTAAGACCTGTGTTTTTCATTAATTATATGCTTATGATAAAATAATTTTCATATTTGAGATTACTTTCTATTTGACTACAGAGGCCTATGTAGTACATATATATCTTGATAAATTAAGTTTTTTTGTAAAGCTATTATATATGAATGTCATTTAATTTGAAAATGTTTAATTTTATGTGACACCTCATTGTGTAGGTCACTGTGACCTTGTAGATGAAAAAACAAGGAATGAAGGACACAAGGCTTAGTCTCTTAATGTTTTGTCTGGAAACTTCTTGAAATCAGGTATCTATTTCCCCGCTTTCTTTTTATCCTCAGCATTTAGTATCTGGTACATGGCAGGTACTAAATAAATGTTTAGTGAATTGTCTTGATGACTTAAAGATGATTATAGGATTTTAACTTTATATCATCATTTTAAAACATCTATTTAGCACTATAAAGTTGATAGAATATTTTCCAATGAAAATCCTTAAAATAATCAGAAGAGTTTATAATATTAAGTAGTTCTAAAAAGCAAATTTCTAGACAAGCTAAATTGTTAATGTAACATCAGTCATTATAATTATATTCAGAAGACTTCTACATCTTTCCAGATGTACATGTTGTTTCCTCTTAGACCCAAATAAGAGTAAGGTTTCAACATTACCAGTCCTCCACCCCACCTACTTCCTCTGTATTAGTTCTTACTTGGTTCTGTGAATTAAAAATAAAATTGTTTTTAAAGTATTGTTATGATTGATTAGCTTCACCTTTTATCTCTGGATATTTAATCAATCACTTCATGATTCAACAATCAACCCATTTCTAGGTTAGGAGCAACACACACTCTCCTCTTCTTATTTTATGGAATTTTTAATAGACAAAATATTTATAGTCTAATCACAATAGCTCAGAGGTCCCAACTCAGAAAATTCCTAACATTTGGGCAGTAGTTGGGATGCCTGTCCTAATTTAAATCCATATTTATCACTTGATAAATCCTGTCATCTTTTTATTTGAGGTAAAATTCATGATACAAGACACAATTAAGTAAAAGAATCAAGCAGAGTATAATACATTATTAATGAACAGTTATGGAAAAGGAAAGTTGAAGAAAGAGCAAACCTTTTTCTTGAAAATTTCCTCAGTCCTTGAAGAAGTAAGTAAAACTGGTTACTTCAGCTTGAGTCTTTTGCTTCAAGATTCTGAGAGGAAATGATGTCTTTCCACAATCTTCCCTCCTCTGCCATAGCTCAACTCAGGCCTCCTTTCACTTTCTCTTTTCAGCCTCTTTCCAGTTTCTTATTTCCCCCTGTTGTCCCTTTGCCACCAATTCTTTCCAGTTCTCCTCATTAAGTTCTTTCTGTGTAGGTCTGGAAAGGCTGATCCTCACAGCTACTATTGCTAAGGTCTTCACATCTCCATTCCTTCCTCTTGTCTCTGTCTTAAAATTGTGCATGTGACTCAAGCCTGTCTTCCAGCTCAATGATCACAATAGTCACAAAATGCTCTCAGAGCTGAGAGAGAATGCAGGTTCCTCTAAACTACAAACTCATAATGCCATTTAGTTCTCAAACAATATTGCATTGGTATGCAAAATCCATAATGATTCAGATTCATTTGGAGCATGAAGTCTTTATAATTTTGCTGTGTACTGAAGGATACAAATTTATTCTAATCAAAACATTCTGTAAACCCTTTTTGGCCAGATGCTTGAAAGACACATAAGAACAGAATAAGGACAGCACTTTGATTACAAAAACAAGTCCATTACACCACAACACTCAGAAAAGCTAATACTAACTCACTAATCTTTGAAGGCTTTAAACAGCAAAGGCTAAGGGAAAAAAATTAAAGATAATTCTAGTATCACCTTACTAAAAAATGGTAAGGATGAGAATGACTTAACAAATCATTCTGTTCACCTATCACCCAGCACAGGATTTAGCCTCATAATTGCTTCAGATAATTTTAGCCAGATGAGTTTTAAATGCTTAGAATGCTTTATCTATCACTACATTTTGGTGGGATCATTATATAATAGACATTGTTATCAAGAATGATTTGTTTCTATTAGTATTCACTTATTTCATCTCATTACATCTGAAGGATGACCTCTTTGCTATTTGCAATACATTTTTGCTGCCCAATTTAATACACTTTTATGAAATGCCTCCTGACCTTGCTGCCTACTCTGAAAATCCCTCAGTGGCTCCATATTCCCCAGAATGAAGTACAATCTTCTTGACTTCTCACTTAAGGGCCTTTATAGTCTAGTGCCAACCTCGCCTTCAGCCTCTTTTCCCACTACCATCCATCATTGCCTTCCAGCCAAATGAGGAAGTTAACTATTCTTCAACTTACCTCATTTTCTTCTATATCCATGAATTCTGAAGCTTGCTTCTCATGTTCATGACACACTTCTGTTTCTCATCCCTGTCAGCTCCAAATACTAAAATCATCTCTTTCTAAAGACTCAGATCAGAGTCTACCAAGTACTCCTCTGTAAAGATTTCTCTGCTTTAAATTAGTGAAAAATATTTCCTCTATGCACATTTTTCCCTAAAGTAATTAGTATGAAAATCTCCCTTGCCCCTATAATATTATATTTTATCCCCCACTACAATGGGGGTAATAGACACTTAGTACAATGCCTGGTACAATGTAGACATTTAATAAATATGTGTTTCCTTTCTCTCCCACCACCCCAAACCATTAGGCTATAATTCCATTGAGAAACAGTATTTTATCATTTTAAATCTTTGAATCCATAGCATCTATCAGAGTGTGGGCACTAAATAACTGTTTAGCTTTGAATTAAATTATGTGCAGAGCACTTTGCTAAGTAATGAGGAGATACAAATATGTGTTTTTTCAATTAATAGTATTTTAATTTTTTTTCCAATTTCATGTAAAGATAGCTTTCAATATTTATTTTTATAAGATTTTGAATTCCAATTTTTCCCTCCCTTTCTCACCTCCCCCTTACCCAAGAAAGCAAGTAATCTGATATAGGTTATACATGTAAAATCATTTAAAGATATTTTCACATCAATCATGTTATGAAAGAAGAATAAGAACAAGAGGGGAAAACCATGAGAAAGATTTGAAAAAAAAAGTGAAAATAATGTGCTTAGATCCGCACTCAGACTCCATAGTTCTTTCTCTGGAAGTGGATAGCATTTTTATCACTAGTCTTTTAGAACTGTCTTACATCATTGTATTTCTGAGAAGAACTAAGTCTATATAACTGATTGTCACAGGACATTCCTGTTACTGTGTACAATATTGCCCTGGGTCTTCTCACTTCACTAAGCATCAGTTCATGTAAATCTTTCACAGTTTTTCTGAAATTTGCCTGCTCATCATTTCTTATAGAACAACAGTATTCCATTACATTCATATACCACAACTTGTTCAGCTGTTCCCCAACTGATGGGCCTATCCTCAATTTCCAATTCTTTGCCACCACAAAAAGAGCTGCTACGAATATTTTTGTGATACAGACCCAGTAGTGGTATAGCTGGATCAAACGTTATGCACAGTTTCTTGCACTTTGGTCATAGTTCTAAATTGATCTCCAAATGGTTGGATCAGTTCACAACTCCACCAATAATGCATTAGTGTTCCAATTTTCCCACATCTTCTCCAACATTTATCATTTACCTGTTTTATCATGTTAGCCAATCTGATAGGTGTAATGTGGTACCTCAGGGTTGCTTTAATTTGCATTTCTGTAGTCAATAGTGATTTAGAGCATTTTTTCATGACTTTAATTTCATGACTTTAGTTTCTTCATCTGACAACTGCCTGTTCATATCCTTTGACCATTTATCAAATGGGGAATGACTTGTATCCTTATAAATTTAATTCAGTTCTCTGTACATTAGGAAAATGATGCCTTTAGGGGGGCAGAGTCAAGGTGGAGGAATAAAAGCAGTGACTTGCTTATGCTTTCCTCCAAACCCCTCCAAATACCTATAAAAATGGCTCTAAACAAATTCTAAAGCAGCAGAAGCCACAAATGACAGAGTGAAACAAATTTACAGCCCAAGACAGATTGGAGATTGATTAGAAAGATTTTATTGCACTGGGCTGGGAGACATACACATTTTGCCATGGACGTGCAGGCAATGCAGGCCTCAGCCAACCTGGAGCAGGCCTCAGAGGACTGAATCACAGGCAGCTGTGGCAGTTTCCAGACTTCTCAACCCATGAACACCAAAGACAACTTAGAAAGTCAGTCGGAAAAGTCTGTGCCTGTAGTGAGAGACAGAAGCAGCATCTCACACCCAGTCGGTAAGCTTCGCCCCAGGGCAGCTGCTGCTTCCAGAACTTCCTACCCACAGACTAAGGGGGAATTTAGTGACTGATCAGAGCGGGATTGCAGGGATCTCTCTGCTCATGCAGGATTCTCTTGCTTTGCCCGTGCTTGGATCTGGGTCACAGTTCTGAGTGGCTGGCCTGGGGTGAGGGGGAGTGCTGGCATGGTGGAGATTGTAGTGGTGATAAAGAGAAAATCCTTCTCACAGTTCCAAGGCAGAAAAGAGTGCTTGTGGTCACTCATAGACCAGAGCACAGGCCAGGAAAGGAGTAAACCTCACCCCTTATCATACCACCTTGGAAGAACTGAAAAATTACTCTGAAAACAGTTGCAAAAAACCCCTGAAGCTTAGGACAGAACATTCTCCACACTGAAAGCAGACCCCTACCTTAATATAGAGCTTAAAACTCAAGTAATCAGCTGGGATCATGAATAAACAAAGGTCCAAAACAAGTCAGACCATAGAATCTTTCTTTGGTAGCAAAGAAGATCAAAACACACAACCAAAAGAAGAAAACAAAGTCAAAGCTCCTACTTCCAAAGCCTCCAAGAATAATATGAATGAGTCTCAGGCCATGGAAGAGCTCAAAAAGGATTTTGAGAAAAAAATAAGAGAAGTAGAAGAAAGTCTGGGAAGACAAATAAGAATGATACAAGAAAATCATGAAAAACAAGTCAACAGCTTGCTAAAAGAGACCCCCAAAAATACTAAAGAAAATAACACCTTAAAAAATAGCCTAACCCAAAATGACGAAAGAGGTCCATAAAGCCAATGAAGAGAAGAATGCTCTAAAAAGCAAAATTGGCCAAATGGAAAAGGAAGTCCAAAAGTTTACTGAAGAAAATACTTCCTTAAAAATTAGAATAGAGCAATTGAAAGCTAGTGACTTTATGAGAAATCAAGACACCGTAAAATAAATACAGAAGAATGAAAAAATAGAAAACAATGTGAAATATCTCACTGGAAATACAACTGACCTGGAAAATTTAAAAATTAAAAGCCATGATCAAAATAAAAAAGATTGTACATATCATCTTTCAAGAAATTATCAAGATAAACTGCCTTGATATTTTAGAACCAGAAGGCAAAATAGAAATTGAAAGAATCCACTGATCACCTCATGAAAGAGATCCCCAAAGGAAAACTCCTAGGAATATTATAGCCAAATTCCAGAGTTCCTAGGTTAAAGAGAAAATATTGCAAACAGCCAGAAACAAACAATCAAGTATTGTGGAAACACAATCAAGATAACAAAAAATTTAGCAGCTTCTATGTTAAGGGACCACAGGAGATGGAATATAATATTCTGGAGGGCAAAGGAGATAGGATTACAACCAAGAATCACCTACCCAGCAAAACTGAGTATAATCCTTCAGGGGAAAAAATGGTCATTCAATAAAATGGGGATCTTTCAAACATTCTTGATGAAAAGACTAGAGCTGAATAGAAAATTTGACTTTCAAATACAAGACTCAAATGAAACATGAAAACGTAAACAGGAAAGAGAAATCATAAGAAACTTATTAACATTGAACTGTTTACATTCCTACATGGAAAGATGATATTTGTAACTCATGAGACCTTTGTCAGTATTAGGGTAGTTGGAAGGAAAATTATATTCATGTAGTTAGATAGATAGATAGATAGATAGATAGATAGATAGATAGATAGATAGATGGCACAGGGTGAGTTGAAGATGAAGGATTGATATCTATAGAATAAAATTGAGGGGTGAGAGAGGATTATACTGGGAGAAGGAGAAAGGGAGAGGTAGGATGGGGTAAATTATCTCACATGAAACAGACAAGAGAAGGCTTTTACTGTGGAGCAAAATGGGAGGTGAGAGGGAATGAGTGAATCTTATTCTCATTGGATTTGGCTTAAGGAGGGAATAACACACATACTCAATTGAGTATGGAAATCTATCTTACCCTACAGGAAAAAGGGGGGGGCAAGAGAACAGTAGGATGATAGAGAGGAGGACAAATTTGGGGAGGAAGCAATCAGAAACAAACACTTCTAAGGAAGGACAGGGTTAAAAGAGAGAATACAGTAAATGTGGGGTGGGATAGGATGAAGGAAAATATACTTAATTTTTCACAACATGACTATTGTGAAAGTGTTTTGCATGACTACACATGTGTAACCTGTATAGAGTTGCTTGCCTCTTCAATAAGGGTGGGTGGGGAGGGAGGAAGAGAGAAAATTTGGAACCTAAAGTTTTAAAAACCCATGTCAAAAAGTTGTTTTCACATGCAACTGGGAAATAAGAAATACAGGAAATGGGGTATAGAAATCTATCCTGCCCTACAGGAAAATAGAAGAGGAAGGGAATAAGAGAAGGGGGGCGAGAGATAGAAGGCAGGACAGATTATGGGAAAGGGTACACATAATGTATGCCATCTTGGGGTGGAGGAGGGATGAGATGTGGAGAAAATTTGGAACTCAAAATCTTGTGGAAGTGAATGTTGAAAACTAAAAATAAATGAGGCCTTTGTCAGAAACACTGGCTGTAAAAAAAAGTTTCCCAACTTTCTGCTTTCCTTCTAATCTTAGTCTCTACAAAGATGTACTGGGATATCTGACTTATAAAGAAATTATCTACAATTCAAAACAGAAATAAATATATTATGTAAGTATACACAAAGTGCTGCATAAGGAGAAAAGGAGAGATCTCTTTTCAACAGGGCATTGGTGAAGGTTTCATAGACAAAGTCAAATGGGAACTATTCTTGAGGTTGTGTGGGATTTCCATAGGTAAAATGAGGTGAGAGTGGAGAAAGCATTGCAGAAAAGGACATAGAGAGAAAAAAAAAGTATGGGGTGCTTAAAAGAAATAACTATGACAGATTTCAGTCAAATAGAATCAAAGTATATCAGAGTTGGATGGGTCCTCAGAGGTGACCTCATCCAACCTGAATCTGATCAGATTACAACCCAAACAAGCAATCATCCAATCTTTATCTGAAAAACTACAGTGATGTAGAACTCAGTACTTTCTAAGGATGTACATTTCATATTTGCTTATAAGAACTCTTCTATTTTAGATGTATTTTTTTTGTTTTTGTTATTGTTTTTCCCAAATAGAAAGTCTGTCATTTTCCATGTAAATGATAATTTCTAGGAATGTTTTATACTAAATTCCCAATGTATACATCTGTTTTCTTTTAATAACAGACTAATGACTATTTCCAGAAATTAAATGTTCTATGTGAGTGTGACCAGGGTCCATCCTGTGAATCCATGTTCAGAGTCACCCTTCTTTGTTCTGGTTAATCATATCTATGCTTTGGGATTGATTCACGATCATATGGTAGCCTAGAAGAGGGAGAATGTGGCATTTTGATGTGATACGGCAATTTCTGAGAGCTTTCTTCATTTTTGTATTGACCCATGACAATGGTAGAGGACCAGAGTTCTATAGTGGTTAAGAGACATCTCCCAGTTCAAATTTTCCTTGACCTATCTATGTAGCATCATATAGCTTAAAGATATTCAGTGAGAGATGAGGAAGGGTTTGCTTTTCTGCACTCTGATGTCATAGTGATTTTGCCTATGTAGTAATTAATGCAAAGAGACTAAGCAAAGTCATACCTATACCCTAGGTCCCCTGTCCACATTTGTAATTTCTCTGTACTGATTTTCAGGAAATTACTATCTCTCCTGAGATGGAAATATTCAGGCTTGAAGGTGATTTTGATAGTTCAAGAGGTAAGAGAAAAGTCCCTGGCAGATATAACAGAAATAGCAATAGTTATAGCAAGTTTACAAAAAAAATTCATAAATGTTAATGATTTGAAATACTATAGAATTCTTGGAGAGGATGGCCTCCAACAAGAGGGTTGGCCAACAAGAGGACTATAGCAACCCTATGGTTAATTATTGGAACAAATTGTTACAGAATTAGTTTAGAAAGAGATCTTCTTTCTCTATTTTTGGAAATGATTTACATAGAATACAAGTTAATAATAAATAGAATAATCTCATCATTTTTTCTCATTTAAAAATTAAGACTTATGGATAACTTTTTTTTAAATGAAATGTGAAATGTATATATACTGGTATGTGTACAACTACATCCTTCTCTCAAAAATTAGAAAAAAAATTATAAGATCAAAAAGACAAAATAAGGCATAACAACATGTGTATTATTCTATACCCATATTGTGCCAACTTTCAAAGGGAAAAAAAGACCTGCATTCCTTTACCTTTATATTTTCTTGAGCTAAAATTCTTTTTTTAAAGGATTTCTGCAACTTGCCTTTGAAAATTAAGTCCATTTTCATTTTCCTATATTATTCTAAATGTGTTGTCATCCATAAACCCTTTAATTCAGCTCAAGCATAATTCCAGTGAAAATGTCATGCCTCTAATACAAAAATAATTTGGATTTCATAGATTTAGATATTTGAACTTATTCTGTACATCATTTCCCCTAACGTAAGTTTTTTGAATACAAAGGCTTTTTAAAATTTTTGTTTTTTAATTGCTAGTACCAAGAAATTAGTAGGTATATAATAAATGCTTGTTGAATTAAAATAGATGTAAATATGTAAATTAATTCCAGTGATCTTGTAACTTTCATAATTTTGACATGGCCCAAATATTAGAAATGAATATTTGAATCTTCCTTTCATTTAAATCTTCCTTTAAAAAAAAAGAGTATTTTGTCCTTGTGCTTACATCAGTTTTTTAAATGAAGTAAATCTTTTGTCAATTTTTTTATTTCATATTTTTGTCACTTCCTAATAACCTCAACACCAAGTCCAACAGAAACTTCTATCAGACCAAAGAACTATAGCTAAGCAAAAGAAATCTACATGCTGGCCTTTTTTTTGGCAAACTGTACCTAATTCAGCCTCATCCAGCCTCTACTTAAAGGGCACTAATTCTTTGATGAGAACAAGGAAAGTATGTTTTATAAAAAATTCAATGAAGTCAAGATTAGTCACTGATTGATTACAATTCTGATGTCTTTGATCATAACTGCAAATAAACATATTAGCACAAACAAGGACATCTGGCTCACATGCTGTGTGTGTGTACATATACATACACACATACATACATATGTGTATACACACACACACACACACACACACACACATATATATATAATTTATGTATCTGTATTTTAGTTCAATGATTTCCTTTTTGTGGACAGGTCACTATACAAAATATGTTCCAGTTTCTCTTCAGTTTGCTCAATATTAGTTCATATTAATCCTTTCAAGTTTTAATGAATTCTTAATATTCATCATTTCTTGATTTATTACATTGTGTATGTTAATATATGTATATATGCACATGTATATAAACATGTACATATAAACATAGGTGTGTATATACATACACACATGTGTGTCTGTACATGCTTCTTAATTCTCTCCTTATAAAATAATCTTGAGAACAGGAATTATTTAATTTGTTATAGTGCCTGACACATAGTAGTTATTCAACAAATAATTATTAATTGATTGATTGAGGTTATAGGATCAACAATTTAAACCTTAGTTTCTAACCTCCTCATTTTACAATTTAGGAAACTAGGTCCAAGAAGTCTAAGTGTTTTTCTCTGGGTCACATGGGTAAAAAGCATAAGAAGTGAGATTTAAATATATGTCCTTTGACTCTAAAGTTGAAATTTTCATTTACATTGCTGCCCCTAGTGGTGTCTAAATGTTGTAGAAATTATAAAATAATTAAATTTATTCATTTATATAATAAATCTTATTTTTTTTACATCTTTAGAAAGTCAACAGGTGATACTTCCTCTCTTTCCTGCTATCATTTTTGATACTATTTACCATTGTGTTCACAAGGTTTAAACAAATTTTTGTCTTCATGAAACCACATATTTATCAAATAGACATTAAGAAGTTTGATGAACAAATGATTCTTTCTAAATCTATCCTTTATTATATACCACATGTTTTCAATGGGTTTTAAGCAGATGAATTCCCAGGCCACAATAGTTTATTGATTGCCATTTCTTGGATAACTTTCCAATCTTTAGTGACTTATGGCATGGTACAAGACTATTTTTAGTATTACATCTCTATTTGGAAATTCTTATAATTTCAGGGGGAAAAAAATCTGCTTCTCAGTCCATCAAGATTTTTTGAGCCAGTGAGGAACAGACTTCTAGTTCAAATTAAAGTGCTTTTTTTTTAATCCTTGAAACTGTTGTTGTTGTTGTTGTTGCATGTCTTTTAATGTGATGGAGATACCCAAAACTATACAGATTCAACTTGATATTCTTTGTCAACAGTTTTGGTGTAGCCTTGGATGAAGTAAAAAACCGAAAAGTTCATCAGTAAAAACAATGTATTTCCAGTCTCCAATATTTTAATTTTGGTATTGTCTTTCCAATAACAAATGTTTTCCATCATAGCAAAGCCTAGTAGCAGTTATTATTATTTTGTTCATTTATTTGTTTTACTGGTTTTCTCAATGTCCTTCCAACTATAAGAACCTTCTGTTATTCTACAGAGGAATTAGTAACAACCCTCCCAGCTCCTAGGTCCTTCTGAAAGTCTTGATTTGGAGGAGGGAGTACTTTATCTTTTTTTATTTTACATATGAAGATATATTAGAGGGGTTAACAGCAATACTTTGTAAGTTTCTCATATTCCTTTCAAACCACACTTTTCTTTGAGCCTTGGAATAATTAACATTATTTGATTTTTTTGTATCAATAGAATTAATGAAAAGAAATGCAAGGGAAGGTGGCCACGCTGTACCAGATCTAAAACTGTATTATAAAGCAGCAATCATCAAAACTATTTGGTACTGGCTAAGAAATAGAATTGTGGATTAATGGAATAGGTTAGGCTCACAAGACACAGTAGTCAGTGACCACAGCAGTCTACCATTTGATAAACCCCAAATACCCAGCTTCTGGTATAAGAACTCACTACTTGACAAAAACTTAGGAAAACTGGAAAATAGTGTGGCAGAAACCAGGCATAGATCAACATCTTATACTGTATACTAAGAAAAGGTCAAAATGGGTACATGACTTAGACATAAAAGGTGATACTGTAAGCAAATTAGGAAAACAGGGAATAGTTTGCCAGTCAGATCTATCAAGAATGGAAAAAATAACAGATAAAGATACAATAGATTAAAAAAATAATAGATGAAGAACAAGATGAAATGTAAAATGAAGAGTCTTGATTACATTAAATTAAAAAGTTGCACAAACAAAGACAATGCAACCATGATTAGAAGGGAAACAGAAAACTGGAAACAATTTTTACAGCCCACATCTCTGATAAAGGCCTCATTTCTCAAATATATAGGGGACTGAGTCAAATTCATAAGAATACAAGTCATTCCTCAATTGATAAATGATCAAAGGATATGAACAGGCAGCTTTCAGAGGAAATTAAAGCCATCCATAGTCCCTTAAAAATGCTCTAAATAACTATTGATTACAGAAATTAAAACAACTCTGTGGTACCATCTCACAGACTGGCTAACATAACAAAACAGGTAAATGATAAATGTTGCAGAAGATGATGGAAAATTGGAACACTGATGCATTGTGGTGGAGTTATGAACTGATCCAATATTCTGGAGAGCAACTTGGAACTACGACCAAAGGGCTATCAAATTGTGCATGCCCTTTGATCCAGCAATACCACTTCTATGTCTTTATCCCAAAGAGATCCAAAAAATGGGAAAAGGACCCACATGTACAAAAATATTTATAGCAGCTTTTAGAGGTGGCAAAGAATTGGAAATTGAGAGGATGTCCATCAATTGGGGAATGGCTAAACAAGTTGTGGTATACGAATGTAATGGAATGCTTTTGTTCTATAAGAAAGGATGAGCAGGTGGAGTTCAGAAAAACCTGGAAAGACTTACATGATGCTGAGTGAAATGAGCAGAACCAGAAGAACATAGTAAGTAGTAACAGCAGCATTATGCAATGACCAACTTTCACAGATTTAGCTCTTCTCAGCAATGCAATGACCAAAGACAATTC
Source organism: Phascolarctos cinereus (assembly GCF_003287225.1). Taxonomy (NCBI): domain Eukaryota; kingdom Metazoa; phylum Chordata; class Mammalia; order Diprotodontia; family Phascolarctidae; genus Phascolarctos; species Phascolarctos cinereus. The sequence continues at coordinate 273,758,004 of NW_027555847.1, read as the reverse complement.
CAAAAAAAAGATTCATGATGGAAATGCTATCCACATCCAGAGAAAGAACTATGGAGTCTGAATGCAGATCAAAGCATATAATATTCTCTTTGTTTTTGTTTGTTTTTCTCATTTTTCCCCCTTTGGTTCTGAATCTTCTTTACAACATGACTAATGTGGACATATGTTTAATATTTTTGTATGTGTATAGCCTATATCAAATTGCATGCCCTCTTGGGAGTGAGGGACAGGAGGGAGGGGAGAAATTTAGAACTCAAAATGTTATAGAAGTGAAAGTTGAAAACTAAAAATAAATAATTTTTAAATTATTTCATTTTTGGTCTGAATGAACTTTTAAATGCTTGAATTTTTTTACATCAGCAGCTTCTGCAACATTTCTAACACTCATTGAAGTGTACCCATTAATGTCTACAACTTAAACACCATGGAAATAAAACACAACAGACAGTAATAAAAATGCTAGTGTATTCTGTTTAAATAAGTCATGCTAGATTTTCTCTTTATGCTATCTGCTTTGTGACTCTTCCTTCCCCTGTTTTATTTTTTCTTATATTCCTGTCTTCTATATCCCTGTCCTTATGTATTTGCCTCCTTCTTTTAATGTACTGCTACATTAAATTAACACACACACACACACGTATACATTCAATGTTTAGTAAATTGAATTATAATAAGTCTAATCCTGTATCTGCTAGAGTCAAGGAGCTGTGGCTCTGGGAGCTGCCTGTTCCAGGCTTTTCTTTCTTATATAAATCCCTTGTTTGGATTACATTCTTATCCAGGACCTGGAAAGTAGGTGAATCATTTGTTCAAAGCCATGCCCACTCCTTCTGTCTTTAGCTTCTACTTATCTTCTGAAACTTCATACATCCTTTGTCATGTTGGCCTTGTATTTTCACTTGCACAAACACATACTGGAGGTCAATGCCTTTGAATCTTGACTTCAAGGTTGCCTGACACAGATGATGTTAGTTAGATTCTGGTCATAAAAGTTTAGTCAAGATTTCTATCATGTTTCCAGAATCATGGTCATAATATTCTTGGTTTACTTCCTTGTATATTTGTCTACCTGGAGATTCGAGGCATCAGACTTTGGTCCCAAGCCTCTGTAGAGTCTATACCAAAGATGAGTCTGGATTCAGGACACATACTAATGTATCTCAGACTGCTGCTCATACTAGCTTTGTATTGGTTTCCTTGAGTCTTTTACTACTGGAAATCCTTGACCGCCAGAGTGACCCTTACTTTAGGTCTCATCTCTTTGTGCCATCCTTTTTATGTAAGAGAAGAGAATGTTGTCTTTCTTCAATTCTGTTGTTTCATGTGGAACTCTAATTCACTGTCCATAGATGTAGATCCAAGTTTGGCTAGTACCTTTCACATTATCACCTTAGCTGGGAGAATGCAATTTTGAAGACATCAAATGAAATAAACCTTAAGAGGAGGGAAAAGAGTTATTTGTCTGAACAAGTCATGGAAGCTGAAGAGATGTGAGAAGTCATTTTCCTTAACTTCTGTGTAGAGGCGGGAGGTCCAAAATCAAGGAATATTTCATATGCTTTCAGGTATTTTTTCTATGCTTTAATCTGCTGTTAATCATTCATTCCTCTTCATCTTTTGTTTTCTTTATTTTTTTTTTGTTATATGAAGTTTTCTGGGATGGAGAAGAAGTGAGATACAGGAAGAAATTTAAGTGAAATAAAACCAAATAGATTAATAAAGCACTTTTAAATTATATTGAAATATTATTTTATATTACCTTTATTTTTAATATATTCTCCTCCTATGTATATTAAGCCATTTCTTAAAACAAAGATTTTTTTTTTAAAGAATAAAAAGATGGAGCCAAGATGGCAGGGAAAAGTCAGAGACTCATGTGAGCTCTTTCAAATTCCTCTCTAATCAATTTTAAATTAAAATCTTAAAATAAATTCTGGAGTGGCAGAACCCACAAAACGTTGTGGTGAAATATTTTTCTATCCCAAGACAACTTAAGAGGAAAGGTCTGTCAATCTAGATTAAGAGTGGAGCACATTCCATCATGAGCAATGCCAGCAAGAAAGCAGTGGTCCCCATCTCAGCAAGAAGCAGCATGTATTAGGGGCAACTGAAGGAGCAACAGTGATTTCCATCTTTTGGAGCTGTTAGCCCAAAGAGTTTCTGGAGATGATATGACTGGGTAGAAGGAGATTATAGGGGTCACTTTGCTGGCACTAAGTGTAGGACTCTGTTGCATTTCCCATACCCAGACCCATGTCACCATAACAGGGCAAGGAGGAAAACATTTAAATCAGAGATTTTGGCTGCTTCTGCAAGTACCCTGGTCACAGTTCCAGGGTAAAGAAAGAATTTTTGTGGCCATACACAGATGACAGCATGACAGGAGAGTAGTAAACATAGTACTTATTAGATCATACCACCTTGGAAGAAATAAAAGTTTATAAACTCCCATAAATAGATGTGAAAATAAGAGCACTAAAATCAAGAAATTTGGGACAGTGCCCTCTCAAACTAAGGGGCAGAGCCAAACTTCAATATAAAGTTAAAAGTCAAGAAATAGGCTAGAAAAATGACCAAGCAGCAACAACAATAAAGAACCTGAGCAAAGAAAGTTACTATGGTGACAGGGAATATTAAAATATAAACTTAGAAAAAGAAAAGAAAGTAAAAACTGCTATATCTGAAGACTCAAGGAAATATATGAATTGGCCTTAGGCCCAAAAGAATTCCTGTAAGAGTTCAAAAAAATTTTTTTAATCAAATAGGGAAAGAAAGGGGAAAATAGGAAAAGAAATGACAGGGATGAATGAAAAACACGAAAAAAACATTGTCCGCACCTTGGCTAAAGAAAGGCACAAAGGGGCACAGACAAGATGGCAGAGAAAAGGTAGAAATTGACTTGAGCACTCCTCAAAACCCCTCCCAAAACCTTTAAATAATTATAGAACAATTTCTGGAGTGGCAGAGTCCACAAAAGGGTAGGGTGAAATAATTTTCCAGCCAAGAACAACATAGAAGTTTGGCATGAAAGTCCATTGTACCTAGGTGAGCAGAACACAGTTCAGCACAGGCAGACCAGGAACAGGATTTGGGAGCCACAGAATCAGCTGTGGTCAGAGCTGCTTCTAGAACTCTCAGCCCACAGATAATAAGGAGGTTGAAAAAATGATCAGAAAGATATTACAGGGGTCTCTTTGCTGGCACTGGGGAGCAGGACTATGTTGCTTTGCCCATACTTAGAACTGGGTCACAGTCTTAAATGGTAATCCCAAGGTGAGGAGTAGCACTAGCACCCCAGAACTTGTGGTTGCAGTGAATCGGGAATCCTCATCACGTTTCCAGGACAGAAAAGAGTGCCTGTGGTCATTCAAAGACCAGAGCACAGGCAGGGATAGTAGTAAATGCATTTCTCCTTAGATCATGTCACTTTGGAAGAACTGAAAACTTGTAATTCCCTAGAAGTATCACAGAAAACAGCTGCACAAAACCCTTCAGACTTGAGACAGTTAGCCCTCCATCACAGCAGTAGAGTGACACTTCAACAAAGAGTTAAAATTCAAGAAGTAGAAAAATGAGCAAAGAACAGACAAAAAAAAAATCTGATCATAGAAAGTTACCATGGTAACAAAGAAGATCAAAACACACACCAAGAAGAAGAATAACAAAGTCAAAGCTACAATATCTAAAGCCTCTAAGAAAAATATAAACTGGTTTCAGGCCATGGGAGAGCTCAAAAAGGATTTTGAAAATTAAGTAAGAGAGGTAGAAGAAAAACTGGGAAGAGAAATGAAAGTGAACAAGAAAATCATGAAAAAAAAAGAGTCAACATAAAGGAGATACAAAATAATATTGAAGAAAATAACACTTTAAAAAACAGAATGATAGAGGTGGTACAAAAAACCAATGAGAAAAAGAAAGCCTCAAAAATCAGAATTAGCCAAATGGAAAAAGAGGCGCAAAAATTCACTGAAGAAAAAAAAATACTCCTTAAAAAGCAGAAGTGGCCAAATGGTGAAGGATGTACAAAAGCTCGCTGAAGAAAATAATTCCTTAAAAATTAGAATGGAGCAAATGGAAGCTAATGACTTTATGAGAAATCAAGAAACAATAAAACAAAACCAAAAGAATGAAAAGAAGAAAATAAAAGAATAGAAAACAACATGAAATATCTCACTGGAAAAAGATAACTGACCTGGAAAATCCAGCAGAGATAATTGAAACATTATTGTACTACTTGAAAGTCACAATCAAGAAAAAGAGATCAGACATCATCTTTTAAGAAATTATCAAGGAAAACTGCCTTGATGTTCTAGAAACAGAGAGTGAAACAGAAATTGAAAGAATCCACTAATCACCTCCTGAAAAAGATCCCAAAATGGAAACTCCCAGGAATATTATAGCCAAATTCAAGAGCTCCCAAGTCAAGAAGAGTATATTGCAAGCAACCAGTAAGAAACAGTTAAAGTCACAATTGGGATAACACAAGATTAAGCAGCTTCTACTTTGAAGGATAAAAGTGCTTGGAATAGCAAAATGGACCAAAAGGTTAAAAAAAAAAAGGTACAGAAATTAACTGATGAAAATGCCTCCTTGAAAACCAGAATTGGCCAAATGGAAAAGGAGGTAAAAAAAGCTCATTGAAGAAAATAATTACTTAAAAATTAGAATTAGGCAAGTAGTACCTTATAATTCCATTAGACATTAAGAAACAATAAAATAAAACTCAAAAGAATGGGGGAACAAATAGAAGAAAATGTGAACTATCTCATAGCAAATTCAACTGACCTGCAAAATAGGTTGAGGAAAGATAATTTAAGAATTGTTGGAGTGCCTGAAAGCATGATCAATAAAAGAGCTCAGATATCATTTTTCAAGAAATTATCAAGGAAAACTGCCCTGATATTTTAAAATAAGAAAATAAAGTATAAATTAAAAGAATCCATGAATAACTTCATGAAAGAGATCTCAAAAGTGAAAACTCCCAGGGATATTCTAGCCAAGTTCCAGAAACCCTATGTCAAAGAGAAAATATTATAAGCAGCCAAAAAGAAATAATTCAGGGGCAGCTAGGTGGTGCAGTGGATAGAGCACCAGCCCTGGATTCAGGAGGACCTGAGTTCAAATCCGGCCTCAGACACATAACACTTACTAGCTGTGTGACCCTGGGCAAGTCACTTAACCCCATTGCCTAGCCAACAAAAACAACAACAACTAAAAGAAATAATTCAAATATTATGGCACTTCAGAGGATTACACAAGATTTAACTGCTTCTACATTAAAGGATAAAGGGCTTGGAATATAATATTTCAGAGAGCAAAGGAGTTAGGATTACAACCAAGAATCATCTACCTATCAAAGCTAAGTATAATCCTTGGGGGATGAGGAGAATGGACATACAATGAAATAGAGGACTTCCAAGCATTCCTGATGAAAAGACCAGAACTGAACATTTAATTTGACTTTCAGATACAAAACTAAAATGTAGTATAAAATGGTAAAAAGGAAAGAGAAATCATAAAGGATTCAATAAGGCTAAATTCTTCATCTTCTTACATGGCTTGGTGATACTAATAAAGTTCTAAAAACTGTACCATTACTAGAATATTTTAAAAGGGCATATTTGTACACATAAACACACATATATGTATAGGTGTGAGTTGAATATATTGGGGTGATATCTTTAAAAATTAAATTAAGGTATGAGAAAGAGGGATGCACTGGGAGGGGGAGGGAGAGTCAGAATGGAATAAATTATCTTGCATAAAAGAGGTGCAAAAGGGCTTTTACAGTGGAGAAGAAGATGGTGGATGGGGGATATTTTGAACTTTAATTGGAATTGACTTAAAAAGGAATAACATACACAATTTGGTATAGAATTCTATTTTATTCTATAGAAATGTAGAAGAATTGTATAAGGGAGAGGAGGGCTGATAGAAGGGAAGGTGGATTGCTGGACTCTGTAGTCAGAAGCAAAACACATTTGAGAATGGACAGGGTGAAAGGAGAGTGATAGTAGGAGAAGGGAAGGTGGATTGCTGGACTCTGTAGTCAGAAGCAAAACACATTTGAGAATGGACAGGGTGAAAGGAGAGTGATAGTAGGATAAACAGAAGGAAAATAGGATGAAAGAAATTACACAGAGGTCATTATTGTGAAAATTGTCTTTTGCATAAAGGCCTCATTTTTCAAATATATGGAGAATAGAGTCAAATTTATAATACAAATCATTTTCCAATTGATAAATAGTCAAAGGATATGAGCAGGTGGTTTTCCAACTAAATAATCAAAGCTACTTATAGTCATATAAAAAATTTTTCTAAATCACTATTGATTAGAGAAATGTAAATTAAAACAACTCTGACTTACTACTCTATATCTACCAGATAGGCTAATATGATAGAAAAGGAAAATGACATGTGTTGGAGATGATGTGGGAAACTGAGACACTAATTCACTCTTGGTGGAGTTGTGAACTGTTTCAACCATTCTGGAGAACGATTTGGAACTATGTCTAAAGGGCACAATACCTTTTGACATAGCAGTCCCACTATGAGGTCTGTACCCCAAAGAGATTTTTTAAAAAAGGAAAAGGACCTATATCTACTCAAATATGTATAGCATCTTTTTTTGTGGTGGGAAAGAATTGTAAATTGAGAGGATGCCCCTCAATTGAGTAATGGCCGGACAAGTTGAGGTAAATGATTGTGATAGAATACTTAATAGCAACTCATGTCACTTTTGTTGTTTGTCCTTTGTTCTCAAAGAGGGCCAATGATATCAGGAAGGTGATGTCATGACTTGCAAGTGATATGGATTTAAGTGAGGCAAGTCTGTGAAAAGCCACCAGCCTCACTCTCACCTCAGTAGCTAGGACAACTGGAGAGGGACCCAGATGCAGGGGCAGATCTTGGCATTTTTAAGCTAAGCTCTTTCCCAGGGATAGAATACTATTATGCTATAGGAAATGAGAAGCAGGATGACTTCTGAAAAACTTGGAAAGACTTACACTAAATGATACAAAATGAAGTGAGCTGAATCAGGAGAATAGTGTGCACAGTAGCAGCAATATTGTATAATGATCAAGGGTCAATGACTTAGTTATTCTCAGCAATATAATGATCCATGACAATTCTGAAGCATTTTTGATGAAAAATACTATCCACCTCCAGAGCAAAAACTTTATGGAGTCTGAATGTAGATCAAAGCATATTTTTTTTAAATTTTATTTTTCTTGTTCGTTTACTTTGTTTTGTTATGATTTTTTTTCACAACTTGACTAATATGGACATATGTTTTGCATGACAGCATGTGTAAATAACTTTTATTAAATTGCTTGCCTTCTAAATGAGGGGGAGGAGAAAGAGGGAAAGAGTTTGGAACTCAAAAATTTTTCAAAGAATGTTAAAAATTCTTTTCACCTGTTATTGGAAAAATAAAATATGAAACAAAGAATAAAAAATAGTAAAATATCAGTTCAGCAGAACTAACCAAGAAATCAGTCATCAAGTCTGACATTACGTGTATTGTTGTATCCATATAAACTTCCACAAAAAAAGTGTTGAGGTTATTATAGTTACACACCATTCAGACATGATGTGTGTGTGTGTGTGTGTACATTTAAACATGAGTGTGCAATGCATTATTTCTGTTTGTTTATAAGAATGATAATAATTAAAGAACAAAATATACTCAGCAAAAGTAAACCAGTATCATCATTGCTACATGAAAATTTTTGAGATGAAAAAGAGTTCTTTTTTTTTTTATTTAAACCTTATTCAAATTTTTCATCCTGAAAGCATTACCAAAGCAAACAGAACATTTGAGAAGTTGCATAACTTTTAATTTGAGCCTTAGAAAGTAATTAGATTAGCATATAATTCTAAATTCTATAGCTTTTTCTCTTGTAAACTGCTATATCAATCAATCAATAAACATTTCTTAAGCACTATGGGCTAAGTATTGTGCTAGGCATTGGTAACACAGTGACTACTGGACCAGTCCCTGCCCTAATTCTTTTAAGATTAAATGCTGTTAAAGAACACATGTGTGTGTGTATACACACACACACACACACACACACACACACACACACACACACACACACACATATATATAAGTATTTACAAAATTTATACAAAATAAATCAGATAATTTGGAGAAGGAGTAAGAGAAAGGACTTGAAGCTAAGTAGATCAGGAAAGGCCTCATGGGGGAAATATTACTAGAGTTGTTTTGAAGGATTTTTAAGAGAAAAACTCATAAGCACAGCAAAAGCAAAAGAAACTGAGCATGAAATAATATGAGAATAATTTAAACATCATAGGTCTTCAATAAAAATATACACAGAGAAAATATTATTCTTGAGAAAATTATACTTGAAAAATGACCAGTAATATGACATAAAGGGAACATATGGTTTAAAATTCAATTTTAATACCATTTGTGTGATATTGAGCAAATTAGTGAACCTTCACAAGGCTCGGTTTCCTCATTTCTAAAATGACAGGTTGGTTTATAAGGCTTCTGATGTCCCTTCTTGCTCTAAATTTATGATTCTGTGAGCCTAAGAAAAGTACAACCCAAGAAAATCTTGACATTGAGAAAGAGAAACTCTAGATATTAACTCAACAAAAAAATCGTCAAACAGACAAAATATTATAAGCAATCAAAAGGAAGCTCTTCACATAACAAAGTAAAAGCCAAAAATCATGTGAAACTACTATTCACTTACAAAAATAAAAGAAAAATTGAACATAATATTCTGAAAAGGAGAGGAGACCAGCATGCACTCACAAAATTATATATTCTATAAAACTAAACTTAATCATCAATAGAAAAATTGAAGCTTTCAACAAAAGTGAGTTATTTAAGCTATGTTTCAAAAGAAATCAGAGTAAAGCAAGGTGCTTGTTGTGCAGAGGTCATCAAACAGCAGAATATAAAAAATATAAGTATGTACAATTAGAAAGAGAAACCTAAGCAATGAAATTAATACCTTCATGCATCTAGTGCTAAATGAGGCTGTATTACATGAATTTTTTTTTCCAGCTTAAAATATATCTTTAAAATTAAGTACATCAAGAACAATAAGAAGTATTATGGTAGAAGAATGTTAAGGGGATAAGGGGTTTTAAAGAAGAATTAATTTGATTCCATTAATACTGAATTAATATATTTATTTGATGCTTTTAAAAGTGGCTTACCAGGATATAAAATCCCATGGGAGCTTGAATGAGAAGGCCAGGGAAACAGGGAAAGAGTACTTTGACTGCATCCACTTCCAAAACTGAAACAGCAGTTGACAACTCTGATCCAGGGAAACTTACCAACCACACTAACAGTAGCAAAAACTGACATCTCCAAGGCAGAATGGGGAGAATGGGCAAGGGCTATAATTAAGATATTGGATGAGAGCTTCAAGGATGATGGTTTCTAAGTCATGATGAGAGAGAATCCATAGTGTTTTCACAAGTGTTTGGTCCCAGGACATAGCATAGGCTTAATCCAAGTTCTCACTAATTAAATGGGTGGATTCTCAGGCTTGTGTTCATGCCAGAGATTTGGGAATGCCAGTGTTAGTATTAGTTAGTGCTCTGGGATGATGAGTGAAGACAGGTAGGGTGGGGCAGAGGATGTGATAATAAGATAGGTATCTAGTAGCTTCAGGTGTGTATAATTTAAGATATAAAAAGGTATGTGGTGAGGGGAGAGGTGGACAGAAAAGAGCAGAACAACAACAATAAAAAGCAGTAGCAGTCAGAAAAAATTCCCATGGTTGAATCACAGACAGTTTGTTGGATGGGGAAAATTAGTTCCTTGCAATGCATTACAGAAATAATCTAAGGTGCAAATGATGTAACAGAAAAAGTAGTGGTTTCATCTGTGGAAGAATTCATGAAGATAGAGAATACCTTCTCATATTATTTTACTTGCTATGGTGGAGGCAGCTAGGTTTCATAGTGGATAGAGTGCTAGGTCTGGAGTGAGGAAATTCTGAGTTCAAATCCAGCCTCAGATACTAAGTAGACCCTGGGCAAGACACTTTAACCTCTGTTTGCCTGTTTCCTCATTTGTAAAACAATGCAGCTAGGTGGCACAAAGGATAATGCACTTGACTTAGAGTCAGGAAGACCCATCTTTTTGAGTTCAGATCTGGCCTCAGACACTTAATAGTTGTGTGGCCCCAGGTAAGTGACTTAACTCTGCCTCAGTTCCTCATCTGTAAAATTAACTGGAGAAGGAAATGGCAAAACACTCTACTATATTTACCAAGAAAATCCCAGATGGGGCCGCAAAGAGTTGGACACAACTGAAAAACAATTGAAATAACAAAACGGGATAATAATAATAATATACACCTCCTGAGTTTACTGTCAGAATCAAATGAGATAATGAGTGGAATGCATTTAACAGATAGTAGCCTAGCATATACTAAGAGCTATATAAGTACAAATTATTGTCATTATTGTTTGTTTATTTGTTATTATTATTATTGTTGTTATTTGAACTGGTATGTTTTATTTCCTGCTAGTAAAACACAGAGATCTTAGGAGGTTCATGATTTATTGTTTTAATAATGGATGTGGATCTAGAACCTTAGAATACTTTGAAGCTAGAGTAGCTTTGGTGGGGAGAGTGTGGAATTTAGATGACTTTCACCATGTATCAAATATTCCTACCATCAAATCATTATCAATACCATAAAAAAATTCTAAAACTACTTATAGTCACGAAGAATTTTATGATTATAAAATACTTTAATATATAAATAATATATACTATATAAATATACATAAATAAATAAATATATAATATATAAAAATTATAATATATAATTATCTGTCATAACCCTATAAAATAGATAGCTCAAGTATTCAGAGCTACTAAGATTAGATTTAAATTTTACATAATTGTAAATAAGTTCTCTCATTTTATAGTTTAGGAAACTCAGTCCTGGAGAGTTGAAATTATGCCTCATCCCCAGTGCCATATAAATAGTAATGTTATCTTAATCAATGAGAAAAAGAAAAAAGATCAGAGAATTTAATTATCTAAAGTCAAATAGTAAGAAACAGAGCTAGGATTTAAATGAGGTCATTGATCCCAAATTTACTATATTTAGTTTATGAAATATGAATCCCCAAAAGTTTTCTATTTTTCTATAATGAGAAGTTAAAGTCTGGAGGTAAGGGGGACAAAGACCCTACAAATCTATTGCCTTATCAGGTCTAAGAAAGAGAAACAGTTTTGGGAATGGTTGCTATCTTGGTACAGTTTCACTCAGGAAGAGCAATACAGAAATCGAGGTCATACACTTAGAATGTAGCTCCATCCAATTCTATTCTTCCTTGAATAAGTAGATTGGAAATTCATATTTGAAATATCCTTAATGGTAACATGCAGATATATAATCTATGATTTCAATCCAGTAATAATTTTGCAAAATGTCATAGACTAATGTACCTTAAAGTACAATATTTTAGTGATCATTTCCTCACACCTACTAATAGAGCTCAGTCTTACACTCCATAAGGCATCTCTGTTAGATGGGTTCTTCTGAGAATATTTTCTTCTAATCCACACCACTTCCTGGATTGTCTGGAGTCTTCCAAATAGCTATTATAGATGTTGCCTTATTATTTATTTGAAAACTGTATTTATACTAAGATTCCCATTGATGCTCTGTAGATGTTCTTTACCTATATCAGGATTACCAAAGATGTTTTTTTCTCTGAAGTCAAACATCTCCATCCATCAAATTATTTTTCCTACAAATCTTTGAAAAATAATTTCAATGTGCTAAATCCCAGAATGTTAAATCAACAATGTCTAGTGATTATATGTTTTAAATTGTATGTATCACCTACTTTTGATCACTGTCCCTTTTCCAAGGATCTTTAGTACTTCCAATGAGATCACGTTTCTTCATCTTACCTTTGAAAAAAATACAATGATAAGATACAGTCATTTTATGGAATATCTCTTAATGCCATTCCTAATTTGTTATATTGTACCTTCTTCTGGAATCATGTTTTTTACTATTTGCTGATTTTTCTTAGCATTTACTTTCTGTGTCTTTTTTGCTATCCTTGCTTTTTCACTAGAATGCTTAATGGCACCCAGAAGAATTGCCAAATCAAGAAAGTGCTCAGCTAAAGCAGAAATGCAGAAGTGTGCATTCAACAACAAAGGAAAATGAAAGCTATTTGAACAATATTTTATTAACATAAAGAACACATGTATTTCAAAGAAGCACACTTTTAATCAGTTATGGTTCTCTTCTTTTTTCATTACTGTGGCAAAAGTTACTCTTTCAACAGTTGAACTCTTTTGAGGTTATAGTTGCTCTACCAAGTAGATTTATATAAAGACCATACCCACTAAATTGTATGACATAATAGAAATCAAGAAGCAAAATTCCAAACAAAGAGATCCTTTGGTCAAATGATGATGACAGAAAGGGAGCCATTAATAATGGTGTTACTAATTATTCTTCTCACAGTCCACACTATAGTGATTTGTACAGGAGAAAAGTGTGGGATTTCCAGGAGCCAAGGTGGTGGACTAAGCAGCGAATTGCTCTCATCCTCCATTATTGACCTTGAAAAACCTAGAGAGTATTGTCCCAGGAAAAATCTTGAAATAATGGATCTAGAATAAGGACAAGGTGCAGCAGTTCTTTAGCTCAGGAGTGAAAGATCCCTCTTGCTGTGACTGAAGGGGATCAGTAAAGGAAAGGAAGTATCCCAGCAAGCCAGTGGCAAACCAGTGGGAGATCCAGAGCCCCAGGGTGGTAGGGCAGGCAAGCACCAATGCCAGGCACAAACCAGCCACCTCTACCAGCTCCAGTTCAGCACCAGGTAAGCTACCAGATTCATACAACCTCTAGCTGCCAGGACCTGAGGCGCCAGCACACAAACCAGGCCACTTGCCCCCAGCACACGAAGCCTAGGAGAGTGCCCCCTGCCATCCAGAAGAAGAGATCAATTTTAAAAGCCAGAAAAAAAGGCAATACATGAGCAAAAAGCAACAAAGAAAAAACTATGACAATAGATAAATATCTTGGTGACATGGAAGATCAAAACACAAATTCAGGAGAGGACAACATTGTTGTCTTATAATCAGATGGGGATAGAAAGGAATATACTTTTTTTTTCCTCAGTGGTACACCATGTACTAGGGCATAAAAATCTCATAATCTAATACAGAAATGCAGGCACAGTAAATTCATCCTGTTCATATCATGATGCAATAAAAATTATATATAACAAAGAGCTTTGGAAAGAAACTAAAAATTAATTGGAAACTAAATAATCTAATCCTAAAGAATGAGTGGGACAAACAACAAATCATAGAAACAATCAACTTCATCTAAGAGAATGACAATAATTAGACAACATACCAAGACTTATGCATTGATGCATAAAGATACAGCAAAAGCAGCTCTTAGGGTAAGTTTTATATCTCTAAATGCTTACATGAATAAAATAGAAAAAGAGGAGATCAATGAATTAGTCATGCAACTAAAAAAGCTATAAAAGAACAAATTTAAAAATCCCCAATTAAATGCCAAATTAGAAATACTGAAAACTAAAAGAGAGATTAATAAAATTGAAATCAAGAAAACTATTGAACTAATAAATAAAACTAAGAGCTGGTTTTATGAGAAAAAAATAATAAAATAGATAAACCTTTGGTTAATTTAATTTTAAAAAAAGAAAAAAACCAAATTCCCAGTATCAAAAATGAAAAGGATGAATTCGTCACCAATGAAGAGGAAATTAAAACAATAATTAGGAACTATTTTTCCCAACTGTAAGCCAATAAATTTGACAATCTTAGTGAAATGGATGAATATTTAAATTGCCCAGATTAACAGAAGAGGAAATAACAAACTTAAATAACCCCAACTCAGAAAAAGAAATAGAACAAGTCCTCAATGAACTCCATAGGAAAAAATCTCCAGGGCCAGATGGATTTACAAGTGAATTCTATCAAACATTTAAAGAACAATTAATTCCAATACTATGTAGACTATTTGGGAAAATAGGCAAGAAAGTAGTCCTACCAAATTCATTTTATGATACAAACATGGTACTGTTACCTAAACTGGGAAGAGTCAAAACAGAGAAAGAAAACTATAAGCCAATTTTCCTAATGAATATAGATGCAAAATTTTTAAAGAAAATATTAGCAAAAATATTACAGCAATTTATCATGTGGATAATATGCTATGACCAGGTAGGACTTATACCAAAATGCAGGGCTAGCTCAATATTAGGAACATTAGCAGCATAACTGATCACATCAACAACAAAACTAACAGAAGTCATATGATTACCTTAATAGATGCAGAAAAAGCTTTTGACAAAGTACAACACCCATTCCTATTAAAAAAAAAAACACTATAGAGTATAGGAATAAATGGAGTCTTCCTTAAAGTGGTAAGTAGCGTTTACCTAAAATCATCAGCAAGCATTATGTGCAATGGGGATAAGGTAGAAGCATTTCCAATAAGATTGGGAGTGAAACAAGGATGTCCATTATCAGAAGTGTTATTCAATATAGTACTAGAAGCATTAGCTTTAGGAATAAGAGAAGGAAAAGGAATTGAAGGAGTTAGAATAGGCAGAGAAGAAACAAAGCTACTACTTTGCAGATGATATGATGATGTACTTAGAAGATCTTAGAGAATCAAATAAAAAATTACTTGAAATAATAAATAACTTTGATCAAAGTTGCAGGGTATAAAGTAAGTCCACATATAAGTCATATGCATTTCTGTATATTAGTAACAGAGGTCATCAGCAAGGGATAGAAAGAGAAGTGTCATATAAAGTTACTGTAGATGTTATAAAATATTTGTAAATCTAATTGCCAAAACAAACCCAGGAACTATATGAACACAATTTTAAATCACTTTTCACACAAATGAAGTCAAATCTTAATAATTGGGAAAACATCAGTTGTACATGTGTAGGCCAAGTTAATATAATAAAATTGACAATTTCACCTAAATTAATTTATTTATACAGTGCCATACCAATAAAAATAAGAAAAAATATTTTATAGAGCTAGAAAAAAATAATTACAAAATATATCTGGAAGAACAAAAGGTCAAGAATATCAAGGGAATTAATAGAAGAAATGTTATGGAAAGTAGCCTAGCCATACCCGATCTTAAATTGTATTATAAAGCAGCAATTATCAAACCTACTTGTCACTGACTAAGAAATAAACTGATGGATCAGTGGAATAGGTTAGATACACAAGACACAGTAGTCATTGACTTTGGTAATCTACTGTTTGATAAATCCAAAGACTTACTGCTTCTGGCATAAGAACTCATTATTTGACAAAAACTGCTGGGAAAGCCAGCAGCGACTTGCTTGAGCTCTCCCCCCAAACCCCTCCAAATACCTAGAAAAAAGTGTCTCTGAATAAATTCTAAAGCAGAAGAACCCACAAAAAGACAGAGTGAAGCAGATTTCCAGCACAAGACAACCTGGATGATTGATCAGAAAGGCATATCACACTGGGCTGGGAGAGGAGCACAGTTTGGCGTGGGCACACAGGCCACAGTGAACCTGGAGCAGGCCTCAGAGGACTGAATCACAGGCAGCTGTGGAGGTTTCCAGACTTCTCAATCCACGAATGCCAAAGACAATTTAGAAGGTCAGTGGGAAAAGTCTGTTTCTGTCGGTGCTCAGAGAGGAAGGCGGGTTTCAGCTCCATTCCCCAAGAGCCTGGCCTGGGGGGTTGGGTGCAGCTGCTTCCCAAACTTCTGGCCCACAGACTGAGGGGGAATCCAGTGGCTAATCAGAGGGGCATTGCAGGGATCTCTTTGCCAGTGCTGAGGCAAGAATCTCTTGCTTTGCCTGTGCTTGGACCTGGGTCACAGTTCTGGGCAGTGGTCCTGGGATGAGGAGGAGCACTGACGTGGTGGAACTTGTAGTGGCTGTAGAGAGAAAAACCTCCTCACATGTCCCGGACAGAAAGGAGTAAACACCTTGCTCCTTATCATACCACCTTGGAAGAACTGAAAATTTACAGATCCCTACAAGTATCTCTAAAAACAGCTGTACAAACCCCCAAAGCTTGGAACAGTACATTCTCCACATTAGAAGCAGACTCTTACCTTAACAAAGAGTTTAAAACTCAAGTAATTGTCTGGGATCATGAACAAGCAGCGCAAAAAGAGTCAGACTATATTATCTTACTTTGGTGACAAAGAGGATCAAAATATATAGCCAGAAGAAAACAAAGTCAAAGCTCCTACATCCAAAGCCTCCAAGAAAAATATGAATCACTCCCAGGCCTTGGAAGAGCTCAAAAGGGATTTTGAGAAGCAAGTAAAAGAAGTAGAGGAAAAACTGGGAAGAGAAATGGGAGTGATGTAAGAAAATCATGAAAAACAAGTCAACAGCTTGCTAAAGAATACCCAAAAAAAATACTGAAGAAAATAACACCTTAAAAAATTAGCCTAACCCAAATGACAAAAGAGGTCCAAAAAGCTAATAAATGCCCTAAAAAAACCAAATTGGCCAAATGGAAGAGGAAGTCCAAAAGCTTACTGAAGAAAATACTTCCTTAAAAATTAGAATGGAGCAATTAGAAGCTAGTGGCAATTTGAGAAATCAAGGCACTGTAACGCTAATCCAAAATAATGAAAAAATAGAAGAGAATATGAAATATTTCATTGGAAAAGCAACTGACCTGGAAAATAGATACAGGGAAGAGAACTTAAAAAATTATTGGACTATCTGAAAGCCATGATTGAAAAAAGAGACTAGACATCATCTTTCAAGAAATTATCAAGGAAAACTGCCCTGATATTTTAGAACCAGAGAGCAAAATAGAAATCGAAAGAATCCACCAATCATCTCCTGAAAGAGATCCTTGAAGGAAAACTCCTAGGAATATTGTAGCCAAATTCCAGAATTCCCAGGTCAGGTAGAAAATATTGCAGGCAGCCAGAAAGAAACAATTCAAGTATTGTGGAAACACAAGATTTAGCAGCTTCTACATTAAGGGACCACAGGGCATGGAGTATGGTATTCTAGAGGGTAAGAGGAGATAGGACTATAACCAAGAATCACCTACCCAGCAAAACTGAGTATGATCCTGCAGGGTAAAAAATGGTCATTCACTGAAATAGGGGACCTTCAAGCATTCCTGAGGAAAAGACCAGAGCTGAACATAAAATTTGACTTTCAAATGCAAGACTCAAGTGAAACATGAAGAGGTGAACAGGAAAGAGAAATCATAAGAGACTTATTAAGGTTGAACTGTTTACATTCTGCATGGAAACATGATTATTTGCAACTCATGAGTCCTTTGTCAGTATTAGGGTAGTGGGAGGGAAAAAAATTATATGGATGTATGTATAGATAGATACATAGATAGATAGACAGACAGACAGACAGACAGATAGGTAGATAGATAGCTGGCACAAGTGAGTTGAAGATGAAGGGGTGATATCTGGGAAATAAAATCAAGGGGTGAGAGAGGATTATACTGAGAGAAGGAGAAGGGGAGAAGTAGAATGGGGTAAATCACCTCACATGAAACAGACAAGAAAAGCCTTTTACATGGAGGGGAAATGGGGGAACGTGAGAGGGAATGAGTGAATCTTATTCTCATAGGATTTGGCTTAACGAGGGAATAAAATACTCAATGGGGTATGGAAATCTATCTTACCCTACAGGAAAATAAGGGGGGAAGGGGACAAGAGAGCAGGGAGTTGATAGAGGGAGTGCAGATTGGGGGAAGGGATAATCAAAAGCAAACACTTCTGAAGAGGAACAGGGTCAAAAGAGAGAATAGAATAAATGGGGGGTAGGATAGGATGAAGGGAAATATACTTAGTTTTTCACATCATGACTACTATAGAAGTGTTTTGCATGACCTGTATCAAGATGCTTGCCTTTTCAGTGAGGGTGGTGGGGAGGAAGGAAGTGAGAAAATTTGTAAGCCAAAGTTTTAAAAACACATGTTAAAAATTTTTTTAAAAATTACAAAAAGAAAACCTGAGAAGACTGGAATGAATTGTTGTTGATTGATGTGAGCAGAACCAGGAGACCATTGTACACAGAAACAACTACAACGTGGAATGACTAACCTTGATTGACTCATCTCTTCTTAGCAATGCAAGGATCCAAGACAATCCAAAGGACTCATGATGGAAAATGCTGTCTACATCCAGAGAAAGAACTATGGAGTCTGAATGCAGATAGAAGCATATGATTTGCTCTCTCTTTTTTTCTTTCTTATTTCTCGTCATTTCTCCCATTGGTTCTAATTCTTCTTACAACATGACTAATATGAAAATAGGTTCAATATGAATGTATATGTCAAGCCGATATCAAATTGCATGCTGTCTTGGGGTGAGGGGAGGGGAGAGATGGGAAAAATTTGGAACTCAAAATCTTGTGGAAGTGAATGTTGAAAACTAAAAATAAATAATTTTTCTTAAAAAAAGAGACAAAAGTATGTAAAATTTCTTCTTCCATTCTGAGGGAATAGGCAACAATGTAGGAAACATGATATATATATGACAGTGAGTCATTGTTCTTCTTGTAAGTCCAAGATGGGGCTAAGTCCAGGATTTTGTGAATGTTTTTTTTTTTAATTATTCTATATCTTGTTCAGTGTTTGCTTAAGACATTCAAACACATAGACCCTCTTCTCCTTTTGTGAAGATAAAAAAGAACAGAAGAGTACTTCCAGATAATCAAGGACCATGCTGTCAAATTGCTTTCTTCTGTTTCATGTTTCTTCAAGATGGTCTCTCCACCACTAAAATATGCAGTTAACATAATCAGGATCCATCAACCTTTATGATGTCTAGCTCCTTGTCACAAAGGACAGGTTTGAATCATTTAATTTTTTTTCTTGTTCTTTCACTCACAACTCATATGCTGTTTGATAAGATATTAGAAATCTGTTTCTAATTTTTTTAAAGGGTATGTCATAAGGTCATTTCTAATTTGGGATTAAAAAGAAGAGAGTGAGTTCAGAAATCCATTCTCTTGAAAATAAATATATCTTTGTTTTAAACCTTGAAGATTCTAAAAAGAATATGAATATAAGCTTTGTAAGTATTTTGTTAAATGAGGAAAAAGTCATTGAATAATATTTGACAAGTACTTTGAGTAAACCCAGGAATTTATGATATAATTAAACTAAAAAAGCTTTTATATAAACTAAATCAGTGGGGAGACATGGGAAAAAGGTTTATGGATGCAACATTATATTTGGATGCAACACTATGTACCTATAGAAAAGGGTCAAAACAAACAATATCTGGGGGAGGTCTAATTTTACATTTTTTAAAAAAAAATCTTAATTTTCAAATAGCCATCTTTCACACTCTAACTTGTAAATTCAGTGATTCAAGACTTAAGCTTCATGGATGCTTATATTCTGAATCTAAAATGTCTTTTTGTTTTGTTCTCCAAGAAAAATCATACCTGAAAAGCAGTACTAAGCAGAGATTTTCTTATTCAGTAATTCTGTGATCTATGCATATGTCTTCCATTTTGAAAGTTAATTGGCAGAAATGGTAGAAGACAATGGAAAAGAGACAGAGTCAGGGGAGAGAGAAGTGTTTTGTGGATGCTCAGAAGAAGTAACCAGGAAAGCTGAATCAGAAATTGGAGATGTACAGGAGAAATCTTGATTCCTTGCTTTTTTTGTTTGTTTGTTTGCCAACTACATTATAAGCTCCTTATAGCCCAGTGATATTCCTTATACTTCTTTATATACCTAATGACACCTAGCTGGGAGCTTTACTTGTTTAATAAATTTAATTGCTTTAATAAATTAATTTGCCCATCAGTTGATTGGTAGTCTTAAAAACTACTTTTTATTTCATTCTAGATTGTTAGGTAAATCCAGGAAGCCTCTATTTCAAAGAAAGTATGGGGAATCTGGAACAATTTATTAATCTTTGATCTGAAGGACTGTGGGGCAGACCATAACAGTTGTAGGACTAATTTTGGATTTAAGAAAAGTTTTAATATGGGACTAAAACTTATCTTGTGTGCTGAGCTTGAGAATGACTATCTACAAAACTCTGGTTTTTCTAAAACTTTTCTTACTATGTAGGTCAAGGAAGTTCATTTAGTTTGAAGAAATTTTACTTTCTGGTACAGAGAGTACGTATAATTTTTAAATGTTTACAGTTATGGTTCCAAAGGCCTGGGTCTATAATGGGGGCTCTTAACCTGCAGTAAATGATTTTGGTTTTAATATTTTATGCCAATACACTTGGGTTCTTAACTAATCCTATGTATTTTATTTGATGAACTTAAAAACATTATTCTTTAAGGGAGTATACCTATATCTATGTCTATCTATCCATCCATCACAATGCTTCACCAAATTCTCAAATGGGTCCATGACACAAAAAGTTGAAGAACCCTTGTTGTAGTGAATGGAGATATCCTGTCTCATCTCTGGATCATTCTTATCTTAAGAACCAACTACAGAATACTAAGTCTACTTTTCTTGCTCTTTCTCCTTATCTCCAAATTTCAGAAACTCTGGATTCTTTTAAGACTCAATGCCACCTTATTTAGGAGGCTTCTCCCAGTCCCTCTAATTCTAGTGCCTTTCCCCACTAAGATTGCCTTTCATCTATTCTTTGTGCATCTTGTGCAGTGCACAGACTTCTCCTATTAGTATGCAAACTTCTCAATGGCAGAGACTGTTTACACATTTTCTTTTTGTAGTCTTTGTATTATCTGAGTTTGGAGAGTGAAGATAAAAATGAAAGGGAAGAGTACTCCTTCTTTTGTCTTTTCCTCTTTTAATATGGGCATTACTGGCTGGGCTCAGATGCTTCCTTTGTCCCTCAACCAGTATGTTTCCACTGTCTAGTCACCACTCTGTTCTTTATCCCTGCAAAGAGATTTCTCTGCATAAGTGTACACATGGGAGGGGGAATCATCATATATGAAGATATTATAGAGGTGAGAAAGTAGGTATAGGAATTGGTGTACTAATATTCTGTGAATATCCTTTTTTTGGTAATACGAGCCATGATTTATTTTGTTATCTAGGTATCTTCCTTGTTTTAAAAATTAATCCATGAGGGATAACCTGGATGAATCTGGAAAGCTACCCATTTCCTTTGGGTCTCACCTTTTGCTTTAAATTCATGCAACTTTGGATTTTCATAGCTTGACAATGAGAGTCTGAATGTAGAGTTTGAACTATCATTATTAGTAATGGAACAGATTTCAATAGAAATGAGGATAAATCTGTTTCATTTTGTATCTGCTCTTATCCTTCCAATTATATTCTAAAACTATACTGTCCTTGGCTACTACAAATCTTTGCTTTGAAACGAAATAAAGTGTATGCTGGCTATGGAAGCTTCCAGGCTGTGTAGGTCTCCTTTTTGTGGTCACTTTTCCATATCAATTAAACTTTTCTGAGATATAGTACAGAAATCAATATGGCAAAAATTAGACTTAAACCAACATCATACATTCCATGCAAAAATGATTGCAAACTAGATATGTGATCTGATTATTAAATGTCACCCCATAAAATTAGAAGAGAATAGGATCAAGATAAATTAATACCAAGCAAATGATAAAAATGGTCAATAAAGTTGAAACAGATATTCTTGATATGATAAACTGAAAAAATTTCACATGAACCAAAGTACAGTTAAGTTAAGAAGGGTAAATGTTAAATGGGAAAGAATTTTTGTATCCAATATTTCTGGTATAGGTTTTATGGCTGATAAATTGAGAATAAACAGATATTTAAAACCAAGAACTATTCTCCATACAAAAACAGAATTTTACAGGATGAAAAATCATGGATAGTATAGGTATAACCCTAACTCTGCTGATTATGGTCAGCAGAGTACCCATATTAGTTAATTTATGAATCCATCTTAGTGTATAAGTAAACCTAGAAGCTGGCATACATATTAACATAAGAATTGGGCTTACCCAGACAGCTTTGGTTATAAGAGGGAATCAGACAAATGGAGTAGGATCTATGCATAGAAACTAACTAAAGTCTCATTGGTATTCTGATTCGTCACCACACTAGCTTAGATAAAAAACATGTTGTAACTGATGTGAATCTTTGGGTCTGCTTCTGTGTTACAATTGGAGCCCAAAGCTATGGCTCTCTCAGTACTATGAAATAAAGCATTCTGAACCAAGGCATCTTGGCACTATAGTATTCATCAAGCTTCTATCTGTCAAGATGCATGCTGCAATTTGTGAAGGGTTGGTTTTTTTTGAGACTTTGAAATGGCACATATCAAAAATTTTAAAAGAAAACAAAACAAAGGTTCAAAATTACTGCATTAGATTCTGCTGCTTCTTAAAGATTATGTGAAATGTGGATTTATCTGGTTAAATAAAAGAATAGCTAATAGTTGTTTAGATTAAAATGTGATTGTTAGCTGCAGAAACTTGGCTGTCCTTGAGAGAAAAAAGGCAGAATTAAAATAGAAAAGTCAAAGATCAATAACAAATACATTATTTCTGCCTATAGCATGAGATCAGAACAATGAAGTATCAATGCTTTATAATGAAACCAGTGCTAAAGGTTTGATTACACATTGCTTTGCTCACAAAAACACGGTAAAGTAGGGAACATTAATGTGATTACCCCATTTTACAGAGGAGGGAAATGAGGCTGAGTGGTAAAGTGAATTTTACTTATGGTTACAGAGCTAATAAGTGTTGCAGTCAAGATGCAAACCCAGGTCTCTTGATAACCGTTTTCTTGCTCTTTCCATTATACCACATGATATAATGCCAGACATGTGAAGTTGTTGGCTTTATATTTATTTTTTCAAAGATATTCCTATCCTTTCACATAAAGTTTGAATTGCCCTCAGGAGACATTCTATGGCTAATTTAACCACTGTTTTAATGCCTGGCTGCTAACTATAAATTCAAAGCACAGCAGATAGAATGGTTTCATTTTATTCCAAAGTTATTGAAATCATTGAAATTCCACAAAGGTCCAGGTTGAATTGAATCATTTTACCCACCCTTCCCATCACTTTATTAGAAATTAATTTTGTCTTTTTTAATTAAAAAAGATTTGATTTCATATATTAAAAATCCAAGTTGGAATAGAATAGTTCACCCATGTAAGGGATCTAGTAATAAATGTTTTCAGAAAATGTTAAATGTTGAAATGAAGAAAAAAGTTGCATAAAATATAATTAAAGGTTAATGCTTTCAACCCTTCTATTCTCCTTTCATAGAGATTGGGGCTAGCTAGCATATCAAGCATTTGAGACACCAGTACAGGATGAATTCTTCTGATCACTATTTTCTGTCAGGAGCACCACAACTTAATCTCAATGTTACTGGTTTAAGAGTTAATTTTGACTCCTCTCACCTCTCACATTCAGGCTCATCAGTTCAGCCTTTGTAATATCATTTGCATCCATCCTCTCCTCTCTTTTCCTAGTGCCAAATCTAGGTTCAAACCTTAGTTGACAAAAATTTGAACTATTTATTCCAATATTGTTCTAGCTAGTCTTTCTGGTCTTTCTCCTTTAAAATATTTACTACTTCTTCCAAATTAATTTTCCTTATGCATTGATCTGGACATAGCCTCTATTCAAAATCCTTCAATAACTACAAAATTAACAATGAAATAATGAAATGGAAAAAAATCTTTCACTAAAAGGTGGCTGCAGTATATGTTATCTTGAATTCTACTGTCCAGGTGGTCTTTTCTGTATTAGTGGATTTGGCTCTTTTTAAGCTTTTGAAGTATTTTGGACTTCAAGAAGATGGAGTCTAATTATATGCTAATAAAACTAAAGGAATATTGGAAAGGATAAAATAAATTCGTTGTTGAGAATATACGGTAGCAAAAGATATAGGATTTCATACATGCAAGGAGATACAAAATCCTTTCTTGTTATGAGGAAACTAGAGATAATGACCAAAATGTTTCCAATGTAAAATTTATCTGTGGAAATCTGGTAGCTGAGGTTACACTTCTATAAAATTAGAAACCAAAGTTAAAGAGAAAGTAATGGCATGTGATATGATGCTAGGTTTCTAAAACTAAGAAAAGAATCCCCTTCCCCCACCATAAAAGAAATTGTATTCTCTACTTAGGATGACAAACTTTTTGATGAATGTGGCCAAATAATTGTAGCTTTTGAATAAACCAGGATAAAAAGATCTCTACAACATATTTACCTTTTTAAAGAAACAAGTGAAAATAGCTTTTAAGAAATTAAACAGAAAAACCTTAAAATGCTGAATAATTACTTATGTAACACAATTTCCACAGAAAATAAACGAAGAAATTTGGACAAGCTTTATGGAAAAATAGTAGATTTTTGTTCATTCAAGGTTTTTTTAAAAATTGGCTGTAAACCAACCCTTTCTCAATCATTATTCCATAATATTATAAAAATTTTACTTCCATTTAAGGAACAGAAACTTTACTTTCTACACATGTCATTCGAAAGGCATTCACATGAGTGTTCAATTAAAAGACCTGGCAAGAATAACAGGCTTAGTCATCTCTGTCTGATTTTGAACCTGTGCTTCTAGGGAGGCTGAGGTTCCCAACCTAGCCCATTAATGTCACTTAGTACATCTCATTAGCTCTTTGAAAATCTTGGAGAACATATGGGAGTTGACATAAAGGATATAATAGATTTCACATGTTTTAAAGTATTTTTAAAGTAAGTAATTAGTTTTGAGGTGTTTAAGTATTGGCAGTAAGAAGCAGTTCACATTCTTCTGTAACTGGAAAAAATAAGGACAGCCTAGTTAACTTATTCTTTACTATATTAGAATAATACATGACAGAAATTTAATAAAGTGATATTCATTTCTGAAAAATTCTATTTTAAATAGAGGAATTGTAGAGAGTGGAACTTAAATGTACCTAGTGCTCTGCACTTTCTCCCTGAGCAAATAATGTCTTCCCATAGTCATTACTATTTTCTTTGAATCACAGCTCAAAAGAATTTAAAATATAAACCCCTTAAAACATGCCAATATTTGCTCCTTTTCCAGTTTTAAGAATGCAATACTCTCAGGATGAGGGAACATTGTTTCCATTGCTTGAAGAATCAATCTTACAGGTCCCCTTGACAGTAAGATGAAAAAATACAGTGTAAATACACAAAATGAACCTAACATTTTACTTAAAGAATTGTAGCATGAAAAGTATAAACAAATTTCCCCTTCCCTTGAAGTGATTATGAATTTTGGGAGTCACTAGCGTGGGGGAAGGGATAAGATATGTGTAAATGTAATAACAAAATATCTTTTTAGAGATTTTATAGAAGCCAAAGCCATGTATCTCCCTTAGTTGTACAAATGTGTATACTCAATACCTGAGTGAAGCTGCAACAGTGTAGTGGTAAATGTTTAACAAGTGTCTCTCTGGGAAAAAAAAAGTTTAGTATTTAAGTTTAATTTGCATTATGAACATATTCACTGTCTTAAATCTAGAAATCAAAAATCCATTAAATGAAGCCTTGATTTTTAGCTTTTGCTGATTCCTGAGGTATGAATACTCACAGTGAAAATTTAACAATCAGCTCTCTAGATCTGGCTCCTGTATATCCCCAAATCCTATTCAGTGGGAGTGAAAATTAGTGAAGAATTTTATCTAGGTCAAGAATGTGTGTGGAAGGGGAGAGCAGATTAGGGGAAGGGACATTCAGAATGCATGCTGTCTTGGGGTTGGGGAGGGGGTGAGATGGGGAGAAAATTTGTAACTCAAAATCTTGTGGACTTGAATGTTGAAAACTAGAAATAAATTGATTAATAAATATTCATATATAAAGAAAATGGAGAATACATTTAGCAATGGTAGTCTATTTGGAACTTTATCTGTGATGGAATGGTTAACTAAAACAATTACACTTTGAAATTCAACTCAACTTGAATACCTTTTGATGAACATTCTGCAAGAGAATGATCTCTTTCTTCAAGAAGTTTCTTCCGAAAAGAAACTTTAAAAAAAAAAAAAGGAAGAGGGACAACCTGAAATATTTAATGGAAGAGATGATGAGACAAAAACAGATTTTTTTTCAAAAGTGGAATTCAAAACGGCTGGGTAGTAATGAGTTGTAATGGTAAAGACAACTTGAGGCTTCTTCTGATGGGGAGGCATTTCAATAAATGTGTACTAAACTCCTACATGGTCCTGGACTTACAATGACAAAGGTGAGATTAAAGAATCTCTGACTATTCTCAGCAATACAATCATTAAAGACAATTCCAAAGGACTACCGCCTCCAGAGAAAGAATTGATATTGATTGAATACATACTGAAACATGCTAGTTTTCACTTTCATGTTTTTTATTTGAGTCCTCCTGACTAATGTGGAAATGTTTTTACATAATTATACAAGCATAACCCAAATCTGATTGTTTACTGTCTCAGATAAAGGGGCAAGGGGGGAGAGAAGGAGAAATAGAATTTGGAACTCAAAATTTAAAATAAAAATGTTTTAAAAATGAGGGGAAAAGGTCACAGAAAGAAGGCCTTTGCTATTCAGATATAGCCAGTCAAGTCAACAGGCAAAGATAATGTCTTTTTATTATATTTCCAATAATTATTTAGAGGCAGCATGGAAAAAAAAGAATGTGGGTAGATCAAAGATGAATCTCTGGACAGCTCCAGGGTACTAGTGGAAAATAGACACAGAAAAAGGTAAAGGACAAAAGGTGGCAGAGCTCCAAATACAGTGCTGGGGATATCTACATTAGAAAGGGAAAGTTCTGGGATCTTTTGAGTGAGCTGAAGACTCTCAGGGGACTGTGGGAAGCAACTGGGTCAATCTGAGGGCTAAATGCATTAGCAGGTTGTCAGGTGCTTCAGTGAGCCAAGGGATTTAGAGCAAAAGGCCATAGAGGTTAGTATATCTTTGACTAACCAGCCTATAGATGAGGCAAGTGGAGAGAATGTATGGAGAGAGTGAAGGTTAGGGTCCATTTGGAATATGGATAAGTAACAAGGATCCTGCAGACAAGATGTGAGGATGCTCCTGCTTTGGAAGGCTTTATATACTGCCTTGGGAATCCATTTATTTCTGCTGACCCACAACTCTACTGATTCAAATCTCAGGCACCACCTTCCATCCAATTCCCATGGGTGCACAGGCCAGTGGAGAACTTAAACACACAGCAACTATGATCTCTAAAGTATCATACTTCCAAATCTAGAGAGAAAACACCCTCTCTTGATGTTGTGCCTATGGTAAAGTCATAGTTGCCTTACCCTATGATGCCTCTTATGATTAGCATGAAATGAGCTCAAATGAGCACCAACTTGGCAAAGATGTAAAAAGGGGTATTATTCAGAAGATTGAATAAGAGATGATGATTTTTTTCAGACAATCCTAAAATACAGGATAGTTGAAATTTCTATTAGTTGAAGTGATCTCCACACTTATGAAATAAGACCTTTTAAGTAATTGTAAAATTTTCTTTCCTTTATTTCTTTTAGATTGATGAATTATACCTTGACCTGGTTTCTCATGCACACATATTTTACAAAGTGAAAAGTCAACTTCAGCAGTACATAATCTGTTGTGACAATTATTCTCTGTGTCCTCACTATTGCTCTCTAGCTGGAATTATTCCCAGAAGGGGGGGAAATCACCAACAATGAAAATGACCCCCAAATAGCAACTTTTCCAATGGATAGAAGGCCAAGGAAATAACAAAGAGAATTTTAAAATGCATGTTGTCTTCTAGAGACTAAAATGTGGGCTATTGCTATTTTAATGGCACCTTGTAGAGATGAAATTAACATTTGATTTACATGAGTGTCCTTGGGCAGAAGCAATTGAGACTACTTATATATGCTGATAGGAACTGAATTAGTTTTAACCTCTCAGAGAAAAGATTTAAGAGTCATAATGAAAAGCTAAATGCAGATGTCTGCTCAATATATAGTGATGGTTGAAGCAGTAAGAAAGATTTTGCACTGTAATAATATTTTATTTTTTTAAATAGCTGTCCTTTAAGGAGTTCAAAGGAGTTCACAGCATTTTATAAACAGGCAAACTACTCACAGAATGTGAGTGTGGCACTTTTGAAATTTTACTAACAGGTAGGATTTACAGAATTTTAGAAATAGATGAAAAAAGACCTCAGAAATCATTTAGTCCAAACCTAGGTTTTACAGATGAGCAAAGTGAGGCCCAGAGATTTTAGGCAAACTTTCTAAAGCAAAACAGAATGCTTACAATAATAGAACCAGCATTAGAGCAAATGACTTTTTATATCTATATTCAAATGCTCGATGATATTATTTAATACATTGTTATACCTAGCTGATCTAAAAGAATTAATGCAACATACTGGGTGTGCCTAGATTAAGGCAGGGAGCACTGAGATTACTTCATTTGTTATTTAATTTATCCCACATAAGAGAAAGAAACTTATAGTTATTATCTTTTTAAATTTTTTTTGAAAGGAAAACTAACACTGGAGAGGTGAATTACGTGGGAATCCATAAGTTTAGGATTAATTACTCAAACTCAAGTGCCAACTGAGGATGTACTCCAGAATTAGTACTGTGTTAAGCACTCAATTTAGTAACATCTCTTCTAGGAAACTGAGGGTTAGGGAGAAACCCATCATTTTATTTCACTAATATAAATACTGAGAGGCTGAAATGTTGATATGCTTTGCATGTACATATGTAATAATAAAAAAAAAGAATGAGCACCAAAAAACTTTTCCTATCTTTTTGTACTGTTTATATTCTTGCTACATTGGGAAGACTATGTATTTCCATGATTCTGTTACCACAATAGGCACCAGAAATTCAGAGAGCACAATATTCAAAGTATTCAAGCTATTTGACCAAAATGGAGTTTTGCTGGGAAAAGAATGTAAAGAAATGGGATGTTAGCAACATAACCAAGTGGCTAGTAGACAGTGATCTGAAGGGTAACTATAAGAAGGAAAGCCAGATTATTCCATGTTGTAAAATAATAGATAAATCCTCCTACAAAAGTCAAAATTGATTCATTCCAATATCTTTGAATCATCACAAGTTATGACAGCTGATACAGATTCAATTAGAGAGGCAGGGGTTTTGATTCTATAAACTCTGAAATCTCTCAGTTGTGTCCAACCCATAAGGCCATTCTCAATTCTCTATTTCAACTGACAACTATGAGGTCTGTGTTTAGAAATGAAATTGACACAATAAAGAACTAAATAATGATGATTACGTCACTTTTACATGTTTATTATGCCAGAATTTTAAGTACCAGTTCTGTCACTGACATAAGCACTTTACAAATATAATCTCATTCAATCCTTGCAATAATCT
This sequence comes from Phascolarctos cinereus, assembly GCF_003287225.1. Lineage (NCBI taxonomy): Eukaryota > Metazoa > Chordata > Mammalia > Diprotodontia > Phascolarctidae > Phascolarctos > Phascolarctos cinereus. Next base: position 273,728,678 of record NW_027555847.1, on the reverse strand, counting down.
TATGAGGTAAATGCTATCATTATTCTTACTTTACAGTCAAAAAACTAAGGGACACAGGTGTTAAGTGACTTTCCTAGGATCATACAGGTAATAATCTGGGGCAAAAGTTGAACTCAGATCTTCCTGACTTAAGACCTAGCACAAAACTTTATCTACTATACAACCTAGCTTTCTCTAACAACAGTAACAACAACAACAATGATGATGATGATATGATGATATAATAGGAAGTTTCCATAAGGTGAGAAAAAAGATGAGAGGCAGAGCCAAGATGAAGGAGTAAAAGTAGTGACTTGCTTGATTTCTCCCCCAAACCCCTCCAAAGGCCTATAAAAATGGCTGTAAACAAATTCTAGAGCAGTAGAACCAAAAAAGAGACAGTGAAACAAATTTCCAGCCCAAGACAACCTGGATGGTTGATTAGAAGGGTCTATAGTGCCGGGCTGGAGAGAAACACAGTTCAGCATGGGCATGCAGGCAAAACAGGACTCAGTGAACCTGGAGGAGGCCTGAGAGGACTGAGTCATTGGCAGCTGTGCAGTTTCCAGACTTCTCAACCCACAAACACAAAGACAGCTTAGAAGGTCAGTAGGAAAAGTCTGTGATGACAGTGAGAGAGAAGCTCTGTCCTAGCCCCAGTACCCGTGCACAGCCCAGGGGAGGTGGCTGCTTCTAGAACTTCTTACCCATGAACTGAGAGGGAATTGAGTGGCTGATGAGAGAGGGATTGCAAGGATCTCTTTGCTGGTGCTGAGGCAGGATTCTCTTGCTTTTTCTGTGCTTAGATCTGGGTCACAGTTCTGGGTGGCAGTCCTGGGGCAAGGAGGAGTGCTGGTGTGGTGGAGCTTGTAGTAGTGGTATAGAGAGAATTTCCTAACAGTTCCAAGGCAGAAAAGAGTGCTTGTGGTCACTCATAGAGCAAAGCACAGGCTAGGAAAGGAGTAAACACCTCACCTTTAAACATACCACCTTGGAAGAACTGAAAATTTACAGATGTCTAGAAGTATCTCTGAAAACAGCTGCACAAAACCTCTGACGCTTGGGGCAGTACATTCTCCACACTGAAAGCAGACCCCTACCTTAACAAAGAGTTTATAACTCAAGTAATTGTCCGGGATCATGAGCAAGCAGCACAAAAAGAGGCAGACCACAGAATCTTACTTTGGATCAAAACATACAACCAGAAGAAAACAAAGTCAAAGCTCCTATATCCAAAGCCTCCAAGAAAAATATGAATCAGTCCTAGGCCATGGAAGAGCTCAAAAAGGTTTTTGAGAAACAAGTTAGAAAAGTAGAAGAAAAACTGGGAAAAGAAATGAGTGATGCAAGAAAATCATGAAAAACAAGTCAACATCTTGCTAAAGGAGACCCCCCAAAATACTGAAGAAAATAACACCTTAAAAAACAGTTTAACCAAATGCAAAAGAGGTCCAAAAAGCCAATGAGGAGAATGCCTTCAAAAGCAGTATTGGCCAGATGGAAAAGAGAGTCCAAAAGCCCCTTGAAGAAAATAAAATAAAAATTAGAATGGAGCAATTGGAAGCTAGTGACTTTATAAGAAATCAAGACATTTTAAAACAAAACCAAAAGAATGAAAAAAAATAGAAGACAGTAAATATATCACTGGAAAAACAACTGACCTGGAAAAGAGATCCAGGAGATAATTTAAAAATTATTGGACTATCTGAAAGCCATGATCAAAAAAAAAAAAAAGAGCCTAGACATCATTTTTCAAAAAATTATCAAGGAAAGGAGAGGAGATGGAAGAGAGGGCAGATTAGGGGAATGCATACTGTCCTGGGGTTGAGGGAGGGTGGAGATGGGGAGAAAATCTGGAACTCAAAATCTTGTGGAAGTGAATGTTGAAAACTAAAAATAAATGAATTAATGAATCTTTAAAACAAAGAGGAATTTAGAATGGAATTTTATAAAATAAGTAATATAAACTTTTCACTGTGTGAAGCCAAGATTGCAGAGTAGAAGAAGCACCACAGATGAGCTTTCCTAACATTTCCCTCCAAATAACTTTAAAATAATACCCCAAATTAAATTCTGGAGTAGCAAAGTCAACAAAAATCAGGGGAAGACATTCTTCCACCCCAAGACAACTTAGGTAGGTCAGAAAGAGAACTCTCTCACAAGGGGATGGAGGCTGGCCTGAAGGAAAGATTGAACACAACACCAGTGGTGGTACTTGGTGATGGAAACAACAGCAACATCAGTAGTTTTGACAGCTCTCAAGTCAGAGGTTGTAAGCTGATGGGACAACTGGTTAGAAAGAGATTAGAGGGCATACCTCCATTAGTATTGGCCATAGGACCAGATGCCGTTTGGTAAATCTGTTACCCACACCCACTTCTAAGTCACAGTTCAAGGGTGGAGAAGAGCACTTTCAGTGACAAAGGAAGAGGGGAGTGAAGAGGAATGGTATTGTTTCTAGTCCCAAAGAATCAGGGACTCTAAGAAACAGAAGTACTTTCAGTCCCAAGGGAGCAGGGGCCCTGAAGAGTGGTATTCATTGTAATCCCAAAGGTTAAAAGGCTTTTCCTTGGCAAGAACAGCTAAGCTTTCCCAACATTTCCCTCCAAACAACTTCAAAATGACACCCAAAATTAAATTATAGAGTAGCAGAAAAAACAAAAAGTACATAAGGAGACAAGGATTTGGGCATGAAAGCAGTTATCATGAAAGATTCACATCAATGTAGAAGCACCAAAAACTTTCAAACCCTCAGAACTAGCCCTGAAAGCACCAGTGCACTAAATCCTGAATCTTGGAGTAGTGTTCCTCCCCTTCTGCACACAACAGGAATTCAAATTAACTTTAACATACAGTTCAAAGTAAAGAAATAAATTGGAAAAATGACCAAAGAACAAGAAAAAAAAGAACCTGAAAATACGAAGTGACTATGGTGACAGAGAAGATTAAGACAGAAACTCAGAAGAATAAAATTATTTCAAAACAGCTACAAGTAAAGCCTCAAAGTGTGGGGGGGGTGGGAAATGTGAATTGGACACAAGCCCAACAAGAATTTCTGGAAGAGCTAAAAAATTATCTTCTTTTTTTTTAATTGTCTTTTTTTTAAATTTTATTAATTTATTTGATTTATCAACAATCACTTCCATATGCTTTTGAGTTAAAATTTTTCTCCCCTTCCTCCCCACCCTCCCCAAGATGGTGCACAATCTGATATAGGCTTACATTTACATTCCTATTAAACATATTTTCACATTAGTGAAGTTGTAAGTAAAAATTAAAACCAATAGGAGGAACCATCAGAAAGATGAAACAAAACTCAAAGAAAAAAAAAGATAGCGATTCAACTTCCATAGTTCTTTCTTTGGATGTGGACAGCATTTTCCATCAAGGCCTCTGGAGATGTCTTAGATCCTTGTAATGCTGAGAAGGGTTCAGTTTAATCAATATTAGCATACATGCTGTTATTGTGTACAAAGTCTCTTTTCTGCTCACTTCACTCAGCATCAGACCATACAAGTCTTTCCAGGTTTTTCTGAAGTCAGCCTGTTCATCATTTCTTTATAGTATTCCATTACATTCATATACCACAACTTGCTCAGCCATTCCCCAATTGATGGGCATCCTCTCAATTTCCAATTCTTTGCCACCACAAAAAGAGCTGCTATGAATATTTTGTACATGTGGGTTTCCCATTTGTTTGATCTCTTTGGGATATAGCCCTAGAAGTGCTATTGCTGGATCAAAGGGTATGCACATTTTTGTAGCCCTTTGGGCATAGTTCCAAATTGTTCTCCAAAATGGTTGGATCATTTCACAACTCCACCAACAATGTATTAGTGTTCCAATTTTCCCACATCTTCTCCAACATTTATCATTTTCCTGTTTTGTCATGTTGGCCAATCTGATAGGTGTGATGTGGTACCTCAGAGTTGTTTTGATTTGCATTTCTCTAATCAATAATGATTTAGAGCATTTTTTCATATGACTATAGATGGCTTTAATTTCTTCATCTGAGAACTGTCTGTTCATATCCTTTGACCATTTATCAATTGGGGAATGGCTTGTGTTCTTATAAATTTGTCTTAATTCTCTATATATTTTAGAAATGAGGCCTTTATCAGAGAGACTGGTTGTAAAAATTCTTTCCCAATTTTCTACCTTCCTTCTAATCTTAGTTGCATTGGCTTTGTTTGTGCAAAAACTTTTCAATTTAATGTAATCAAAATTATCCATTTTGCTTTTCATAATGTTCTCTATCTCCTGTTTGGTCATGAATTCTTCTGTTCTCCATAGATCTGATAGGTAAACTATTCCTTGTTCTCCCAGTTTACTTATATCAGCCTTTATATCTAAGTCATGAACCCATTTTGACTTTATTTTGGTATATGGTGTGAGATTTGGGTCTATGCCTAGTTTCTGCCATACTCTTTTCCAGTTTTCCCAGCAGTTTTTTTCAAAGAGTGGTTCTTATCCCAGAAGCTGGGGTCTTTGGGTTTATCAAATAATAGATTACTATAGTCATTGACTACTGTGTCTTGCATATTTAACCTATTCCACTGATCCACCTCCCTATTTCTTAGCCAGTACCAAGCAGTTTTGATGATTGCTGCTTTATAATACAATTTAAGATCTGGAATTGCTAGGCCACCTTCCCCTGCATTTCTTTTCATTAGTTCCTTTGATATTCTGGACCTTTTGTTTTTCCAAATGAATCTTGTTATTATTTTTTCTAACTCTATAAAATAATTTTTTGGTAGTTTGATTGGTATGGCACTGAATAAGTAAATTAGCTTAGGTAGGATTGTCATTTTTATTATATTAGCTCGCCTACCCATGAGCAACTGATGTTTTTCCAATTATTTAGATCTGATTTTATTTGTGTGAAAAGTGTTTTGTAATTGTGTTCATAGAGTTCCTGGGTTTGTTTCAGGAGGTAGACTCCTAAATATTTTATAATGTCTACAGTAAGTTTAAATGGGATTTCTCTTTCTATCTCTTGCTGTTGGGCTTTGTTGGTAATATATAGAAATGCTGATGATTTATGTGGGTTTATTTTATAGCCTGCAACTTTGCTAAAGTTGTTTATTATTTCAAGTAGTTTTTTACTTGATTCTCTAGGATTCTCTAAGTATATCATCGTGTCATCTGCAAAGAGTGAAAGCTTTGTTTCTTCTTTGCCTATTCTAATGCCTTCAATTTCTTTTTCTTCTCTTATTGCTAAAGCTAAGGTTTCCAGTACAATATTGAATAACAGTGGTGATAATGGACATCCTTGTTTCACCCCGATCTTATTGGAAATGCTTCTAGCCTGTCCCTATTACATATGATGCTTGCTGAAGGTTTTAGATAGATATTATTTATTATTTTAAGGAAGACTCCATTTATACCTATGCTTTCTAGTGTTTTTAATAGGAATGGGTGTTGTATTTTATCAAAAGCTTTTTCTGCATCTATTGAGATGATCATGTGGTTTCTGTTGGTTTTGTGTTGATATGCTCAATGATGCTGATAGTTTTCCTAATATTGAACCAGTCTTGCATTCCTGGTATAAATCCTACGTGGTCATAGTGTATTATTCTTGTGATAAGTTGCTGTAATCTATTTGCTAATGTTTTTGTTTAAAATTCTTGCATCTAAATTCATTACAGAAATTGGTCTATAATTTTCTCTCTCTGTTTTGACTCTTTCTGGCACAGGTACCAGCACCATATTTGTATCATAAAAAGAATTTGGTAGGACTCTTTCTTCACCTATTTTCCCAAATAATTTACATAGTATTGGAATTAATTGTTCTTTAAAGGTTTGATAGAATTCACATGTAAATCAATCTGGCCCTGGAGATTTTTTCCTAGGGTGTTCATCAACGGCTTGTTCAATTTCATTTTCTGACATGGTGTTATTTAAGTACTTTACTTCCTCTTCTGTTAATCTGGTTAATTTATATTTTTGTAAATATGTATCCATTTCACTAAGATTGTCAAATATTTTAGCATATAGTTGGGAAAAATAATTCCTAATTATTGTTTTAATTTCCTCTTCCTTAGTGGTAGCTTCACGCTTTTCATTCTTGACACTAGTAATTTGATTTTATTCTCTCTCTTTTTTAATTAAATTAACCAAAGGTTTATCTTTTTATTGTTTTTTCATAAAACCAGCTCTTAGTTTTATTTATTAGTTCAATAGTTTTCTTAATTTCAATTTTATTAATTTTTCCTTTGGTTTTCAATATTTCTAATTTAGTGTTTAGTTGAGGATTTTTAATTTGTTCTTTTTCTATTTTTTAGTTGTATGCCCAATTCATTAATCTCCTCTTTTTCTATTTTATTTATGTAAGCATTTAGAGATATAAAACTTCCCCTAAGAACTGCTTTCACTGCATCCCAAGTTTTGGTATGTTGTCTCATTATTGTCATTCTCTTGAATGAAATTATTGATTGTTTCTATGATTTGTTGTTTGACCCAATCATTTTTTAGGATTAGATTATTTAGTTTCCAATTATTTTTTAGTCTATCTTTCCATGGCCCTTTATTACATATAATTTTTATTGCATCATGATCTGAAAAGTATGCATTTAATATTTCTGCCTTTCTGCATTGGATTGTGAGGTTTTTATGCCCTAAAACATGGTCAATTTTTGCATATGTGCCATGTACCTCCAAGAAAAAAGTATTTCCTTTCTATCCCCATTCAGTTTTCTCCAGAGGTCTATCATACCTAACTTTTCTAATGTTCTATTCACCTCCTTAACTTCTTTCTTGTTTATTTTGTGGTTAGATTTATCTAGTACAGAGAGGGAGGTTGAGGTCCCCCACTAGTATAGTTTTGCTGTCTATTTCTTCCTGTAACTCCCTGAACTTCTCTAAGAATTTGGATGCTATACCATTTGGTGCATATATGTTTAGTAATGATATTACTTCATTGTCTATGGTGCCTTTTAGCAGGATTAGTTCCTTCCTTATCTCTTTTGATAAGATCTATTTTTCTTTTGCTTTGTCTGAGGTCAGGATTGCTACCCTTGCTTTTTACTTCAGCTGAAGCATAATATATTCTGCTCCAGCCTTTTACCTTTACCCTGTATGTGTCACTCTTTTTCAAATGTGTTTCCTGTAAACAACATATTGTAGGATTATGGTTTTTAATCCATTCTGCAATCCATTTCCATTTTATGGGAGAGTTCATCCCATTCACATTCACAGTTATGATTACTGTGTCTTTTTCTCCATCCTTTCCCCCCTTTATGCTTTTCTTTCTCCTTTTTCCTTTCCCCCTTCACTAGTGTTTTGCTTTTGACCACCCCTCCTTCAGTCCCTCCTCCCTTTATTATCCCTTTCCCTTTTCTTCCCCTTTACCTTACTGCTTCTTCCCTCCCTTCTTCCCCTCCCTTTTCTTTCCCCTTTTCCCTCCTACTGCCTATAGGGCAAGTTAGATTTCTATACCTAACTGATTATTTATGCCCTTTTTGAGCCCAATCTGATGAGAGTAAGGTTCAAACAATGCTCCCCCCTCCCTTCTTTCCCTCTGCTGTAATAGGATTTTGTGTCTTTTCCTGTAATGTAATTTACCCTTGTCTGCCTCCTCCTTTCTCAGTACATTTTCTAAGATCAGATTGATCCACTTATTTGGATCCATTTAACCCACTTGATTAGATTTTTTTTATCATTACATCAAAGTCAACTAATATCCACCCCTTTATGTATACTCCTTTAACAAGGTGTAATAACAATACAGTTCTCAAGGGTTGCAAGTCATCTTCCCTTGTAGGGTTTAAACAGCCCCTTATTAACAACATATTGTATCTTTCTGTCCCATTTACCTTTTTATGTCTTCTTGAGTCCTGTACTTGAAGATCAAATTTTTTGTTGAGCTCTGGTCTTTTTATCAGGAAAGTTTGGAAGTCCCTATTTCATTGAATATCCATCTCCTCCCTTGAAAAATGATGCTCATTTTTGCTGGGTAATTGATCCTTGGCTGCATTCCAAGCTCCTTTGCCTTAGGAATATCATGTTCCATGCCCTGGGTCTTTTAATGTAGAAGCTGCAAGGTCCTGTGTAATCCTGACTGTGGTTCCATGATATTTAAATTGTTTCTTTCTGGCTGCTTGCAGCACCTTCTCTTTCATCTGGAATTTTGCTGTTATATTCCTTGGCATTGTCAATTTGGGATCTCTTTCAGGTGGTGATAGTGTATTCTTTCTATGGTTATTTTCCCTTTCTATTACTTCAGGGCAGTTTTCCTTTATGATTTCCTGAAAGATACTGTCCAGGCTCTTTTTTTATCATGATTTTCAGGTAGTCCAATAATTTTTAAATTGTCTCTCCTGATTGATTTTCCAGGTCTTTTTTACCATGAGGTATTTTATTTTCATCTATTTTTTCATTTTTTTTGTTTCTGTTTGACTGATTCTTGCTCTCTCATAGAGACATTAGTTTCCATTTGTCCAATTCTAGTTTTTAACAGATTGTTTTCTGTTAGTTTTTGTACTTCCTTCTTCAATTGGCCAATTGTGTTTTTTAGGGACTTGTTTTCTTCAGTGTACTCTTTTTTTCCTTTTCAATTGTGTTTTTTAGGGACTTGTTTTCTTCAGTGTATTTTTTTCCAATTGGCCAATTGTATTTTTGAAGGACTCTTCTACCTCTCTCATTTGACTTTAAAATCCTTCTTGAGCTCTTCTAAGAAGGCTTTTTGGGCTTCAGACCAGTTCATATTCCCTTTTGTGTTGCAGATGTGGGTTTGTTGACAATGTTGTCCTCTTCAGAATTTCTGTCTTGATCTTCACTCTTCTCATAATATGAATCTATGGTATGTTTCTTTTTACTCATGGTTTCTTTATTCCCTGGCCTTTAAAGAGATTGAGCTCTCCTGCTGGGGAAGAGGGCACTGACCCAAGCTTCTTGTGTTGGGAGCCTAGGTCTTGGTCACTGGCTTTGTGTGCTGGGGCCTCTTATGTGGCAATTGGAGGCTGTAGGTTTGGCAGCTTACCTGTGTTGGGCTGGAATCAGCAAGGCTGGAACTTTCAGGCAATTCTAGGTTGCCTGCTTTTCCTTTCCTTTAGCTTTCTTCAGCTCCTTTTAGATGGGTGCTGCAGGGTGTTTATCTGCCTGGGGCCCCTGCAGTGTGCTCCCTCTTTCTGCTAATGCACTGGGAGATTCCTTTGCAGGAGAGTGCAGGCACTGGTGGTTTTCTGAGCTGGTTTCCACCAGTTCCCTGCCCTCACTGAGGCACTGGAGGTCCAGGTGTTGGTGTTTGCCTGCTCTACCACCTGGGCTTCAGGATTTCTTCACAATTGGAGGCTGTAGGGTCTGACAGCTTACCTGGTGTTGGGTTGGAATCAGCAAGCTGGGACTTTAGGAAGCCTAGGTTGTTTCTTCAGCTCCTTTCAGATGAATGCTGCAGGGTACTTATCTGCCTGGGGCCCTTTAGTGCCTTCCCTTATTTTTGCTGAGGCACTGGGAGACCCGTTTGCTGGGCTGCTGCACTGCTGTTCCCCATCTTTCTTGTAGTTCAGCTGCTCCAGGGTCTTTTTTTCTCTGGGGTGATATTTTCTGGGTTTTCAGAGGGGAGGGTGAGAGCGACTACCTTTTTACTCCACTATTTTGGCTGCCCGAAGTGGAACCTAAAAAATTATTTTCAAAATCACATAAGAGTGTTACTGAAAAAAATGGAGAAAGAACAAGTAAGTGCAATAAAAGAAAACTGTGAAAAGATCAATTAAAGTTTGGTTAAAAAAAAAGGCACTAATATACTAAAGAAAATAACCTTTTAAAAAACAGAATTAATCAAATGGGAAAAAGCTACAATTTCACTGGTGAAAATAATTCCATAAAATTTAGAATTTGGCAAGTGGAAGTTAATGACTCAGTAAAACATGAAGACACGATAAAACAAAGTTAAAAAAATGAAAAAAAAGAAGAAAATGTGAAATATTTCATTGGAAAAACAATTGGCCTGGAAAATAGATTGAGGAAAAATAATTTTAGAATTATTAGACTACCTGAAAGCTGATCAAAAAACAGTCTGAACATCATATTTCTAGAAATTAAAAAGGAAAATGACCTTGGTATCCTAGAACCAGAGGGTGAAATTGAAATAATGCGCCAATAATTTCCTGACAGAGCTTTCAAAATGAAATAACCCAGGAATACTATAAACAAATTCCAGAGAAAATATTTCAAGAAATTAGAAACAAAACACTCAAATATCATGCAGACATGGTCAGAATCACACAAGATTTAGTAGCTATCCTACTTAAGTAGTGGAGGGCTTGGAATATGATATTCCGAAAAGCAAAAGAATTAGGATTACAACTAAGAAAAACTTACCTGGCAAAAGTATTGGGTGGGTGGTAAATGGACATTTAATAAAATAATGTTCATGTGTTCCTGATGAAAAGACCAAAGCTGAAGAGTAAATATGAATTTCAGATACAAGACTCAAGAGAAACTTGAAAAGGTAGATATAAAAGAGAAATCATAAGAGACTTAATAAGCCTAAAATATTTACATTCCTATATGCAAGAGTTTTTACAGTGTAGGAGAAAGTTGTAGCAGTGTTGTCAATGTTTGAACCTCATTCTAAACTAAAGATATTCAAAGAAGGAAGTGTGTGTGTGTGTGTGTGTGTGTGTGTGTGTGTGTGTGTGTGTGTGTGTAAGTATGCAAAGAAACAACCTATTCAAAAGAGAAGGAAAACTCCATCTTGCTAAAAGACACCATAGGCAATGAAATAATATCAATACTAAATGTAAATGCATCAAATAAAGTAGTTTCCAAATTCTTAAGGGCAAAATTAAATCAATTATAGGAGAAAATAGTCAGCAAAACAATATTATGGGTAACCTCAACTTTCCTCTCTCAGAGCTAAAATATCCTGACCATAAGATAAATAATAAAGAATTTAAGAAGATGAATAGAATTTTAGGAAAGTTAGAAATCATAGCCCTCTCAAGAAAAGTGAATGGAAATAAAAAGACACATACATTTTCTCAACTGCACATGGCACATTCATAAAAAAAAAAAGATGGTGTTTTAGTGCATGGAAACTTCACAACCAAATTCATTAAAGCAGAACTATTAAATACACCCTTTCCAGACCATAATGCAATAATAATCAAATAAAAAAACATGAAAGCATAAATTAAAATTTAATTGGAAATTAAATATTTTAATCCTAAAAGTGAGTGAATTACAAACAAATCATAGAATCAATCAATAATTTCATTAAAGAGAATGACAGCAATGGGACAGCATTCCAAAATTTGTGGAAAACAGGAAAAACAATACTTAGGGGAAAAGTAATCTCTAAACACATAAATCAACAAAAGAGAAAAAAGTATATCAATAAATTATTAATGCAACTTAAAATAAAAAAAATAAAAATCCCTAAATAAACACCACAAGCAAATCTTGAAAGTCAAAGAAGAGATTAATAAAATGGCAAGTAAAAGACCATTAAACTAATAAACAAAACTAGAATTTCACTTTATATTAAAAAAATGAGCTCTGAGTACAGATTAAAGCATTTTTTTACTTTTTTTGGTTTATGTATGTATTTTGTTTTGCAGTATGCCTATTGTAAAAATAAGTTTTGCATGACTTCACATGCATAATAGATATCATATTGCTTTCCTTCTCAAGAAATGAGGGGAAGCAGGAAGGAGGGAAATAATTTGAAATTCAAAATTTTAAAAAATTGATATTAAATTTTTAAAATGTAATTGGGATATATTTAACAAAATAAGTAAAATATATTTAAAAGTAAACACTTCCCACTTCTAAACTTCAAAATACAAATAAATAAAATAATATATAAATGAAGATCTATCATTTGAACTGATTTAATTTTCTCATTGCAAAAGAGAATGGTAGGCAGAGCCAAGATGGCAAAGTAAAAGCAGTGACTTGCTTGAGCTCTCCCCCAAACTCCACCAAATACCTGTAAAAAATGGTTCTAACCAAATTCTAGGGCAGCAGAACCCACAAAAAGACAGAGTGAAACAAATTTCTGTCCCAAGACAGCCTGGATGGTTGATTTGAAAGGTCTATTGCACTGGGCTGGGAGAGGAGGTCAGTACAGCTTAGACAACACCGGGAAAGACTGGGCTTCAGCAAACCTGGAGCAGTCCTCAAGGGGTTGAATCATAGGGAGCTGTGGTGGCTTCCAAACTTCTCTACCTACAAACACCAAAGACAAATTAGAAAGTCAGTAGGAAAAGTTTGTCTGACCTAGGTGACAGAGTATTTAGTCCCAGCCTCAGCTGATCTTCTTTGTTACCAAAGTAAGATTCTATAGTCAGTTTTTTTTCCCTTTGTTTGTTCATGTTACCAGACAATTACTTGACTTTTTAACTCTTTGTTAAGGTAGGGCTCTGATTCCATTGTGGAGGATGTACTATCTGAAGCCTCAGGGGTTTGTGCAGCTGTTTTCAGAGATACTTCTAGGGACCTGTAAATTTTCAATTCTTCCAAGATGGTACAATCAGTGGTGAGGTGTTTACCCCTTTCCTGGCCTGTACTCTGGTCTATGAGTGACCACAAGCACTCTTTTCTGCCTTGGAACTGTTAGGAGAATTCTCTCTATACCACTACTACAAGCTCCACCACACCAGCACTCCTCCTTGCCCCAGCACTGCCCCCCAGAACTGTGACCCAGATCCGAGCACAGGCAAAGCAAGAGATTCTTGTCTCAGCACCAGCAAAGAGATTCCCATAATCCCCTTCTGATCAGCCACTCAATTCCACCTCTCTGTGGGCCAAGAGCTTTGGAAACAGCTGCATCCCTAGGGCTACACTGGGACTAGGGCTGGGACCAAGGTTCTCTCTCACCAAAGTCACAGACCTTTCCTACTGACCTTCTAAGTTGCCTTTAGCATTTGTGGGTTGAGAAGTCTGGAAACCACCCCAGCTGCCAGTGATTCAGTTCTTTGAGGCCTGCTCCAGGTTCACTGAGGCCTAGTCTTTGCCTACTCACCCATGCTGAACTGCACTTCTCTCCCAGCCAGGTGCAATAGGCCTTTCCAATCAACCATCCAGGCTGTCTTGGGCTGGAAATTTGTTTCATTCTGTCTTTTTGTGGGTTCTGCTGCTCTAGAATTTGTTTAGAGCCATTTTTTACATGCATTTGGAGGGTTTTGGGGGAGAGCTCAAGCAAGTCACTGCTTTCACTCTGCCATCTTACCTCCACCCCTTAAAGGACTTATTAAAGTTGAACTGTTTACATTCCTACATGGAAAGGTAACTCATGAGACCTTTGTCAGTATTAGGGTAGTTGGGGGGGAAAATTACATAGATAGATAGATAGATAGATAGATAGATAGATAGATAGATAGATAGATAGATAATAGAAAGATAGATGGCACAGGGTGAGTTGAAGATGAAGGGGTGATATCTAAAAAATAAAATTAAAGGGTGAGAGAGGATTATACTGAGAGAAGGAGAAAGGGAAAGGTAGAATGGAATAAATTATCTCACATAAAACAGACAAGAAAAAACTTTTACAGTGGAGGGGAAGTGGGGGGAGGTGAGGGGGAATGAGTGAATCTTATTCTCATAGGATTTGGATTAAGGAGGGAATAACATGCATGCTCAATTGGGTACAGAAATCTATCTTTCCCTACAGGAAAATGGGGAAGGAGATAAGAGAGTGGGGTAATGATGGAAGGAAGTACAGATTGGGGGGGGGGTAATCAGAAGCAAACACTTCTAAGGAGGGACAAGATCAAAATAGAGAATAAAATAAATGGGTAGCAGGATAGGATAAAGGTAAATATACTTAGTTTTTCACAAAATGACTACTATGGAAGTGTTTTGCATGCCTACACATGTATAACCTGTATCAAGTTGCTTGCCTTCTCAATGAGGGTGGGTCAGGAGGGAGGAAGAGAGAAAATTTGGAACCCAAAGTTTTAAAAACAAGTGTTAAAAACTGTTTTCACATGCAACTAGGAAATAAGATATACAGGCAATAGGGTATAGAAATCTATCCTGCCCTACAGGAAAATAGAAGGGGAAGGGAATAAGAGAAAAGGAGGTGATAGAAGGCAGGGCAGATTAGGGGAAGAGATATTTAGAATGCATGCCATATTGGGGTGGAGGGAGGGGCAAGATGGGGAGAAATTTGGAACTCAAAATCTTGTGGAAGTGAATGTTGAAAACTAAAAATAAATAAATTAACAATCAAAAGATAATGATAGTATCCAAAAGTAAAAGGCAATGTATTTAAAACAGATGGTTAAAGAAATACTTCATTTTACCATGGCAATCATTTTACATGCCATTAGTGGGATAAATTACAAAGGAATATTACCAAAAGACATTCTAAAATACACATATCAATTAGTCAATCAATGAACATTTATTAAGTGCATAGTAGTTGTCACTCATTGTGCTGTGTACTGGGTATACAAAAAGAGACAAGAAGCAATTCCTGCTCTCTGGAAGAGGGAATGAAGATGATGACTTTGTGCAACTCTGCCTCACTTAAATGAAATTCATGTACAAGTCAAAACATCACCCTGTGATGTCATTGGTCCTCTTCAAAATCAAAGAACAACAGCAGAGAAGGTAGGAAAGTTCAGAGGGAAATGTAATGATTTCTGTTTTGGATATATTTAGTTTAATATCTCTACTGCACATATAGTTTGAGATGCCTAGAAGGCAGTTGGAGATGCAGGACTGGAGATTGGCAGAGTGATTGAGTCAAAAAAGATAGATTTAAGAAGCATTCCCATAGAGATAGTGATTAAATCCAAGGGAACTGATAATATCACCAACTTAAGTAGTACAGGAGGAAAAGTGAGGAAGCTTCAGGACAGAACCCCAAGGGATACCTACAGGTAGATGGCATAATGAGGAGGAAAATCCAGCAAAGGAGACAGAGAAAACACAGTCAGATAAGAGGAAGATCAGTAAAAAGTGGTGTCCCCACAACATAGAGAGAAAGGACTATCAAGGCTGAGAGAGTGATAAGTGGTGTCAATGACTGCAGAGAACTCAAGAAGAGTAAGGACTGAGAAAAAGCCTTTGGATTAGACCACTAAGACATCATTAGTAACTTTTGAGAGAGCAGCTTCAGTGGAATGAAAAGGTTGGAAGCCAGATGGTAAGGGGAAAAGGAAGCACCTAAAGTAGATAACCTTTTCAAAGAGTTTAGCTACACAGGGAGGAAGAGATATAGGATGATAGCTAGAGGGGATGGAAGGGTCAAGTAAAGTTTTTTTTTTCACATTAGGGGGAACATGGGCATGTTTGTAGGCAGTTGGAAATTAACTAGGAGACAGAAAGAAATTAAAAATAAACAAAAGAGTGGGGATGACAGAGGAGGCAATCCTTTGGTGAAGATGGGATGGAATGGGATCACTTGAACAAGTGATGAACTCTGTGCTTCCCAACAATTCTACAATTCTAAGGAGTGGCAAAAATGGCTTTCCCTGGAATACCTCCCATTAAAAAAAACTAAGCTAAACTAAAAACCATCACAATTAATTTTGTTGTAGTCATAATGAACACTATGTTTTTCAGAAATTTTTACTTATTTTTTTCTTCTTGAAAATTATTTATAAACAGCATGCCCTTCCTTGTTATTTATTTTAGTGCAGAGATTTTTTTTCCTTCTAAGGAAATCAGCTCCAGAAATTTCTTCCCTCACCGATTCTCATAAAGAGTTGCATTCAGGATTGCACTCAACATTTGTTGAACACCTTCATTCTCATGCTCCTGTAATTATCATGCATCTGCCAGAAACCTCTTTCATTTTAGAAAAGTTTGAGACATCCTCTTAATAACTATTCAATCCTTTATCTCAAGATTTTGACAAAAGCTATATGAAACAAAGTAAAATGCATGAAACAGAGACAAAAAATAAAGGAACCAGCAATATGTACTCAGATCATATTTGACATTATCTTTTGGTCTTTTGGGTTCTCAGCGCAATTCCAAAAGCAATCTCTGAAGCACAGTACACAAACTTGCTGGGACTAGTAGAGAAGTTTAGGATTACTTTATTACATGGAAAACAGTGATATCTAATATTTTCCAAACCACAAAGCACTTTAGAATTTTTTTTCTTTCTACCATAGACTAGCTAGTTCATGAACCTGGAGAGAGTTCAATTTAGTAAATACTTTGGTAACCTGGTTTTATATCACAGAGATTTCCAGACCCTGGCCAACAACCCATGCATATGTTGCATTGCTGATGTGACTGAAAACAAAACCATGTCAATCTAGTTAACAAACATTCTATTCCTCTGGCACTTTACTATTTGTATTTGACCATATGCTTGTCTAACCATGTCACTTGACTCTTAAATGACTCTTTATTACTTATGTGATTAAAATCTAAAGTTCTTCTGGTACTTAAGTTCTTACACCATCTGATCACAATCTATCTTTAAAATCTTATTTCACAATACTATCCTTAATGCACTTTGTATTACAGGCAAGCTAGATTATCACAAAATTATTGCATATATTCCCTAAAATACCACTACCAAAAGACATGAAAAGCATGTTTAGAGGGGGTACATTCGTGAAAACGGACTCAGCCTTTGCAACTATCCTACTTGTACCCTTCTTTAGTAGTAAGACATTCACTGAGATGAATTCTCAGATCAATTGACTTCCCCCAAAAAAATTACTATAGGATTATGGATTGAAATGAGTCAAATTCCCCAACTCAGATAGGTAATTATATGCAATCTATTTGAGGATATAAACTGAGTCTCTTCTGGACCCCTTTTTTCTAACCCACCAAAGTCACTTACATTTTTTCTCTATTTGAAATTAGGTTTGCTTCATGGTACAATGCTGTTTCTATTTCCAACCAAAGGCAAATCTCTTTTTCAGACTACACACATTTATGTGTCTTAACAACTAATAAGGAACCAGTTTCACCATTCTTGGTCGTTTTCAAATTAATTTAGAGGCCACAAACCTTAATAGACTCTTTGAGAAAAGAGTTTCCTTTACATGCTTTCTCTAAATTTGGCCACCTATCTACATAGAATAGCCCTGAAATTTAGAGAATCAGTTTTCCTGAGACTGAGTTACAGGTCTACAGTGATTATGTGCCTTCATGGAAGTCTTCTCACTTTGATTTTCCATTTTTTAACATTCCTTACCAACTTATTTTCTTGTTGGTCTTTTCTACTTTCTCTTTTCTTCTCTCTCCCTCCTCAGCCTGCCACTATATCCTAAGACTTTCAATCATCTTTTATTTAGCTGTGACAGAGGGAGGGGCATGGAGTCAATTTACTTTTATTTCTTCATTTCTCATTATCTATTAAATGTTAGTACTTAAAAGCATGGTCATTTATACAGAAGAAAAAACAATTACTTTCTTTTATAGCCAAAGAGATATTCAGGACTCCAACAAGAAGTGAAATTGTTCTTCACATGTTACTTAACCCTTAACTAACTCCTTTTTTTCAAAAAAGCAAGGTATTAGAGGTGTTGCAAAAGTAAGGCTGATAGAGGCAAGATGATCTTGTTATATGACTGGTAAATGTTAGACCTCCAAAACTAAATAATTAATTCATCTTTGAGATTAATGTTAAGTATATGGAAGGAAATCATATGAAGTTGTAGTTACATATACGTATTCTGTTAAACTTTATTTCCTTCTATTTTATCTTTTCACTAGCCACAACAGACATCACATTGCTTCTATACCTTGAGATTACACTCTGAATAATACAAAAATGGAAATTTCTGATGAAGAAATCATAGAAAACTCTTGTTAATGTTGTATTATTGTGGGCTTGCATATAAAAACTCATATTTTCTCCCACAATCTTACTACACTAAATTAGCTCACAATGATCTTTCCTTCACTATCAAGTTCTGCAGCACTATGCTTTGCCTTGAATTATTTCTAGCTATTTTACATGTGTGCCATGTTTCCTAGGATTAGACTACAAACTTTTAAAGAAGAGGGATAGTATATTAACCCTCTGCCACACACTCCATTTATCTAGGACAATGTGGAAGCATCCCTGACCTGAGGGGTTCACACCCAAAGCAAACTCCACCCAGTAATGGACGAAATTGCACAATTTGGTAAAAAGCCCATAAAAAGTCATGAATTTTAACCACCACCTTACCCTTTTAAGTCATTTTTAAATTATTTAGTGAGGCTACATATTCTATTTATTTTGCTTGTAAAGAATCCATCTGAAATCTTCTGCAAAGTGTTGTTTGGGAAACCTTTGACATTGATAGATTAGAAAGATTTAATAACAATCTGAATTTAAAGATGTGTATTTTTTTTCTTCTCAAATTATTTGGTCTATATTCCATTTACATTAGCTTTGGCTGAAGATTCAGATTCTCTTTGACTTGAATCATAAATGGGAATAAAGTATTCACAATTCAATTAAACTTTAAAATCACAAGATGCCACTGGTTTACCAAAATCCAGAAGCTAAGGTTGTTTTTGCTGACCTGATAAAAAAGGGGATTTCATAACAAGTTCCTGGTCAATCATCAATCCTTGCTTCATAAATCAAATCCAAATGCTGCCAAATAATGCAAATACAGACTCTGACCCAAGAAGGAAATAGAGAGAAAGAAAATAGACAATTTCAGAGACTATGACCACATAATATTGACATTTTATGTAGCTGGATCATTTCAGTAAATTATTATGACATATCGTACATCAATATTACAAGTTGGCAAGCAGGGATAAATAGTGGCAAGATCTTTTTATTCCATCTACAGCTATTCAATAGTTTGGAGTTTTGTTTTCAACAAAGTAAGGTTGAAGATTTATACTGGTCCCCAAATTTTATTTTAGCTTATACTTACAAAGAAATCTAGAGCTGCAAATAGGTGCTAGGAATGAAGGAATGTCACTTCATGCAAAAAAGTCATAACAAACCTAAGCTGAATCCTGAGAAATCATCTCCCTTAATGTCTTTTACTGGGACCTATAATTGCTTCCTTTCAATGAGAAAATGTTATATTTCAGGAGAGAAAAAAATAAACATGAGGAAAACATCCCAATTACCTTTATTTCAAGGACCTCAAATTATTCTTCCACATAAGATATCTCAATGATTAGTAATTCCCAAAAGATTTGCTATTTAAAGCATTTTAAGACACAGAGAAAGTGTGCAGGTCACTTCCAAAGAACAGTTTCTACATTTGACCATTACATGGGCTGAATTGAGTGGATTTAACCCTGGGCAGGTCATGCAAGTAATAGTCATTTCAAAGATTTACCATTGACAAAATCAAGTTCAAATAATCCCTTAAAAAAAAAAGCTTGCCCATACCATAACAATCAATTTAAATTTTCTAAAATAGTTTACTGGCAGAACAAGGTTTCATTAATGAGAAAACTTCATTTATACCTTATCCAAGGTCTTTGAGAGACCTGTGGAATGATTTCCATAATTATTATTAAATTATTTGTAAATAAGAAAAGCAATATATGAGAATTATAAAAAAGAGTCACAATATTACATGTTCATAAATAATTCTGTTCCACTGGAAGAACAAGATTCCCAGTCACTGATTGTATCCAAGTAGAAATAACTCATTGCAAGATATTAAACATTTACTGAGCCTGTTTT
The DNA here is from genome assembly GCF_003287225.1 of Phascolarctos cinereus. NCBI lineage: Eukaryota > Metazoa > Chordata > Mammalia > Diprotodontia > Phascolarctidae > Phascolarctos > Phascolarctos cinereus. The sequence goes on along the minus strand of NW_027555847.1, from coordinate 273,709,126 downwards.
CATGGTGTTTGGAAACAGAGTACTTCATAACTTGATTCATTAAAGCTAATGGTAAATCAGTCAGATTAAATATTTCTATAAATTACTTTATTAATAAAACAGGGGACTCATTAAAGAACTTTTGAACTGTTGCATGGCAATATTTCAGTATCAACATTTTATAAATATTTCAATTAGCACAGGTTGACAACAATTAGAAGATATTCTGATGTAGTTAAATAATAGAACTGAAAAAAAAGCTAACTCTGCTGGTGGGCAAAGGGGATTTTTTTTTGTAAATTCTCATGAATATGTATGATTTTAAGAGTGTGTCACACAAAAAGAACACTCATATTCATACATTTGCATCTATCTATTTGTAATCTATCCATTTGTGCTATTCCAGCACCCTTTCCAAGGCTTCCTAGTCTACTCTATCATTTTACCATTATCATTTGGAGGATCATTGCCAACCTGAAAGAAATCTGAGCCATTGAGGGCAAAGAAGTGCATACTTAAACACAAAAATAATAATGATAGCTTGGAATTGCCCTCAGTAAGAATGTTCAACATATGTAAGTAGTGAAAAATAATAGCTGAAAGCCTGCCTTTCAAATTGTGCTACAAAGGCACAAAGTCAGGAATGACCACAGAAGAGGCCTGGGTACAGTACATAGTATCTTGTTTCTTTCCCTCATAAATCCTCTCCTTAGCTCTCTTTTTCTCTAATTGGCAGCCCCATTTAAGAAAGAAAAAGAATTCTGCTGTATAATGTGATGAATAGAAGAAAATATTCCGTTGGTTGAGTTAATTTTGCCTTGAAGCTGCAGTCCTTGCTCCATTTCTGAATGATTTAAATTTGCAAAGGAGTGGAAGTTAGCTTGGGTAGGTGTAAACAGCACTGGAGGGAAATGTTAGAAGGAGGGTAGGAAAAGGGGGAGGCAGCAATTGCCTGCCAGACAGACAACTTGAGGGAAATAAAAGCCTATGATTTAGAGGAGCTGGGTAAATACTTATATTCAAATCTCTGATTTATTGTAATACCTTCCATGTTGGGAAAACAAGTCTTAGCAGCTTGAGTTCTGTGTATCAGGGAGGAGAATACAGGTGACTTAATTCCAAGCTTGCATTTGAATTTAAGCTCTGCAACCAATCTTTTTTAAATTTTTACTCATTAGAAAGAGTATAGGCAGACGTATGTTAAACAATCAGATACAACTCTGGCTTTGAACAGGGAAAGTACAACTAACAATGCCAACACTTAATAAGATCACTTATGACAAAATACGTACCTCAGATAAGACTAGATTTTAAAATCCCAGTTGTGTATACATTTAAGATAGTTTTAGTCCCATTTAATTCATTTTATTATAGTAATATGTATTATTAATTTCAATTGGATTGCCAGTTATCCAATCCCTTTTTTTTAATTCCAGTAGATTGAACCATTTATTATTTACATTTCTGCTTGTAGAATATATTTAAAGGATTGGATGGCATTAACTGTAGAAGTGCTCCTGGACCCAGTTGTTCAGGATGACAGGTGATTCAGGTCTAGCCAAAGAGGAAAGGAGCCAGAGACCTTGGAAAGATTTTTATACATTCTTTTGCTTAGGTCTCCAGGATTTCATGTGTTAGGAAACTCTGAGGTTTTATCTACAAGACAGCAATAATATTTGGGGAGGTGACTGTTGTTAAGTTGTTTTCAGTTATGTCCAACTCTTGTGACCCTTTTGGGGGTTTTCTTGACAAAGATAATGCTTTGTTATTTTCTTCTTCAGGTCATTTTATAGATGAGGAAACTGAAACAAACAGTGTTGTAATTTGTCCAGGGTCACATAGTTAGTAATTGTCTGAGGTCAGATTTGAACTCAGGAAGATGAATATTCCTGACTACCAGCCCAGCACTCTATCCACTATATGACCTACCTGCCCTGGGGTGGTGATTATCCCGGTAAATTTCATTATGGGTATTATTATCCTAATAAATACTATCTAGGAAGCATATATTTAGAATCATCATCTCCCAAAGGATTGTCAGTAGGCCACAACTAGCTTTTTTCTAAGCATGCTTTGTTTTTCGTGCCAGTCCTCTATCTAGATGATCAAATCAAGAGGGAGAAACAACCCCAATCAAACAAGCCAAAAAAGCAATATAATTGGATATTGGAGCTCTGTTGCTTCCTGGCCTGTAGAATGGATAAGGGGATGAGCATGGATTATCAGAGTGCAAAGATAGTTCTGGTAATATAAAAAGGGTAACCACATGATTTGTACACAGATAAAAGGTAAAAGAGAAAGTAAATAGCACTTGGGGGTGGAGAAGGAGTTTAGGCAGGGCTTTAGGTAGAAGGTAGCACTTGATTTCTTAGTCTTGAAGGAAACTAAGGATTCCAAAAGAAACAGAAGAAGAGAAATAGTATTTCAAGCATCGGTGACAACCAGTGCAAAAACATGAAGACTTGAGATAGAAAGTCATTTGCAAGAATCAGCCAGAAGGCTCTTTTGCATATACTATAGAAAGTGAGGAAGGGAGTAATGCATAACAAGATGGCCAAATTAGGATGGGACCAGGCTGGGAAGTACTTTAAATGCCAAATAGATGAGTTTATATTTTATCTTAGAGGTTATAGGAAATCAGTACAGTTTATTGGGTTGGAGTGATATGGTAGAAAAATAACTTTGCTCACTATGTAAAGGATGGACTAGAGTGGTGAGAGGCTTGATGCAAAGAGACCAAATAGAAAGCTACTACAATAATCTAAATGAGAGTCAATAAAGCAATGAAGGAGGGTGACCGCTGTGTGATTAGACAGAAGCACACTGTGCAAAAGATGTCATGGAAGGAAATGAAGATCTGACAATTGATGATGTATGTGGAGTGAATAAGAAGTAAGTATGATTAAGGTTGTGAACCTAGGTGATTGGAAGGATAGTTTCTGCCCTGCTTGAGAAAGACAAGAAGTTGAAGGAATAGTAGGTTTCAGTTAAATGCTTTGTTTCAGATATGTTGAGTTTGAGATGCCTATGAGACAAGTTCCAAATGCACAATATACCGTTCATTATACAAGACTGAGAGAGTAGAGCTGGATATGTAGATCTGGGAATTATAGACAAAGAAATGACAATTGAACCTATAAAAGAATCTGATGAGTTAACCAAGTGAGAGAATTTAAAGGAAAAAGTACCCAGAAAGTACCTAGAAAGAGTACCTAGAATATTGGGGTACACTCACATTTAGTGGGTATTACATAAATTAGGATCCAGCCAACGAGAATGAGAGGTAACATTCAGAAAGGTAGGAGGAAAAATGAGAGAGAATAATGCTATGAAAAAGCATCCAGGAAGAATATTTAACTGTTTCAGGTACTACAGAGAAGTCAAAAGTATAAAGACAAAAAAAAGAGTCATTAAATTTGATATTTAAAAGATCATTGCTAATTTTGGAGAGAACAGTTTCAACTGGGTGATGATGTCAGAAAGAAGTAAGCTTACAAAGAATTGAGATTGAATTAAAAAGATATTGAGATGAAAGAAGTACAAGCAGGGAGTATGGACAATTTTTGTAATATGGAGGGAAAAAAAGAGAGAAGTTATGTAGAAAAATAGTTAATGGGGATAGCAGAATCCAGCAAAATTTTTTGAGGATGGATGAGAATTGGAAGTTTTTGTAGAAAACAAGAAAGGAATTTAAATGGGGAGAGATTGAAGATTAAGAGAAATGATTATGGAAGCCAGTCTGCTAAAGGTTTTTCTAGGAAGTATGGGAATGGGATTTAATCTACAAATTAAAAAAATAGATTATGGTGAGAAGGGGAACAATTTCATTAAGGACTGGAGTAAAGGATAAGATAGTGGGATATGGTAACCAGTGTCTTTTACAATTAAAGAGAAGGAAGACAAAGAAGGTAAAAGTAACTGTCTTCAGTCTTCTCAGGAAAGTATGAGGAATGCTACTCAGCTGAGTGGGTGTTATAAAAACCTTTAGGAAAAAAGCAGTTTAGAGCAGCCCTTTTGGTGAGTGGGATAAAGAATTAATTAAAGATAGGCACAAGCATTGCTTTATTGAGATGTAGGGCCATTTAAGTTCAGATAATATAAATTCAGCAGCTGGATAACTCAGTGGCTGGAGCACTGAGCCTGTAGTCAGGAAGACCTGAATTCAAATACAGCCTCAGATTACATATTAATGTACATTTCCTGTGTGACCCCACGCAAGTCATTAAACACTGTTTGTCTTAAATACGCTGGAGAAGGAAATGACATTTCCAAACACCAACAGTTATCAACATAATAGCTATTTTTCAAGGCTAAGGTCACCTGTGTCACCTTCTTCGTGCAAATATTTCTGAACTTTTGCATCCAGATATTTTTCCTATGAATTCTGATATCAATTTTGGTCCTCTTCTTATGCATTTATTTAAATTTGAGAGAAAGAGGGCTACATAAAAATATCAGTAGGCAAAAAGAAATTCTAGACTACTGCATCATTCTGGGATGAATATATAATTTGAACACTCACCTGAATAGGAGAGAGTTTAAGTTGTGGGAATATGTAAATAAACTTTTTAATATTGGGATATTTTTACATTTAATTATAATTTCTCTATGTCTAATATATGATATATTTTTGTAAAGGTGGTATATGGTTTTGTGAAGTATATATTTTTTCTCATGTTCTGATTTAGAAGATGCAATAAGCTCCACATTTTCCAATACTTTGTTCAATTCTACATTTTCCATTCTCTTGATTTTTCCAGATTTGTCAAAGTTGTGAAGGGGAATATGAAAGTCTTCTACTATTATCATATTGTTTTCTATATTTTGTCTTGTAATTTTGTTCTTTCCTTTCTAGATTTAGATGTCAATGTCATTTAGTGCATTCATGATTCAAATTGACAATGTTTCCTCATGCATGGTTCCTTTAAACATAATCTTTAGGTTATTTCCACTTACATTGTGATTTTTTTTGTCTGATAGCATGATTACAATTTCTGCTTTCAAGGATTCACAGACTTATAATAAACAATGTCCCATCCTATCATTTTCATTCTGTGTCTCTGCTTTAAGTATGCTTCTCATAAGCAAAATGTTATGGAGGATTTCTTTTCTTTTGCATTCTGAAATTTTATTTTGTTTTATTGGATTGGTTTGGCTGCTCACTTTTACAATGAAAAGAGTTAGGCTTCTTTTTTTTCCCCTTTCATTTGTTTGTCTTTCATAACAAAAACCTCCCCCCTCATTTAAAGTAAATATGTAAGCGCTCAACTTACTTTTCTTTAAGCTACTTTCTTATAACTCTAACCCAATACATTCTCTTCATAGGTATCTATCCCTTCTATCTACCCAATTCATAGAAATAATCAATAATTTCATTAAAAATAATGATAATGATGAGACAACATATCAAAATTTATGGGATGCAGCCAAATCAGTATCTTGGGGAAAATGTATATCATTAAATGCTTTTATCAATAAAAGGTAAAAAGATCTGATCCATGAATTGGATATGCAACTTTTAAAAAAAAGAAAAAATAAATTAAAACCTCCCAAGTAAACACTGAAATATAAATCCTGAAAACCAAAGACAGATTAACAATATTGAAAATAAAAACAGCAAAGTAATAAAACTAGAACCTTTTTGAAAAAAAAAAAGATAGATCATTGGCTAATTAGATTCTTAAAAATGAAAGAAAAGCAAATTACCAGTATCAGCAATTAAAAATTCACAACCGATGAAGAGGAAATAAAAAGAACTATTACGAGCTATTTTGCACAAGTATATGCTAATAAAGCTAGTAATCTAAATGAAATGAATGAATATTTACTAAAACATAAATTGTCCAGACTAGAAGAACTGGAAAGAGAATATTAAATGCTTTTTAGAAAAAGAAATTAAAGAAGCCATAAATGAACTCTCTAAAATAAAAACCCAAGACCAGATGGATTTACAAGTAAATTCTGTGAAACAGTTAAAGAATACTTAATTCCAAACACTACATAGACTGGTTAAAAAATTGGTAGAGTACTATCAAGTTACTTCTATGTCACAAATATGATTTTGATACTTAAACTACAGGTAGTCAAAAAAGAAAAAAAAAAAGCTATATACTAATTTACATAATGGATGCTGAAAAAAAAGATAAAATATTAGAAGGAAATTACAGAAACACATCACAAAGATAATACACTGTGACCAGGCTGGACTCATACTAGGAAAGCAGGGAAAGTTTTAATATTAGGAAAGCTATAAGCATGATTGATAATATGATAACAAAAACAACAAAAATCACATTATTGCAATAAATGCAGAAAAAGCTTTTGAAAAAGTAGCATACCCATTCCTGTTTAAAAAAAAAATAGAAAAAATGTGGATGAATGGAGCTTTCCTTGCAATGATAAATAATAGAGGGAACAGAGCCAAGATGGCAGAGTGAAAGCAGTGACTTGCTTGAGCTGTCCCTCAAACCCCTCCAAATATCTGTAAAAAATGGCTCTAAACAAATTCTAAAGCAGCAGAACCCATAAAAAGACAGAGTGAAGCAGATTTCCAGCACAAGACAACCTGGATGATTGACCACAAAGGCATATCACTATGGGCTGGTAGAAGAGCACAGTTTGGCATGGGCACACAGGCCACAGTGAACCTGGAGTAGGCCTCAGAGGATTGAATCACAGGCAGCTGTGGCAGCTTCCAGACTCCTCAATCCACAAATGCCAAAGACACCTTAAAAGATCAGTAGGAAAAGTCTGTTTTTGCAGTGCTGAGAGAGGGACGCGGGGTCTCAGCTCCATTCCCCAAGAACTCAGCTCTGGGTGGGGGGAAGCTGTCTCCTGAGCTTCCAGCCCACAGACTGAGCAGGAGTCCAGTGGCTGATCAGAGGGGGATTGCAGGGATCTCTTTGCCAGTGCTGAGGAAGGACTCTCTTGCTTTGCCCACGCGTGGACCTGGGTCACAGTTCTGGGCAGTGGTCCTGGGATGAGGAGGAGTGCTGGTGTGGTGGAACTTGTAGTGGCTGTGGAGAGGAAAACCTCCTCACAGTTACAGGACAGAAAGGAGTAAACACCTCGCTCCTTATCATACCACCTTGGAAGAACTGAAAATTTACAGGTCCCTACAAGTATCTCTAAAAACAGCTGTACAAACCCCCAAAGATTGGGACAGTACATTCTCCACATTGGAAGCAGACTCTTACCTTAACAAAGAGTTTAAAACTCAAGTAACTGGCTGGGATCGTGAGCAAGCAGTGCAAAAAGAGTCAGACTATATTATCTTACTTTGGTGACAAAGAAGATCAAAATATACAACCAAAATAAGACAACAAAGTCAAAGCTCCTACATCCAAAGCCTCCAAGAATATGAAACAGTCCCAGGCCTTGGAAGAGCTCAAAAGGGATTTTGAGAAGCAAGTAAGAAGTAGAGGAAAAACTGGGAAAGAAATGAGAGTGATGCAAGAAAATCATGAAAAAAGTCAACAGCTTGCTAAAGGAGACCCAAAAAAACTGAAGAAAATAACACCTTAAAAAATAGCCTAACCAAATGGCAAAAGAGGTCCAAAAAGCCAATGAGGAGAAAAATGCCCTAAAAAGAAAAATTGGCCAAATGGAAAAGGAAGTCCAAAAGATTACTGAAGAAAATACTTCCTTAAAAATTAGAATAGAGCAATTGGAAGCTAGTGACTTTATGAGAAATCAAGACACTGTAAAACAAATCCAAAAGAATGAAAAATTAGAAAACAATGTGAAATATCTCATTGGAAAAACAACTGACCTGGAAAATAGATCCAGGAGAGAGAATTTAAAAATTATTGGACTATCTGAAAGCCATGATCAAAAAAAGAGCCTAGACATCATCTTTCAAGAAATTATCAAGGAAAACTGCCCTGATATTTAGAACCAGAGGGCAAAATAGAAATTGAAAGAATCCACGATCTCCTCCTGAAAGAGATCCCAAAGGAAAACTCCTAGGAATATTGTAGCCAAATTCCAGAGTTCCCAGGTCAAGGAGAAAATATTACAAGCTGCCAGAAAAACAATTCAAGTACTGTGGAAACACAATCAGGATAACACAAGATTTAGCAGCTTCTACATTAAAGGACCACAGGGCATGGAATATAATATTCTGGAGGGCAAAGGAGATAGGATTACAACCAAGAATCACCTACCCAGCAAAACTGAGTATAATCCTTCAGGGGAAAAAATGGTCATTCAGTGAAATAGAGGACTTTCAAGCATTCTTGATGAAAAGACCAGAGCTGAATAGAAAATTTGACTTTCAAATACAGACTCAAGTGGAACATGAAGAGGTAAACAGGAAAGAAAATCATAAGAGACTTATTAAGATTGAACTGTTTACATTCCTGCATGGAAAGATGATATTATAACTCATGAGACCTTTGTCAGTATTAGGGTAGTTGGAGGAAAAAAATTATATGTATGTATAGATAGATAGATAATAGATACATACATAGAGGCACAGGGTGAGTTGAAGATTAAGGGTCATATCTGGAGAATAAAATTAAGGATGAGAGGATTATACTAGGAGAAGAAGAAAGGGAGAGGTAGAATGGGTAAATTATCTCACAAAAAAAACAGAAAAGAAAGTCTCTTACAGTGGAGGGGAAACGGAGGAAGGTGAGAGGGAATGAGTGAATCTTATTCTCATAGGATTTGGCTTAAGGAGGGAATAACATACACATTCAATTGGGTATGGAAATCTGTCTTACCCTACAGGAAAATAGGGGGAGAAGGGGACAAGAGAGCAGGGGGATGATAGAGAGGAGGGCAGATTGGGAAAGAGGGTAATCAGAAGCAAATACTTCTGAGGAGGGACAGTGTCAAAAGAAAGAAGAATAAATGGGAGGGCAGGATAGGATTAAGGGAAATAGTTAGTTTTTCACAACATGTCTACTAAGGAAGTGTTTTGCATAACTGCACATGTACAACCTATATTGAGTTGCTTGCCTTTTCAATGAGGGTGGGTGGGGAGGGAGGAAGGGATAAAATTTGAAACCTAAAGTTTTAAAAACATATATTTGAAAAAAATGTTTTCACATGCTACTGGGAAATAAGAAATACAGGAAATGGGGAACAGAAGTCTATCCTGCCCTACAGGAAAATGGAAGGGGAAGGGGATAAGAGAACGGGGTGGGGAGAGATAGAAGATAGGACAGAGTAGGGGAAGGGATATTCAGAATGCATGCCATCTTGGGGTGGGGGAGGGGTGAGATGGGGTAAAAATTTGGAACTCAAAATCTTGTGGAAGTAAATATAGAAAACTCAAAATAAATACATTTATATTAAAAAAAGAAAAAAAATGATTAATAATATCAACCTAAAACCAAGAGCAAGCATCGAGTGTAATGGGGATAAGCTAGAAACCTTCCCAATAAGATCAGAGGTGAAGCATGGATGTCCATTATCTCCATAACTGTTTTATATAGCACCAGAAATTCTAGCTATACTAATAAGACAAGAAAAATAAATTGAAAGAGCAAATGTAGGGGATGAGAAAACAAAACTTATTTTTTGGAGATGATATGGTATTTTACCCAGCGAACACTAACTAGAGATTCAACTAAAAATCTAATTGAAATAACAACTTCAGCAAAGTTTTAGGTTATAAAATAAACCACAGAAGTCATTTTTTCTGCATAATAGCAATAAAAACTAATAAAGAGAGAGATAGGAGAAATTCCATTTAAAATAAATAGGTAGTATAAAGTACATGGGAGTCTATATGCTAACATGCTTGCAGAAATTGAACTTCCACATCATTCTGTTTTCTATCTGTTTCATTTCAACTCTATAGAAAAAGATGTTCCTTCTAGGATAAGCTGATCATTTCTACTCTTATTACCCTGTTGCTATCTCAATTTTGAATACTCTGACACCTTCTTGTCTCCCTTAGTCTCCCTTTCTTCCTGTTCCCCCTGATTGCAGGACTGGAGGGTAGAGTATTAACTCCTCCAAAAAACTTCCTCTATAGAGAGCAAAAACTGGACTTCTAGATCACTCCACTCTGTATATTCAGCTCTGCTTGGTTTCAACACATTGGAAAAAGATTTCCCCACACCAAGGACTCCTTGGTGTCACCTGCCCCCCCACCCCCAGCCTGGACTTTCATCTTCATTTTATGTGTTGTCTTTGTTGTTCTTCTTCTTCAGTTATTCAGTCATTCAGTCCAACTATTCATGACTCCATGGACTATATAGCACACCAGGTCTTTCCATCCTCCACTATCTTTTGAAGTCTGTCCTCTTGCCTGCAATTTTTTTCCCCAATATCAGGGTCTTTTTCAATGAATCCCATATTCTTATTATGTTGCCAAAGTATTTTAGCTTTAGCTTCATCTTCAGTATTTGACCTTCCAATAAACAGTGTGAATTAATTTCTTTAAGTTTTGACTGACTGACTGATTTGATCTCTTTGATATCCAAAGGACTCTCAAAAGTCTTTTCCAACACCACAATTCAAAAGTACTGATTCTGCAGTGATCAATTTTCCTTATACTCCAACTCTTAGAGGCATATATTGATACTGGAAAGATAAAAAGAAGGGACTTCAGAGACTATCTAGTCTAATTATTTTATTTTATAGATGTGGAAATTTAGGCCCAGAGGTGTTAGCCTCTTGCTCAAAGGTAACAAGTGTCAGAAATGGTGTTGGTTCCTGGGTCTTCTGTCCTCAAACCAATGCTCCTCTCACTGTACCTATGTATCTATGTATCTATCTATCTAATTCTAGAACCAAAAGCTAGCATTATTTAACATTGTGAAATACTAGAAACTTTCTGTTAAATAGGAGAGCAAACAAGGATGGTAGAAATTCTATCTAGAAATTCTAGTGATAATAAAACAAGCAAAATAAATTAAACCATAAACACTGGCAATTATGAGATTAAAATATCCCTATTTGAAGATGGGAAGATAATTTACTAAGAAAAAAACAAGAAATTTCTCAAAAAAACACTAATAGTGCTAAATACAATGGTTACAAATAGAAAAGCAGTATGGTCCCTGCTCTCAATTAGCTCACATCCTAATGAAGAAGACAACTCTTGGGAGATTTCAGCTGCAAATCAGGTAGAAATGTTATATTGTCCTTACAGTACAGTAGTAAAGTGAATTTTTTTTCATTATTTAATGTCTTTCTCATTGATAAAATCACATCAGTTTCTGATGTTGAAATATTCAACAGTGCTAAAAACTTTAGTGGGGTAAACTTTCTTTTCTGGGCCTTCATTAGGATCAGTTGCAGGAGCAGTTTCTGGGCTACATCTCCATAAGGGTTACTTCCCAGGATGATGGCTGAAAGGATTGTCCTGGATGTATTCTTATTCCCAAGACTCTTGGGCTTAGAGTCCTAGATTGTCTCTATCAGGGTCTGAGAAGAAATGATGATCATGACCACTGTGCTTTAACGTGCTTAGCACATGCTGCCTCATGTTCTTCCCATAGGGTGTTTTGTTTTTCACTTATGCTGACTTGCCTGACTTATGGGTGGCAGTTTTCTGGTGGCTGGCAGGGATGACTGGCTCCTTCTCAATAGGATGTTCTTCCCTACGTGGTGGCCATGAGGGTTGGAATGGAAGGAGGACTACTGTTCTGAAAGATGCTGCCACTCCTAGGGCTCATGTTTAGCAGGATACAAAATTAATCTACAAAAATAAATTATATAGTATTTTTTAAAAATCACTAAAAAGGTAGACTTTTCTTTAAAATATATGAAATATCTGGGTCAATCTATTTATATATACTAAAGTTTACATAAATATAACATCCAATTCTCTAATTAAAATACATATTTAGAGAATATTTTCTGTATAATGCAGAAATGAAGGTAGGCGAATAACTATGTGTATCCATTATCTGGGTCTGATACTCTGTGCGAATGGCAATTGATCCACCAAGGTTAAGTATTTCTGTTGCACCCTGCTCATCTAAGATGTTAACTAATTCAACAATTTGCAATGAATTATCTTTATTGGGCCCCTGCCAGTCTCAAGTACTACATTTAAAGTAGACAAATTGCCTAGCCTTTCCACAACCAGATATGAGGGTTGGGGCTGGGTAGCTTTTCATTGGTCTGCTAATATTATGTGTCTTTATTACTTTATTACATACTTTATTAGCAGAACTCTGTCTTCGTGTGGCTTTTAACATTTTTTGCTGGATGAAGATATATCTTGATGGAATACTTTGTTTAACCTCTCAACTGAGATGCATACTATCTCTAAGCATCTACAATTTCTACTTTCTCAGAGATCCTAAAACAAAGGTCTATAGGTAATTGTGGCTCATGCTCAAATATCAGGATGCAGGATGCAAAAGCAACAGCATTATACCTGATAGAATAGTAAGCAAGAGTGTGCTGGTTTAACAGCCAATGCTCTGAAAACTACCACATACTTTTAAGTTTAACCTGAATTATTAACATTTTCTCTATCACCCTCTTAAGTCTGGACAATCAACAAAAGAATAAACCTGATTTGTAGCATTTGCCAATTTCCATGGTATGAATCCTCACACTAAAAAATTAGCAATGGGAAAGCAGATTTGGGTTGGCTCCAGAACATCCCTAATTGTACTCATATACAAGAAAAGCCACATAGTGGCTCTACTGCACTGAGATTTTTGTTCTAGCCTCAATGTCTCTAACTTATTTATCGGAAGGCAATTGAAACATTCAGATTGTGGGTCTCCTTAAGGGTGGTAAATGAGAGTCCTAGAATTCTAGATACCAAAGCTAACATCTCTATGAGTATTATACCTTCAGGGTCTCTATGTTGATCAGAATGGATCCTGCCAGTAAGTACATATATGGATAAATACTTCTCCCACAATGTTTTTTGCAACTGTAGAGATATTTTAATTCCCAAATTGAGTATTCTTCAGCATACCTAGAAAAAATGGTCCATCAACACCAACCTATATGACACGTTCTTGCTATCTCTTAGAAACGGAAATCAATGCAAATGAATTCCAAAAGTTTGCTGGTATTTTTATTCTCCAAATATGGAATATGATTTGGTACTTCTTTTCTTTGCATAAAACAGGCATACTTTTACTAGGAATATTATAGGTCATCAGAAAATAAAGTAATTGAGAAAATAAATACTTTCAGTAAGGTAGATGACACAAAAATCCATAAAATATTCATATTTCTATATAGTGATAACAAAAACCAGAGAGAAAATATTGAAAGATCAGTTTATTTTAAAATGACAAAATTACAAAAACAACAAAAATCATGAGTACATCAATAGATACAGAAAAAGCTTTTTGACAAAATACAACATCCATTCCCCTTTAAAAACAAAAACAAAACACTAGAATCAAAAGGGATAATTGGACTTTTTCTTAAAATGATAAGTAGTTCATGTCTAAAACAAAGATCAAGCATAATCTGTAATGGGGATAAACTAGAAACTTTTTCAATATAATGAGGGATGAAGCAAGGATGCCCATTATCATCACCATTATTTAATATTGTAATAGAAATGTTAACTATCACAATTGGACAAGAAAAATAAATTGTATAAATAACTATAGGCAGTGAGGAAACAAAATTATCACTGTTTTGCAGATACAAAGCTATACTTAGTAAAAATAATTAACAAGTTAGTAAAGTTGTAGAATATAAAATAAATGCATGTAAACTATCAGTATTTCTATATATTACCAATAAAATCCAACAGGAAGAGATTGAAGGAGAAATTTCATCTAAAAATAACTACAAACATTATAAAATACCTTGGAGTCTACTTGCCAAGACACACAAAGAAACTATATGAACACAATTACAAAAGACTTCACACAAATAAAGACAGATTTAAATAATTGGAGAAATATTAATTGCTTAGGGATAAGCCAAGCCAACATAGTACAAATGATAATACTACCTAAATTAATTTAGTATTCAATGCTATACCAATCAAACTAACAAATAATTTATAAAGCTTGAAAAATAAAACTTATATGGAGGACAGAAGGTCAAGAATATTAAGGGAATCAATTTTTTTAAAGTGAAAAAGGGTGTCTGGTAGCACAAAAACTCAAATTATGCAACCAAATACAGATTATCAAACCAATTTAGCACTGGACAATAAATACAGTGATTGATCAATGGGATAAATTAGGTGTGTAATACACAAAAGCAAAAGAACTCAGTAGCATAGTGTTTGATAAATCCAAACATCACAGATATTGGAGCAAGACCTCTATGTTTGACAAGAACTGTTGAAAAAAACTAGAAAGTAATTTGGCAGAAACTATACATACACCAACATCTCAGATTCTATACTAAGATAAATTCAAAATAATTGCATTATTTAGAAATGAAGGACAATATCATAAACAATTTGGGGAGTATGAAAAAAATACCTCTCAGATCTATGATAATGGAAGAGTACAATACCAAACGAGAGATAAAGAGGTTCACTAGAGGTAAAATTAATACTTTTCATTATGTCAAGTAAAAAAGGTTTTCTACAAACAAAGCCAATGCAGCCAAACTTAGGAGAAAAAGTAGGAAACTGGGAGAAAATATTTATAAAAAGTTGCTCTGATAAAGGTCTCATTTCTCAAATGTACAGGGAACTCAGCCATATTTAAGGTTAAAAAAAGAGTTATTCCCCAATTGATCAATAGATATGAAATTGGTCAAAGGATATAAAAAACATTAAAAAAAATAAATCTAATAGTCTTATCAAAAATGCTGTAAATCATTAATTAGAGAATTGCACATTAAAATGACTCTGTAATACATCCTTCACACCCATTCAATTGTCTAAGATGACAGAAAAGGGAAAGACAAATGTTTGAAGTAATATGGGAGAATAGGTAAACCAATGCACTGTTAGTGGATCTGTTAATAAGATCAATCCTTGTGGAGAACAATTTGGAGCAACGCCCAAAGGGCTATGAATCTGTGTATACTGTTTTGTTCAGCAATACTTTGCCAGGTCTATACCCCAAGGAGATTATAGAAAATGGAAAGATACTCATATGTAAAAAATGTGTATAGCCGCTCTTTTTGTGGTGGTAGAGAATTGGAAACTGAGAGGATATTCAACATTCTGAGGGGAAAATCTTAGGGGAATGTCTAAATGAGTTATGACAAGATTGTTATGGAATATGATTCTGTTCTAAGAAATGATGAAAGGGATGGTTTCAGAAAAACTTGGGAAGACGTATGTGAACTGATGGAAAGTGAACCGAGTAGAATCAGGAGCACAATATACACAGTAATTGCAATATTATAACAATAATCAATCACTCTGATCAATATATGATCCATGAAAATTACAAAGGACTCATGATGAAAAATTCTACCTATTTCCAGATAGTGGATTCTGAGTACAAATTAAAAATCAGTTTTTCTTTATTTATTTTTCTTCTATTTTCTCAACTTGGCTAAAGTGGAAATATAGTTTGCATAACTTCATATGTATGATGGATATCATATTTCTTGCCTTCTTAATGGTTGGGGGATAGGTGGTGGGAATAAGGGAATTTGGAACTGAAATAACAATTAACTTAAAAAATTCCCTACAAAACACATGAAATATCTGGGAATAAATCTATGTCTTATATAAATATAATTCCTATAAAAATCTACAGAAATAAAAAGTCAAAAGAATGAAAGGATATTCATTCTCATGGATTGGCTATTCTGCTATGATCAAAATTGTTTTACTACCACCACTAACTTACAGATTTAGTAATGGGCCAAATAGCCTATGAAAGAGCTGTATTATAACAAAAATAATTTGAAGGAACAAAAAATCTAGAACTTCAAAAGAAAAAAATGAATTTTAAAATTTAGGAATGAAGAGGAAATATTCCTGGACCCCTCCCCCCCATATTTTAAAGCATTGATCATTAATATTTTTACTACTGGTGAAAAAATGGAAAATAACCTCAGTGGAATAGACTAGATAAGCAAGAATTAGAAATTATGGAACTCAATACCTTAGTTTTCAATAAAGTTAAGAACAGACACTACTTGGACAAAGAAACCTCTTTTTACAAGAATTGTTGAGAATATTAGAAAGTTAGTTTTTGGGTTTTTTTTAATCATAGCAGCAGCTTACACCATATAACACAATGAGTTCCAAGTGCACACCTAATCTAAATATAAGAAGACATTTTTTAATATTGGTGTAAAATGGATAGAGATAATTTCACAACTGTAACAAGGGAAGTGTTTTTAACTAAATAAGGGATAGAAAAGATCAGGAAGGAAAAAATGGAAAATGATGAATATATGCAAATTAAAAGCTTCCGCAAGAAGAAAATTAAGATAACTAATATAAAAAAAGAAACATCAATGGTAAAAAAAAATCTGATGTCCATGATATATAGGTAATTGGTGTAAATAGTTAATACAAGATTTATTCCATGACATATTAAATGAGATACTATTTGTAAAGTGATTAGTACAGTGTCTAGGATATAGTAGGTGTTACATAAATGCTGTTATCATTAAAATTATTACTGTTATTATTTTTGCAATCAAAAAATGAATAAATAATTCCTAACATAATTGCAAACTACTAGTAACCATATGAAACACTGTACCAGATCATTAATAATGATATAAGTTAATGTTAATGCGTATCTGATGTTCTACCTCACAGTCAGAAAATTGGCAAAAATGACCCCCAAATAAATTTTTTTTTGTTGTCAGTCAATAAGCATTAATTAGACATTTATTATATTCCAAACATTATGCTAATTGCTAGGGATAGAAAAAGAGATAAAAGACAATTCCCTGTCTTCAAGGGGCTCACAGTGTACTAATGGAGGCAACAAATACATATGTGCAAACAAGCTATATTCAATATCAAAAGGAAATAATGAAGAGAAGGAAGAGATTAGAATTGATTGGTTGGGAAAGACTTCTTGAAGAAGAGGCTATTTTAACTGGGACTTAAAGAAAGTCAAAGAAGCTAGTAGGTGGAGATGAAGAGGGAGAACACACCAGGTATGGGGAAGAGTGAGAGTAAATGCCAGAATACCAGAATAGTGGTCATCTCAGAGGAGATGACATGAATTTCTGAGATGTCACAAAGATGAACTCAGACTTTGGCAACAAATGGAACATGAGTTGTGAATTTGAGAAGTAAAGGATGACTCCTAGCTTGTGAGCCTGAGGGATAGGGAAGATGATTTTGCCCTTTTACAGTAATAGAGAAGGTAAGAATGAGGAAGAATTTAGGGAGAAAGATAATGTGTTCCATTGTGGACATGTTTATTTTAAGATTTCTACTGGATTATCCAGTTCAAGATGTCTAAAAAGCAGTTAGAGATGTGAGGTTGGAGGTTAACAGAAAAGTTGGGGCTGGATATGTAGATTTAAGAGTTATCAGTGTAGAGATGACAAATTACAAGGACAGTTGTTGATGAGATCACTGAGTGAAATAATATGCAGGGAGAAGAAAAGAGGGCCCAGGAGAGAACTCTATAAGAAACAGAGGATGAAACCTGGATAACAAGCCAATAAATGAGACTGAAAAAGAGCAGTCATATTGATAGACAGAAAGACAGAGAGTGGTGTTCAAAAACCTGTAGAGAAGAGAGTATTAAGGAGTAGAGAGTTATCAACAGTATCAAAGGCAGAGAGGTTGAGGAGAATGGGTTTTGAAAAAAAAAAAGATCATATGATTTTGTAACTAGGAGAGCATTAGTGGAGAGAGTAGTTTCAGCGGCATGATAATGTTGGAAGTCAGACTGTAAGGGTTCAAAAATAGAGTAACAGAAAAGATAGTGGAGCTTCCTATTGCAGACAGTCTTTTCATGTAGTTTAGCCACAAAGGGTAGTCAAGACATATAGGATTATAGTTAGCAGGGATACAAAGAATAAATGAGAGGGGTTTTCTTTTTTTGAGAATGGGGGAGGCATGGGCATATTTGTAGGCAGAAGAAGTCAGTAGAAAGAGATTGAATATAATGATAAAGTGGTAGTAACAGAGAGATCATTATGTTGGAGGAGATAGTGGCAGGAGGCATATGAATGCTATAAAATGAGGAAAGGGAGAGAATGGGGAGCTCACAGTGATTGACGTTAATTTTTTTTCTGTAAAATATGAAACCATAATCTCAGCTGAGAGAGCTGGTCAAAGGTAACCATGACAGGTTTGAAAGAGGGATGGAAAGGTTTGAAAGTTACTGTGGATAGTAGGGTAGTGAGAGAATTGAGGGGACTAAAATAGCAAGTGGTAGTAGGAATTGAGTGAACTACACTGACTCCATCTTGTGACTACATTCTGGATCTTAGTTCCCTTTCTATTCAGTTATGGGTCTAGTCCAATTTTTATCTTGTGAGAAAACTTTATTTAATTGGGGAATTGTGAGAAAAGCCTATTACATTGTTTGAACCTCTCCCTGTGTGGCTGGGAAGCTGGACCACCTCTACCAGCTGTTCAGAGACCTTTAATTAAGGACTTAGCTTATGCCAGCCAGAAACCAAGTCAGATGTGAAGATTGATACAAGGAGTTTTCTCATAGCTATACACTTCAAGCAACCAACATGTTTTATCGAAAACTGTCCATGTTCTGGTCAATCAGTTATTGTTTCCATGTTCCTGTGACTGAATATAGATACATGGGGGGAGCAGGGCCTCTCTTTTTTCCTGATTTTGAGAATTGTACCTATTTACTCTTTTCCTCCAAATTGAAAAATCTTTCATCTTTCCTCAAATTAGAAATCAGATTATCTAATTTTTTTTAATCTTAATTAATTGTTTCTTAAAGCAATTGGCCTTATTTGATTGTTTTTAATTAAAAAAAAATCTGGCTCCCCCTGAATTCCGGGTCCATTGCCAAAGTTGAGGGAGCCTGGTCCTGATTTATTAGGCAATTGGTACATATTGCTTAATAATTCAATATGCTTGGAAGCTCAAACTTTTGTTTCCTCAATCTTTTCATCTTTTGCTTGCCACAATAGTAAGTTGATAGTGAGGTTATAGTAGGATTGCCTAGCACTGGTGAGGGCCCAGTTGAGGATGTGTAACATAAATATGTAGAACACCTAATCAGAAGTGTTGCATGATTTTCTCTACCTTTTTTTTTCAGCAGCACATGGGATGGGTAGGTACAAAAGTGGCAGATGGTGGGAGTGATCTAAGACTGAGGCTTAGGAAGACATGATCAGTTAAATAATAAGGGCAGTAGGTTCTCAATAGAAGAGGACAGTGTAGAGTTGAATTGGTTTACCAAGGAGTCAAGATTAGACAAAGAAAAGAGACTGGCTTTTGCAGGACAAATGGCCTGGGAGAGAATTATGGGGCTGAAGGATTGGAGGTTATGGTGTAGATGAAAAGTAGAGTTTCATAAGAGAAAGCAGAAGGAGATGTAGAAGGCCAATATATTAGGGTAGAGTAAGGGAATTATGGAATTCTTGAATATGAAGTTAGTACACTTGTGAGTAATGGCAAGATCAAGGGCATTGTCATAGCTCTGTGGGGCTGAGGGGTGATGGAAAAGGAATTCATAGGAAGTGAATTGGGTGAGGAACTGAGTGGTGAGGATGTTTGAGCAAAAGCAAATGTTTATATTGATGTACCCTAGTAGGAGAGCAGCGGCTGAGGAGGAGAGATACTCACTAGCTGTGTAACCCTGGGCCAGTCATTTTACCTCATTTGCTTCAGTTTCCTCATCTGCCAAATGAGCTGGAGCAAGAAATGATGAATTACTCCAGGACTTTTGTCTAAAAAACCCCAAATGGTGTAAGTCAGACACAAGTGAAATGACTGAAAAAACAACAGTGAATACAACAGGAAATTAACTGCAAGAAGGTATTCAACTTCAAGATGTAGAAGAATTGAAAGAGCAAAACTAACATAAAATCGGTAGTGGAAATCATATAATCAGAACATGCCAACATGGAAACAAAAAACACACTACAGAACCCTAATTTTTTTTCTGAATTTGAATGTATAATTTTATGTGAACAGATGAAAATACATCTTTTCAAATAAGACTAAATTCTCTGTGGAATTATGTGAAAGGAGGCTTTGTGGTTCTGGCATCCAAATGACAAATGTGATTGAGAAGATGGCAGTTTTCAACTTATAAAAGTTTCATTAAGCATTCAGTACAAAACCATTAAAATGCATGATATTGTTTGTGAAGAGCAACTAGTCAGCTGCAACCTACTTCTGATATCACATTCCTATTGCCAAGTCAGCTGCCACCTGGCCTTGATTCCTTTCCATGAGTGGGTTAGCTGTCATCCAATGCTTAGCCTGCAGATTTAGTCATTTTACAGGCAAATTTTCTGACTACAGATCTGGTCAGTGTATATCAATGTTCAGAAACTATTAAAAATAGATATTGTGTGTGTGTGTGTGTGTGTGTGTGTGTGTGTGTGCATGCACAGTCATGTAGTGCATGCACACACATTAGGAATGAGAAGGGGAGAAGGAATATCTGTGTGCCAAAATAGAAATAGAAGGAAATAAAATGGTTCACTAGAGCTAGGATTGAGGGTTATGGGATGTTTTAGTTGATTCGGTGCTTTGGTTAAATAAGAGTTAATGAGAAAACACTTTTTATTTAAATCCATATACTTAAAAATGTTTCTAACATATTAGTTCACAATCCTGCCTTAGTAAATACAGTGTACTGGAATATTTTTTTTTTTGAATGAGGCACTCACAGTGCCTTAGAGCATTGCTCTTAGCAAGAATCTCATTACACAATTCTGTAAATACATGTAAACACAGGAAGCAAGGGGGACTTAGAAGAATGTATGTTAACTTGATTATCTGCCTAATTCAAATCTCTAGGAATTGTTTAAAACCAATTTTCTGACTCTCTACTTACTAGCCTTGTGAGCTGGTGACTACTGTTCAAAAGAATAAGCTGGAAACATTGTGCTATAGAAAGCAGTTATTCCCTCAAACAGACTAAAGAGGCAGGGTCAACAACCTGGCTTAAAAGGAAGTACATAAAGGCCACTTAACTGAAAGAAATTATCTACCTCCCCAACACACACACACACACACACACACACACACACACACACACTGAGAAAATGACAGACAGGGGGAGGAGAGAGAGAGAGAGAGAGAGAGAGAGAGAGAGAGAGAGAGAGAGAAAGGATCTGGATTCTTTATTCTCATACTTAAAAAAAAGAAAAGTAGAAATTAGTACAAGTACCTGATCTCAAGCAAGAAAGTGAAGACCAGATAATAGCTTCTAGAATACTTTGGTCTAGTATCAAAGGGACAGAAATATTGAACAATGCATGTACTACTTAATTTCAAGTGAAGGAGCTTAAACCAACAAAAGCTTCCTGGTCACTAACATCCATCAGGCTACTCTGAAAAATCATGAGTGAAATATCTTTTATAAAATACCAGCTGAAAGCAAATGATAACTGAATGTCTGGGTTTTAGTGACCTCCCACCACCCCTCCCCAAACTGGTCAGGATGTTGGAACAGGGAGTGAATAATGGTTCCTTTTGGGGATTTACTCTATGTCATAGCCCTGGCCTTTACTATGATTATGTTTCTCTTTCTCTTTAGAATAAACACACTATAAAGTGACGCCCTTGGTAAAGAGATTCAATGAGACAAAATGTGAAGGGAAGTGGTTTGTCATGAGGAAGTCTAGTTCTAGCATTTGTTGTGAGGAACATACAAACCCCGCTAGATTAAGGTTAGAACATGGCTATGACCCACACAGGCAGACAGAGCTAATAGATTAATGACAAACAGATGCCTTGAAAGTAACAGGCATTTTGATGATACTCACAGCACCCGTGGTGATAGATTGTTATTACACTTAGAAAAGTTCAATTGACATAAAGCAATGACCACAATGAGGAGTCCAAAATAGCCCAGAAACCAAATTGGGCAATAAAACACTAGGGGATTTCCTTGCTAAGTAAAGACATGAGAGCCAAGCACAAGCATCAGTTTAAAATGGGAACTCATTTGCAAAAAGTTATAGGGGGTGCTGATAGAATAATATGAGCAATACTATCATGCAACATTGGTCAGCAAATATATGGCAAAATAGAATTATTTTTTCCATTGATGAAGTTCAGATATTTGGTGTCAGCCAGTGTAAAGCACTTAGCACAGTGCCTGGCTCATAGTAAGTGCTGTATGTTAGGTAGGTAGGTATGTAGGTAGGAGAAGGAGGAGGAAGAGGAGTATATGAGGAGGCTGAAAAGGCACTCAAGAAGTTGAAAAGGTGCTATATTAGAACAAATACATTGGAGGGGCGGATCATGGTCTAGGTGACTTTTTGAAATAGGAAAAGGCAAATTCCAACTTCTACTTTTCTAGGTCCTGTGCAGAACAAGACCTGTTTTTGTATGAAAATCTCTGTTACATTTTTATATGAGGTAAACATAATTTTCCAGAAAAAAGAAAGTGAAAAAAATGTGTATTATAATTATGCAAATCCACTCTAATTTCCTTTGTGATTGTGATTGTATTTGTTTATAGTCATGGGACTCTTACTTCAGTAGGTTAGAGGAACCTCAAAATACTCCTATTTTGTTGTTATTACAACCCAAAGCCAGGGATGCAATCTTGAAAATGATTTAAGCTTTGGCCACCCAAATATACAGATGAGAGGCCAGTAATATGATGGAATAAAAGGAAGATTAATCATCTTGCTTCTTGGTTTTAGCTTCATCTTTATAACTTTCCCTGCCTAATCACCTTCATGGACAAATTGCAAGATTTTAAAATTGAGACCTAAGGGATTCTTAGCATTTGTGATTTGTGGGAAGCATAGCCTCTACCAGAACAATAACCAGATGTAATCAGGTTATTAAAGATTAAAATTGGGAAATACAAAAAGTGTCCCCTATAAACCAAAGTTTGGGCTCCAGTAGATTTAAGGTTCATGAAATTGAGTTAAAAGAAAAAGATTAGATATGAGGAAACCAATTAGTTACCTCTGCTTTGTGTTCTAAAAAGTTCAACATCTGGGGTAAAAAAATACCTTCGTCTGGAGATGAAAAGCATTTTCCAACCATAGCTCTGTAAATAAGATAGACCATCCTCTAAGATTAAAATAAAAACAGCATCCTAGATTCATTTAGGTATGTTTTACTGTAATTTTACTTGCTACACAATTTTATCAAGTGACATTGCTTTGAACTATATCCTCTGACTATAAAATGCAAGTGTGTGGGGAAGCACTATATGCAATTATTTCTTTATTATTATCATTCAATGTTATCAGGGAGACAAAGTTATCACTACATAATATTTCTTGTTAATTAGACATAGGCAGTACTCAGGACAAGAGAGACCACTCAAGAAAAATATTAACTTAGGGTATTTAGTTCTAAGTGTAAGATAAAAAGACCTGGACACATAGCTGGTGAGGATATTTATGTGGCATTATATTTATAGTATTTATCAGTCACACACACAAACGTTAATTAAAGGAAATATTGTGAGGGTATGAAAAATGCTACCTCTTGTCAAATCTTTCAGCAATTTTTGCTATCAAAGAACTCACCTTCTGTGATATTAAGTAAAATGTTCCCATGAACATTTTCCCTTAGTAAAATACTTTGTAATAAGCTTTTTACTGATATAGTATGACGAAAGGTATGTGTGTCACATGCACACATGCAGACACAAGCAACTTATGTATGTGTGTACACACACATATTGGAACACATTTTCCTTTATATAAAAGTCCCACTGAAACATTTCTAATATTCTGCTGCTTTATTATTAGAATATCTTTCAAGATGTGACATTGAAAAAATTAATGCTTTAATGTCTTCTATATCAATCAAATCTAGATTGAAGGGTCATTTCCAAAGTTAACAACCTAAGGCAAAGTCACCAACCATTAATGCTTTCAAATAAGTTAACTTCAGAAAACTAAGGAGTTTAACAGTATTACTTACAGTTGACTAGTCAACCTCACAAATCTGAATGCTGAAATTATGAAATAGTTTAAATAGCATCAGTTTTCAAGTCATAATACTAAGCATATCTGATTTACCTTATCTCCAGAGGTGTCATAACATTATTATAAGGTACAGAGAAAAATAAAGGCAACGTGAAACTAAAAAAAAAACCAAACTTCCAAAGTACTTCTTCATAGAAATTGTAAAATTAAGAAAAATCACAGTTAATAAGCAAGGTATGTATAAAGCATCAGATCTAGAGTTAGAAAGACCTGAGTTCAAATGCAGTTTCAGGCACTCACTGATGATGTTGTATGATCCAGATAATAATAATTTTTATCTCATAGGGCTGTTGTGAGGATCAAAAGACTTAATATTTCTGCAGCACTTTGCAAACCTTAAAATGCTATATAAATAATAGCTATTATAGTTACTATGAATTAGTTCATACTGCTAATTTTTTTTCCTGCATTTTCATTGTCCATTCTGAAATTACTTTTACATCTGTATTGGAGAAGGGAGTGCATGTAGGCAGCAAGAGTAATTTAGAAAATATTGCAAAACTACAAGTAAGATGTGATGAGGATTTGAATTAGGATGGTAGCTCATTGAATCAAAAGAGATTTTGTGGAGATAAAGTTTGTCTTCTCACAATCAAAAATGATTCTTCTTTTTTTGTCATCTTTGTCAATTTACTCAATGTGAGGTAAAACCTCAGAGTGATGTTAATATGTATATATATATATATATATATATATATACATATATATATATAATTGACATATCCATCTTAATTTATATTTATTAGTTTCATAAATAATTCTCACCAATAGCCATATTTGTGAAAGCTATCCTCCACTATTTCTTCTACTTTTAAGATGATATGACATTTTACATTCAATTTACATATCTATTTTCAATTTACAATGTTATACGGCACAAGCTCTAGCTCTCACTTAATTTCTATAGAAATCTTTTCCAATCTTATAAGCAAATTTTATCAAAAAAGGATTCCTTCCTCTAATAATTTGTCCTTTGATTTATTACAAAAAATTGGATAACATTTTGCAGTGCTTCTGTTTCTTATATAATCTCTTTCATTTATAAATTTTCTTTTTGTTTTTTAAACAATGTCAATTGGTTGTTTTAAATAAATTTATTCTTTATTTATTGTTAGCATTTTTTTGAATTTTGAGTTCCAAATTCTCTCCTTCCTTCCAGTCCCTGCCTCATTCATTGAGAAGAAAAGCAATATAATATCAGTGATACACGTGAAATAATGAGAAATATATTTAAATATTAGCTGTGTTGGAAAAATAAAAAAGCAAGAAATAGCAATGCAAGGATCTAAAACAACTCCAAAATACTCATGATACAAAATGCAATCCACATCCAGAAAAAAGAACTATGGAGTCTAAATGCACTTTGAAGGATACTATTCTCTCTCTCTCTCTCTCTCTCTCTCTCTCTCTCTCTCTCTCTCTCTCTCTCTCTCTCTCTCTCTCTCCTCCCCCACCCTTCTCTCTCTGTTTCTGGGTTTCTTCTTTCTCATGGCTCCTCATATTAGTTCTAATTCTTCTTTAAAACATAACTACTGTGAAAATAAGTTTAATATGAATGTATAGGTACAGTTTATATCAGATTTCATGCTGTCTTGGGATGGAAGGAAAGAAGAGAGGGAGAGAAAATTTGGAACTCATAATCTTATGGAAGTGAATGTTGAAAACTAAAAATAAATTTTTTTTAAAGCAAGAAAAATAAAGTGAAAAAATTATACTTCAATCTATCCTCGGAGTTCATCAGTTTTCTCTCTGGAGGTACACAATATTTTACAATATGAGTTCATCAGAATTATCTTGGATCATGATTTTAATCAGAAAGCTAAATCTTTCACTGTTGATTATTGATACGTTATTTCTATTACTGTGTAAAATGTTCTCCTGATTCTGCTCAATCCACTTTGTATCAATTCATATAGGTCTTTCCAAGATTTTCTGAAGTTGTCCTGCTCCTCATTATAGCACAATAGCATTCCATCACAATCATATACTACAACTTCTTTAGTCATTCCTCAGTTGATAGTAATTCCCTTGATTTCTAAGTCTTTACCATCACAAAAGAGCTGCTATAATTTAGTATGTATAGGTCCTTTTCCTTTTTAATTGATCTCTTTGGGATATGTAATTTATTTTTTATTTTATGGTTAAATTTATCTAATTCTGACAGGGGGAAATTGTAGTCCCCCATTAGTATAGTTTTGCTTTCTACTTAGTCCTGTAACTCATTTAACTTTTACTTTAAGAATTTTGATGTTCAGCAATTTGATACACACATAAATATATACATGCATATACATACATATTTGTATGTATATATACGCGTGTGTACATGCTTGCATGCATGCATACATACATTGATAATATTTCATCATCCATGGTACCTTTGAGCAAAATAGTTTCCCTGATTATCTCTTATAATTTGATCTATTTTTGCTTTTGCTTTGTCTGAGATCACGATTGCTATCTTTGCTTTTTTTTTTTTTAACTTCAGCGGAAGCATAATAGATTCTTATTTTAACTCTGTTTATTTCTTTCTGTTTCAAGTGTGTTTCTTGTAAACAACATATTATTGGCTTCTGGTTTCTAATCCATGCTTCTTTCTGATTCCATTTTATGGGAGAATTTATCACATTCACATTCACAATTATAATTACCTCCATAGTATTTTTTAAAAATTTTATCCTTCTCCATATTTTTTATGCTGTATCTCTTCAAAAGTTTGTTTCGCTCCTAACCACTTCCTTCATCTGCCCTTTCTTTTAACATTTCCTTTTCTCTAATCCCCCATCCATCCTACTTCCCTGTTGATTAAGATAAATTTCTATATGCAACTGAGTGTTTGTCTATGTGTGTATATACCTATATATCTATAGATACATGTCTATAGATATATAAGTATCCACACATGCATATACATATATGTCAGTGTTATGCACACACATACATATTCAACTGGGTATTGAAATCTATATATTCGTCTCTCTTTTAACCAGATCTGATGAGAGTTAGGTTTAAGAACTACCTGCCACCCCACCCCCCCATTTTCATATCAACTGTAAAAGCTCTTCCTCTTTTATGTGAGATAATTTTCCCAATTCTATGTCTCTCTTTTTCACCCTCCCATTTTTTTTGAGATTATCTCAACACTATTTACTGACACCCATGTTCTCTCTAGGGAGAACTCTTTCTAACTACCCAAATAATGATAAAGTTCTTCATTGTTACATATGTCATTTTCCTCTACAGGAATGTAAACCTTAGCAATAGCCTTATGATTTCTCTTCCATATTTACCTTTTCATACTTCTCTTGAGTTCTGTGTTTGAATGTCAGATTTTCTATTCAGCTCTGGTCTTTTCATCAGAAATATATGAAAATCCTCTATTTCATTAAATACCCCTCCTCCCAAGGATTATACTCAGTTTTTCTCAGTAGATTTTTCTTTTTCTTTTCTTTTTCTTTTTCTTTTTGGCAATTGAGGTTAAGTGACTTCCCCAGGGTCACACAGCTAGCAAGCATCAAATGTTTGATCTGAGGTCGGATTTGAACTCAGGTCCTCCTGACTTCAGGGCTGGTGCTCTATCCACTGCACTACATAGCTGCCCCTTCAGTAGATTATTCTTGATTGTAATGTTAATTCACTATTCTTCTGGAATATCATATTCCAATGGAAGCTACTAGATCTCATGTGATCCTGATTGTTTTTGCATGGTATCTTAATGGTTTCCTTCTGGTTGTTTGAAGTATTTTCTCCTTGACCTTCAGAGCTCTAGAATTTGCTTGTAATGTTCCTGGGATATTTCATTTTGGGGTCTCTTTCAGGAGGTGATCAGTAGATTATTTCAATTTCTTTTTTACTCTCTAGTTCTAAGATATTGGGACAGTTTTCCTTAGTTTATAATTTCTTGAAATACGATGGTTAAGCTCTTTTTCTCATTATGACTTTCAAATCCAATAATTCTTAAATTATTTCTCTTCAATCTATTTTCCAAGTCATTTGTTTTTTACATTAAGATTTTCATTTTTTAAATTTTTTTTCCCATTTTGACCTTGTTTTATTGTTTCTTTGTGTCTCAGAGTCATTAGCTTCTACTTGCCCAATTCTAATTTTTTTTTTATTTTTTACCAATTCTAACTTTTAAGGAATTAATTTTTTTCAGTGAGTTTTTCTATGTCTTCCATTTGGCCAACTCTCCTTTTTAAGGAGCTCTTTTCTTTAGAGAATTTTTGCCTTCTTTTGAATTTGGCCAATTCTGTGTTATAAGGTATTATTTTCTTCAGTATTTTTGTCCTTCTTTCATGAAACTATTAATTATCTTTTTTTCACAATTTCCTTTCATCAATCCCGTTATTTTCTTATTTTTTCCTGTTTTGTTTTAATCTATTTGTTCACATCTTCCAGAAATTATTTTTGAGATTGTGTCCAATTTGCATTTTTTTTCCTTTGAGGCTTTGCTTATAATTGCTTTCATGTTTTTGTCTTCTGAGCTTGTGTCGTGATCTTCCCTTTCACTGGAGCAGTTTTTTAAATTTTTTTTTATGTTCAGGTTCTATTTATTGTTGTTGTTTACTCATTTTCCAGCTTATTTCTTGACTTTTAACATTATGCTAAAGTTGAGGTCTGTTCCTAGGGGAATGCACCATCCCAAGTTTCAGGTTTGTTTTGTTTGTTTGTTTGTTTTGCGCTTTGTTTTTGCTGTCTTTAGAGCTTGTTTTGGAGGTTTGAATGTTTTTGGTGCTTTGAAGGTGGTGTGATCTGGGGAAAATGTGGTCATTGCTTTCTTGGTCTACTTTCTAGTCTTTAGCCAAAAAGAGACCATGCTCCTCTGCAGTCACAACTTCAGGGCCCTGTAAATAGAACCAAGGCCTCAACCTCTTCATGGGTTAAGCACCCTTGCTTCTCTTCAATCTGGAACTGCTATCTGGAACTGAGTAGAGGCCATGAAACTGGGTCCTGCACCCAGTACCAGCTCATTTTCCCCCTGCAATCTCTTTCTGACCAGTTGGTCTACCTCCTTAACTTCTCTGGGCTAAAAGTTCCAGAAGCTGCTGCTTTCACTGTGGTAGTTGCCTAAGGCCTAAGGCTGGTGTTGCTAACTTTTGTTCAGTCTAGGCTGGCCCCAGATCCTGGTGTCAGACATCTCCTTTCAGCTTCCTAAATTGTATTGAATTGGAAATTAGTCTCTCCCAACCTTTTGTTGATCCTGCCACTCCAGAATTCCACTTGATGCATTATTTTAAAGTTGCAGGGGGATGTTGAGAGAGGTCTGTTGGGTTGCTACCTCTACTTTACCTTCTTCACTATGTTTTGACAATTATTGCTTTATAATATATTTTTTGAATTCTGATGATATTATGCCTCTTTCATTTCTACTTTTCCTTATTATTTTCCTTGAGATTGTAGACTTTAGGTTCCTACAAATTAGTTTGCTATTGTTTTATCTTGCTTTATGAAGTATTTGTTTAGTTATTTTCATATATCCCTTGTTTATGACCATCTGTTGAGTAATCATGGGATACAGAGAAATAAATGGATTCTATAATTTTCGAAAGACAGCATAGATCAATCAAATCTATTTTTTCAACAATCTTTTCATATCATTATTTTCACTTTTCATTTTTTCTTTGGATTCATCTACTCTGAAAGGGAAATATTAAAGTCTATTATTCTGTTGCTTTTTATGTCTTTTTTGCAATTCATTTACCTTTTTTATAATGAATTTAGGAATCACGAAATTTGGTGAATTTATACTTCATATTGTTTCATTATCAATCTTATTTTTAAGTAAGATATCATATCTGTCTCACTGTTTTAAAATTATCAGATATTATTGTTTATTGTACAAAATACTTACTACAAGATCTGTTTTTAAAAGCTCCTGAATAATAATTTTGTCCAATTCCCACTGTCAATAGATTTTAATGTGATTTTATTTGCAGCAAATGGATGTTTCTTTTAAAAAAATAAAATTTAAAATTGTTTAAAATGTAATGTATTTATTGAAAAGCATTATTCATTCCTTCATTCTCTCTTTTTTTTAATTGGGGAATTTAATCCATTTCTGGATACTCCCAATCTGAAGAACAGAGAGGTTGGCAATATATCACTTTCAGGATTCTTATATTAGTTTAGTTCTGAGGGTTTATGTCTCTGAAAGTCCATAGTTGACACTTCTCTTCAACAAAAAAGGTCAGACTCCCTGGAGATACCACTTTATTTAGGCTGTTTGTCCTAATTTTTCCATCTGCAACCTCTTCTGTTGTTCTTAGCCACTTTTTGCTACCACTGATGCAATTCACCTCCAGTTAATGATGGTATCTCTGGATATTCTGTACTCACAAGTTCTAGAAGAAAGAGATTAAGCAAATAGTGGCTTGCCCCCTTTGTGTACCCACTCAGTTCCAAATCAGTTATGCCTCAGTTATTAATTCTTCTGGCTCTGAAGCCAAATAAAGGACTTTTCATTATCAAACAGTACCAGCCCCTCAATCTCCCATTGGTAGCAATAATCTCTCCCCAAGTTTCTACATGGTCATTTGGGTTAGAATTTGGAAATATTTTGTAAGCCTCAAGGACTGACCCTTCTAGACCAATTTATCTTTACAATTCCATTATTTTCTATTTTTCCTGTATAAAGTTTATTTGTATATATTTGTTTGCTTATTATCTCCCCCATTAGATGGTAAGCTCTTCTAGGGCTGGAGCTCTTTTTTTTTGTTTTTGTTTTTGTTTTTGTTTTTTATATCCCCAGTGCTTAGTGCAGTGCTTGGCTTTCGGCACATGCTTAAAAATGTTGATTGACTGACTGGCTGGTTTCCTCCTGAATAATATTAGATAATTGTGAACAGCACAACACTTCAGGAACTCTACCTCCTACACAATTCTCTTCCCTGGACATCACAATCCTTTTCTAGATTTGTTACTTATCTGATATACTCTGTGTGTGTGTGTGTGTGTGTGTGTGTGTGTCTGTATATATGTATGTATATATATATAAGCTTTTTATATACTATATTTTTTTCTTTATATAAAGCGAGCATCTTCTCTGCCATGCTGTCAAGGAACAATTGATAAAAAGTTGATGATTAAACTTATAGCTGCCATGTGGATTAAAAAGGAGTGACCGACTGTAAAGATGACTGTCAGCTATTTCATTCTTTCCATAACAATTACCCCGTCTTCAGTCCTTTTACTTTTTCTTCATATAATTAATTAATTATTCTTCCTAATCATTAATATAATTAATTTTGTTTGCCACATTTTTCAATACTTTTGTTTACTTAGTATGATGGGAGATGAACCCTAGATTATAGTTTACTTAATATATTCCAAGGATCCATTTTACTAATAGTTAGTCAATATTTTTGCATTAATATTCACTACTATTAGTAAAAATCAATAATGTTCATTAATAATAACAGTGAATACTGGTAATATGCATTACTTACTTTGATTTATATAATTATTTTCTATAGATTACTGTTCTGCTTTATCTCTCCCTGGCAATGTTGTTAGGAATATGATAGATATGGGAAGTAGTATAATGTATATGAGGAAGAGGCAGAAGGCAAGTTTGAATGGATTGGAGAGTGTAGTAGAAGGAGTAATATCCAGTGGGGCTGGAAAGATAGGCTGTAGTACAGTTGTTTAGAACTTAAAAAGCTAAATGGAAGAGTTTGCATTTTGTACTAAGAGCAGTAACAAGTCCTTGGAGTTGATTGAGTAGAGGAATGAGACAACTGCATATACACTTAAGGAAAACCACATTGGCACTAGTATATGTGATGAATTGGAGAGAGGAAAGACTTCAGGTAGAGAGACCAATTAGTAGCTGTAGCCACAATTTAGGTGAGAAATGATGAAAGGCTTGAACTAAGGAGGCAGCTAGGTGAGAGTAAAGGAGAGCTTAGTATCTAGAGATGTCATGACATATAGTAATGGAAAGATTTGGTAACTGATTGGATACATTAGGGGAAGAAGAATGAGAAGTCCAGGGTTATGATAAGGATAAGAACCTAAGATACTAGAAAGATTATAGTGCTTCTGATGATAATAGAGAAATGTTTAATATGTAATATTTTAGTCGGAAAGAAAATGAGTTCAGCTTTGAACATGTTGAGTTTAATATGTTTCTGGGATATCCAATTGGAAGTATTCATTATGCAGGATTGAAATCTAGGGGAGATATCAGAGATGGATATGCAGATGTGATAGTCATTTGCATAGAGACAATATTTACACTCATTGGATCTTATGAAATTAATAAGAAACAGTATATAGGGGTCAGTTAGATGGTGCTGCCACCTACCTAGAGCTCTGGCCTTGGAGTCAGGAGGACCTGAGTTCAAATCCAACCTCAGACACTTGAAACTTACTAGCTGTGTGACCCTGGGTAAGTCATTAATTCTGATTGCCTCACCAAAAAAGGAGGGAAAAAAAGAAAGTGTATAAGGAAAAAAAGGACCTACTAAGGAACCTGGAGAAATAATCATTGGTAGGGTGCATGATATAAATTGTGACATTAAAGAAGTCTGAAGAGAAGTAGAAGGAGAAAGAGTGGTTGAAGAACCAGAAGGGAGAACAGGATAATGAAAATCTAAAAAGAAAATAGTGTCCAGGAACAGATGGTGATTGACAGCATTGAATGGTAGGTCACAATATTAATAGGTCAAAGATGAGGACAGTGAAAATATCATTACATTTGGCAAGTAAGAGATCATCAGTAATTTTAGAAACAGCAGTTTCAGTTGGGTGCTCAGCTTACAAGCAAGCTTGCAGAAGATTGTGGAGTGAAAAGAGAGGGAGCAAATTAGCTAATAATCTATTTTCAGTGGTCTTAAAAATAAATCTTAGTTTTACTTAACTTATAAACTCATTAGGTTTTTAACTTTCATTTTCAAAATTTTTATATTTTTTCACATTCGGGGTGGTTTTAATTTGTTGCTCTTCTAGTTTTTGTTATTTGCATATCCAATTTGTAGACCATTTTTTCTCTTTTATTCTTGACATATAAAGATACACATTTTCACCTAAGGTGGTTTTTTTGTTGTTGTTGCATGCCAGTAGTTTTTAATAAGTTTGGTAATTTAGTAAATTGTCTGAATTTTAACAATTTTTTAAAAAAATTTATAATTTTCTCTTTGAATAATTCATTCTTTTGGATAATTTTTAAACTGATTTATATTGAATCATGTCAAGATTCTTTTCTTTCTTGGTTACATATACACACACACACATATATATGTATATATGTATGATGTATACATATTGTATATATGCATATATATATATATATTTGTGTATGTGTATATATACACATACATACATATATACTTAAAATTCCTATCTAGTTATTTAGTAACCAAAAAAGATCTATTACATTCCATTTTTATAAAATTCTATTCAGGTACTTAACATTTTTTTTTATTGTTTACATAAACACATATGCACACATGAAAAGAGGATGCCAAGGTTCCTAACAATTATTATTTTACTGATTTAGTGAATTGTATATTTCTATCATCTTTTCTTTTGTCTATCATTTCATATAATGATAAATTCAGAGTTGAAAGAGGCCTTAGAGGTTATTGGGTCAAATCCTTTCATTTTACAAAGGAGATAGCAGGGACCCAGAGAGGTTAAGTGACTTGCTGTGGATAAATTGGTTACTGAATCCCATGAAGCCATTTTGCCTCAACATAGATGTTTTGACATTCTTGGACTGTTGTTTAGTATTTATATTGTTCCATTATTGATGCTGTTTTTAAGCATAAATAAGTTGTTTCTTTATCTCTTTTAAGTATTTTTACTATTGTCTTGTACGAGCTCACTACAGTCTTCTACAATTATATATGTATGTTCAGTTTATGTACAATGGATTTTGTTGTTGTTCAGTCATTCAGTCATGTCTGATTCTTCATGATGGAGACTTCCAGCTCCTCTCATGTCTTCCCAGAGTCATTTCCTTCAGCAACCTAAAGTACGGTTGGCCCTTTCCATTTTCTCTCCTGATGCTGGAATCTAGAAGTCCTCTAAAGTAACTAGGTTGCTTAGAATCCTGAAAAAGACTGAAGATCTTTTCCTCTCACCAATTCCACCTCAACCTTTACATAGGGCAAGACATTCATCTCCACCAATAAAGACAGAGTCCCAAACCAGTAAGTTTTGGAACTGGAGTAATATTATATTATAAGAAAATCATTTAAAGTTAAAATGAAAGACTGTAGCAAGATCCATTATGATGCGAGAGTTGGACTAGGAAAGCAGAGCACTACAGAATTGATACTTTAGAATTGTGGTGCTGGGGAAGACTTTTAAGAGTTTCTTGGAGAGCATGATCAAATCAGTTAATACTTAAAGAAATTAATTCAAGCTACTCATTGGAAGGTGAAATACTGAAACTGAAGATTAAATACTTTAGACATGCAATGAATAGATGAGAGTCATCAGAAAAGACCCTGATGTTGGGAAACATTGATGGCAAAACAAAAAGGGGATGGCAGAGGATGAGATGAATAGATAATATCATGCAAAAAAAAAAGAACATGAATTTGAATAGACTTTAAGATATAGTGGAGCAGAGAAGGGCCTGGTATGCTATTGGGTCATAAAGAGTCGGACACAAATGAATGACTGAACAACAGAATCCATTATATACAAGCTAAACACACATATACAATTGTGAAAGTGGGTAGTGATCTCACACAATACAATAGTGTCCCTACTCCAAGCTTGCTACAGAAGAGGAACATCCTCTTATGTAAGTTAAAATTCTCTTAATTGAACTGAGTTATTTCATTCCCAAGGGGAGAGGTCCTTCACTCCATAAATTCTGGTATATGTTCTCCTATGAATGCCTTCTCTGATTTCTCTTTTGCTCTTGAATTGGATAAATAGTTTTCTTTTTCTTTTTTTCTTTTTGTTAAGTGCTGTGTTTATTCACTGTGAAAGTGTTGTTTATTCATTGTGAAACTTGTATTTGGTGGGAAAGGGGGTCAAAGCTTAGACATTGAGCTTGGGGTTTTCCTTTCCCCCAATAATGACAAACATCCAGAAATTAGATTGAACCTGAACATATCCCCTAAAAGGGAACAGAAAGATATAATCTTTGCCTGGTATACCCCCCACACACACACACTCTGAGAATGGAATGGCCAACTGCCTTAAATTCCTACCTCCTCTCCTAGCAGGAAATACTCTCCTTTGGAAAAAGAAGGGTCATGGAAGAAGAGGCTAGAGATGTCTTTTCTGCCTCCCTTTGATCCACACAATGACACCCCAATGCTACTTTGTAAAGGTCTGCCTTGACAAAGTGTTATTTGGGTGATGCTTACTTATTCATTCTACCATCATCCTCTATTTTATGAAAATTTGTTCCATTCATAGTTTCTCATTTTTGGAATGGGGATAATATAACAATACCTACCTCCCAGGGTTGTTATGATGATAAAACAACATAATGCTTGTAAAACATTTTACACACATTAAAATATTATATAAATGAAGTTATTATCATCATCATCATCATTAACAATACAGAGCTCTGGGTTTTTTTTAATTAGAAATGCCTGGAATTTACTGATTCTATCAAATATCTTTTTTTCTAATTATAATTATGCTTAATTTTGCAAAATATGTTCTTTATCTGAACTTTTAATTAATATTCTTATTGCAAGCTTTTCATTATTTTCTTTTATTTTCTACATAATCTTTTATGTTTCTGATGGCAGTTCCTTGGTTCATGATCTATATATTTTGGCTTCTTGCAATATTTTTAATTTGATGCAGAAGTCCTAGCATTTCTGAGTGTGGAAAATTTGAGATTTCTTTCACATAGAATTTGTGTATGATATGGCTCCCTCTTATTCCAGTATTTATACTTTTTCAAATGATTTCTTAAATTATAGTATGCAAAAGGGTTTTTTTTTAGTTGTTTCATCTTGTTTTTCAGGGATTCAAGTGGTTCTTAAATGATCTTTTCTTGTCCTTTTTTCTATGCCAGTTATGTTTGATAATATACCCTTTACCTCTTCTCACTTTGCAGTCTTTTGATTTCACTCTTCTATATTTTGCTGCATCATTTAATTTTTGAGCTATTTATTTTGTTTTTCAGGATACACACTACTCTTCTAAAATAACAGTCTTTCATTTTTTTTCTGAAAAGCTCTAATTCCATTCTGTATTTCTTAGGTAAATGTTTCATTGATTTCTTTTATTAGAACTCCCATCATTCTTGAAGAACTTGTCATCAAATCATTCTTTGTACTGAGGTTCTATTTGTGATTATTGTGGAATTATTTATATTTCTGGAAATTTATCTTTGGGCTCTTTTAGCCTATAGTATTTCTTCAGCATGTTTTCTTTTCTTCACTCATATCTTTAGTCTCTATCCTATCAATGGTTATGTACCCCTTTTCAAGGTTTATTTCGAACTTCTTTACTAGTCTCATGACACTCTATGGAACTGGCATTCTAAAAAGAAGTCAAATATAATTGAAAAGGTCCTTATATCAATGTCATATTGAGTTCATGAAAGAATGTGGGGATGTTTAGCTTGGAGAAGACCAGAAGGGGGAAATGAAAACTATGTTCAGGTATTGGAAAGTCTTTCATGTGAAGGAGGAATTAGACTTTTTCTGTTTCATTTCCAGATGGCAAAACTAGGAGCAATGGGTAGAAGTTGAAAACAAGAAGAAAAACCTCCTCACAATCTGAATTGTCCTTAGTGGAGAGGGCTGGGACTAACCAAGGACTGCTGGGTCACTCATATCCTTCAGCAAGGATCAGAAGTCATAAGACTCCCCCTAAAAGACCCAGGGCCTGAGCACTATATATGGTCCACACAATAGCCTGTCCTGCATTTCATAGCATTCCCCTTTATATACTGTCTCCTAGTCAAGGCGGCTTGTTCACTGTTTTCTGTATACAACTTTCTATCCCTATGCTTCTGGATATGCTTTACCTTATGTCTTGAATGTATTCCCTTCTGAAATTCACCTCATGTGTCACCTCCTATAGAAGATATTACCTGATTTTCCCAATTGTTAGTGCTTACTTCAACTTTAAAAAGTATTTTCTTTTATTTTGTATATACTCTTTATTTGGGTAACAAAATGTAATACCTAGAGAATTGACCTGAGAATCAGAAGATCATGAAATGCTGTCATTGATACACAGTGCTTGTGTGACCCTGGACAATTCATTTATAATCTCAGTGCCCTAAGCAATTGTCTTCAGAATAAAATGCCTTTCTTAACCTCTTTTGCTTCATGGATCTTTTTGGCCATCGGCTGAATCCTACGGACAACTTTTCAGAATGTCTTAAAATATTGAGAAAATTAAAATTATGCTGTTATCACTTAATAACTGATTCTATTCTATAACAGACTCTTCCCCATTTTATCAAGCCCCATTTCTCAGTTAAGCTCAAAAATGTGGTCTCTCCCAATCTGAACTGGCTAAAAGGCAAGGTTGGCCAAAAAAATGATGTTATTATTCCATTACAACTAGATTCTGAGACATGTTTTGTTTTCTGAAAACAGAAACCAGCTTGGAACTTCTCCCTACAAGACAATTCTTCTTCCTTTGTCTTCTCCTGTGAAATTAGAGGTGGTTTGATCTTCCCAAAAGGGAAAACTAATGGAGTGGTCTTGATTTGCCATGGTTCTGATTTTCTAGCCAAGATTACCAGGAGAACTGGGGCTCATAAAGCAATTAGCATTCCTTAATTGCTAGAGAGGGTCATGATAACCTGCAACTGAAGGCCAGCCCATCTCTCCCAGCTGTAGCCAATTGTGATATTCCCCAACCACCCAGAACTCCTTTCCTGCCTCTCATCAGATTTTTTTTTCTTCCCTTTTCATAATGGTCCCTTACCTGAGTAAGAAGATGAATTTACTCACAGTTATGTGTCACTGTTAATAAATTGTTATCATGCTCAGAGAAAACATGCCTCAGTTTGCCTCAGTTTCATTTTACTGGCCTTGGTGCATAAAATAAAATACAAAGGATTATAAAGGAAACCAATTATATTATAATGCACTTATCCAAACAGTTCAAAAAACTAAGAATACATTTTCTAACCTTTAGAGTTACTGGTGATTTGCATCGATTGATAGGAGTTTCAATTACAAGTTGAGTGAGGGATGAACTTGATATTTATCTACATATGTGCATGTTTGTTTTTCCCCAACTGGAGACTGTAAGCTTCTTGGGGGCGGGAAATGTTTCATCGTTATCTTTTTATACCCAGCTACTAGTACTGTGCTTTGCACATAGTAGGCTTTCACCAAATTTCTGTGGAATTGAATTAAAATGAATAGGCTGATATTTCCAATTCCTTTCCTAGTTCTATAGATGAAGACAGTGGCTATAAACAAATTGATGCTGCCAGTTAGCTGACTCTACAGCAGCCTAAGTTCTACGGATGTCTTTATGACACACCTTATTAAAAAAAAGAGGAAGTAATTGTCACAGGCATAGTTTCATCAACATCAATAATTTATTTATAGTTAATGTGTTCATGTTCTTGACCATGCTCGCTCCCTGAGAGGGGCAGAGAAGATTATTTACAGGTATTAGGATCTGATAAAAAGATCAAATAGGTTTTTCTTCTGGTGCAAAGTAATCTCTACCCACAAGTACTCCTTTCTTGTCCTAAGCAATGTTCATTTTTGACATGTAAATGACTTTTATCTCTAAAGCCTCCCTACAGTTTTCCAAAGGTAGTAAAGGTAACAGAAGAGATGAAAGTAGAAAGGAGCCTGTAAACTTCTCATTTGACATCTTCACAGGGGCAGGCTGTGTGCTAGCTTTGACTGCATTATTTTCATGTTGCAGAAGAGGACTCATGTTTGCATTTCTGTAGCAGTCTATGGTTCTGATGCCTATGATAACAATAGTGCTATGCCCAAGCAACCATGCTTCAATAAAATTATTATATGGCATGCACACATCCAAAGATGTGTATATTCCTCTCCCATGCTGGATTTCTGGGTACTTAAAGTCACATTTAAATATTCAAAACAAGAATCATAGCAGTAAAACCAGAAGGGATCTTAGAAGTCATACAAGAATTTTCCTGATATCTCTAAATTATCTACTACATATTTTGTATATAGGTATACACATTTTCTACCTCCAAGTAAAGCGTAAGCTTGTTGAAGATAGAACTTTTCATTTTTGTTCTTATATATCCAGTTCCTATCAGAGTGCCTCCAATGTATTAGGTGCTTGATACTTGTCAACTGATTGAGCAAGAAGAATCCTGAGGCCCAGAGAGAGTAATTAACTTATTCAGTGTCACAAAAGTATATAGTGGCAGATGGGAGATTTGAACCCAGGTCTTTTCATTCCAAATCTAACATTTTCTACTATATACCACTTCTTCCTGTATGACACCAAAAAAAATGATCACATGGCACCTTTCAATACCAATATTAGCTTACTGCTATTCCTCTATATAGGAGAATGAAGGTCAACAAGATCATGAAGGAATTACCATGAAAGTGACTGTAGATACCATAAGTAATGCATGAGTGTAATGCAAAAGTTAGATACCTCTTTTGGTATCGTATCCCAAATAACCATGTGTGCATGTCACACATTTATGGAGAGAGAAAGGAAGAAGAACAGGGAAAGGGAAAGACAGAAAAAGTGGAAGAGAGGTAGACAGAGACAGAAAGGGAGTTGAAGATAGGTGGGATAATGGATAGAATACTAGGCCTTCACTCAGGAAGAAAAGAATTCCTCGGGTGTTTGCTTCCTATGAGAACCTGGGTAAATCATTTAATCTCTGTTCGCATTAATTCCCTCAGGGGATGTGAAAGTCACATGAGATAACAATTGTGAACCATTTAACACAGTGCCTGGCATTTGTAGGCTACTTGAAAATTTTTTGTTCCTTCACCATGACTTGATAAAATATTT
This sequence comes from Phascolarctos cinereus, assembly GCF_003287225.1. Taxonomy (NCBI): domain Eukaryota; kingdom Metazoa; phylum Chordata; class Mammalia; order Diprotodontia; family Phascolarctidae; genus Phascolarctos; species Phascolarctos cinereus. Next base: position 273,669,262 of record NW_027555847.1, on the reverse strand, counting down.
TCTTTTTTTTAAGCCTGAGAGACCTAAATGGGAGCTTAAAATGACTCAGGAACATTGGCACCACCTTAGAATAGATAGAGACATTCGTTAAAAAAAAAAAAAACCTTTAAAATGAGTAGTGATACCAAAGAGATTTTTCAAAATTTGGCAAATGATGACAGACCTGTGTTATTCCTAGAGACAGTAGGCCTTTAAATGATAAACAGTATCCTGGTTAAAATAACCCACACTCACTTTTCTTCTACAGAAGTGTGGATCATTTAGTGGAGAGTGGTGGATGCGTAGTCAAGGATCAGACAGGTGGCAACAAGTCAGGGGTGATCAGTGAGATGATCAGAGAATATTCAACAGTCCCATTAGCAAAGGCTTGAATAAAAAAAAAATCTAGATAACTGAGGTAAAATGGTAAATGGTAGCTAACAGCATCTTTTTTTTTCACTCCCTAGAAATAAGCTCTTCTTCTAAAGTATACTCTTTAAGAGGTCGCATTGCTTAAGATTAATGCATAAGCATTACTAGTTAAGGAAACCACTGCACATCAGTAGTACATTCTTTGGACTTATTCTTCCAATGCTCAATTCACACTGACAGACTGGGTGCCCAACAGTATAGTTGCTATATCTTCTCTGAGTTCTAGGGTTAAGCCTGAGGATTTGGGTGTTCCTTCTCCTCCCCAGTTCTATAGATTATGAGCCTCCACTGGCATATTAACCCCAATCTTTACAGTTCAGTTGTTTTTCAGTCATGTCTGACTTTTTGTGACCCCCTTTGGGGTTTTCTTGGAAAATATACTGCAGTTGTTTGCCAATTCCTTCTCCAGTTCATCTGACAGATGAGGAATCTGAGTCAAAACAGGGTTAAATGACTTGCCCAGGATCCCTCAGCTGGTAAGTGTCTGAAGCCAGATTTGAACTTAAGAAGATGAGTCTTCCTGACTCCAGGCCTGATACTTTATACACTGCTCCATCTACCTGTCCTAATCTTTATTAGTTGATATCAATCAGTGAGTCAGCCTTTTAGAGAGGACTATTTACTAAAAGTAATATGGAAAAGAGAGTGGGAACAACATATCCCTCCAAAATTATGTGACCCCCCCTTTCTCAATAATATGTAAAGATTTCATGGTAAAATGGAATCAAGCTCTAGAAAGCATTTTATGGAAAACTGTCAATTCACAGGGTATGGTTTTTGGAAGTCATTTTTTCTTCACATGGGGAATGCCCGAAGACTCCTTTAGACATGCTGTCCTTCAACAGAGTCTTGAATTAGGCTTTCCTTATCACATCTAATGTATCCTTACAACCTGATTTAAACATTCCCTTCAGCTGTTCTGGAGATGTTGCTACAACATAAATGGGAAATCTAAAAATTCTATGTAGCCTTCAAAGTTCTCAAGATCTCCAGTAGGGGAGGTAACTTCTTACCTGAGCTAAAGCTCGAAAAAGGTGTCTCTGTCAGCCTTCTCTTACTGTCAAATGTTTCCTTCTCAGGTGCTTGGCTCAGAGGAAGACTTCCACCCAACACTGCCATATACTCATATAGAAAATTCAACTAGCTCCCTGGTTTAATACAAGCTCCATAGACTATAACCAAATCCCTCAGCTACTTGGAAGACATTCCCTATACTGAGTCATTTAACTTTATGCAATGGCTTTCAAAGACTTCTAAACTAATTAAATACTTTTCACACTTAGTCTAAAGCCTATTACATGTTGATTTCTAGAACTTGATCATACCTTTGATTGACTGTTCTCACCTGAGAAAGGTATCAGGACTTAGCATCTTGAGAGTTAAATGGGGTAGGGCAATTTGATTGACTTAGCCAACACTCAACTTTACATGTTTCTGTTTTAAAATTTTGTTATGTTTTCTTTATATGTCTTTTAAAATGTGGAATCTGAGAACAAGCAGAGCCCAGACCTCTTTAAGAATTCAAACTATAAACCTGCTGAAATTCAGTAGGAATTACTTTTAAAAGTCCTAGTAAGCATGTCTATTCCTATGGATAAATTGGTGTCATGAGGTTTTTGCAAATACCCAGAGAAGTTCCACTAGCTCCTTCAGCTGAGTATGATGAACATTATAGCAAGCTCTCTTCAGATTTAAGTAAAGGCACAAGGATCAAAAAGCCACAGGACAGAAAGACATGTCTTCTCTTCAGAAGGAACAGAGATGGACTGAAGAGTTAGGTGGAATGATTTGAGAGCAAAGTAGAAAGGCTAAGGAGGTAACTTGATGCCTTTACTCTAATGATTCCAAGCTGCCAGCTAAAAGTAGAACGTTCTAAAGAGGGATCAAAGGATGAGAGACAAAGGCTAGACACTAAGCTATTCTATGGGACTGAGACTAGTGCAGAGTGGTAATAGGCACACTCTTCTCCTCCCCCTCCCCAAAGACTTCTATTGTTCCTAAAGCTTGGTTTTCATATGCACACCTGGGTACAGGGAATAAACATGAAGAATTAGTGGGGTGTTAAAGTGTTCCCTAAATATGTTTGGACATTTTAGCAGCTGTCTCCTGGATTCTGCAATACCCTGGAGAATTATGAAGTCTCTCCCTCAATCAAGGCAGTGTTAGTAGAATAAGCCCTTTATAACTGTGTGCTAGATCTAAGACAGAGGGCTTAGGGTGTGATATAGGTTAAAGCTGCACAGTACTGCTCTATTAAGCTATTGCAATTTCCCTTAATGAGCTGGCAAACTGGATGATGTGGTGCCAGGCATTCGGGTACTTAGCATGGGACTAAGATTACTGAAAAAATGTTTGTTCCTGGAGGTCTGTCACTAGGATGGGGACTAATGGAATAAAAACATTGGATGCCTGGCAGTCACCAAAAAAAAAAAAAAAAGGTCAATGATTGTTGGATAGTAGAACAAGGCATCATAATCTGTGGGATATGCTCAACAGGTTTTGTTGTTGTTGTTGTTGTTTGGTTGGTTTTGCTTTGTTTTGTTTTGCTCTGCTTTTGGAGTAGCTGGCAGATCCAGAATTGTGAAACATGCTTAGGAGAGAGTCTGTGGGAATGCTGATGGAAAATGCTATCCACACCCAGAGAAAGAACTATGGAGTCTGAATGCAGACTGAAGCATACTATTGATGCTTTTTTTGTGGTTTTTCCCTTTTGTTCTAATTCTTCTTTCACACCACAACTAACATGGAAATATGTTTAACATGATTGTACGTGGATAACTTATATCAGATGGCTTGCTGTCTTGGGGAGGAGGGAGGGAAGGGAAGGAGGGGGGAAAATTTGGAACTCAAAATTTTACAAAATGAACATTTTAAACTACCTTTACATATAATTTGAAAAAAATGCTATTAAGGAAAAAATAAAAAGAAAGAAATGATGAGCAGATTGATTTCACGAAAACCTAGAGAGACTTATATGAACTGAGGCAAAGTGAAGTGAGAAGAACCCAGAAAACATTGCACATAGTAAGAGCAATGCTATATGACAATCAACTGTGAATGATTTCATTATTCTCAGCCATAAAATGATCCAAGACAATTCCAAAGGACTCATGGTGAAAAATGCTATCCACTCTCAGAGAAAGAATTGACAGAGTCTGAATGTCGGTCAAAGCATACTATTTTTCACTTTCTGTATTATTTTGTGTCCCTCCACTTTGGATCTGTTTTCTTTCACCCAACATGACCATTATGGTAATATGTTTCACATGATTGAACATGTGCAACCTATATCAAATTGCTTACTGTGACAGGGAGCAGGGAGATGAGAGAGAAAATTTGAAACTCACAAATTTTTATTTTTTTTATTTTTTTAAAATTTTTAAAGGAATGTTAAAAAAACTGTCTTTACATGTAACTGGGAAAAAATAAAATGTTATTTAACAAATAAATGCAAACTAAATAAATAAATGATGAAATCCAAAAAAAATGTTAAAAAATATGTTTTAAAAATGCTTAGTCTCGTTTGTTCAGAGGGTTCACAGCCAGAAAACTGCTTTTAACTTTTTGCATCACCATTTCTCCTTCTGTCTGTCTCTGTGTCCTGTCTCTTTTTATCTCTCCCTCTGTATCCTTGTGTTTCTCTGTCTGTGTCTCCATCTCTCTCTGTATTTCTGTTTCTGTCTGTCTGTCTGTCTCTCTCTCTCTCTCACACACACACACACACACACACACACACACACACACACACACACACACACACACACAGAGCTAACTAGACTCCATTTTGAATCAAGGCAATGAGCTGATACAAAAGGTAATAATTTCCTACGATAGGAGCTGTGGGTTTGAGTTCCAGGCAGGAACATGACAGTTCACATTTAGTTTAACAAGTTTCTGATCTTGATAAAATGTCTTTATTTTATGAAGTACTATTGCAATTTAATACAAGCGAATGAGTCATAGCCAGAAGAAATGGAACTGAACAGGGTAACCTTTCACACTCAATTGCACCTCAGCCCAGGCTTTTTTTTTTTTCCAAAATAGATTATCAAATGAGTCTGACCTTAGATATTTATAGTTACTTGTAGTTAATATCATACTCAATAAGCTAACTCCATTGATTAATATTATATAAAAGAAGGCACAATCTTTTGCTCTTAAACAATCTTTTACTATTCTAGTCACACCTAGCAACAAATGATACAAGAAGGAAGTTAAACAGCTGAGCTGTGGAGGTACAAAAAAGCAGCTATAAACATTGGCCAGGGTAGCCCACTAGCCTTTTACTAACTCTTAGGGGAATCAAAAACATCTGGATTACTGGTTGTTAGCTGGCCCATTCTATTGCTATTGCAGACTGCAATTATTTTGGAAAGAGGGAGAAAAAGTTAGCCAAGTGAAATGTTTCATTGTGAAACAGTGTACCATAGGGGTCTATTATTCTTCTGTAGTGTGGCATGGTTTTTTTTTTCTGTGTTCTGCTGTGTTGTATGAATCTTCAAAGATGTCCCATGTACCAAGATATGCTGCAAGTTGCATAAGAGCTTAGGCACTGAGAAAACAGGGATGGTTGTCATTGATGTCAGTCACAAAGCTTCAATATTATTTCTGGTCTTGACAACTTTCAATGGCTCCTTTATTTTCTAAAGCATGTCTGTGATGTATCACAGGTCAGGTGACCCTTAGAGGCACATCTATCATTACAAATTTTATTTCTTTTTAACCTAACCTTTATTTCTGAGTATATTCCTTATCCAATGAGCCACCCTACATAACAAATGATTTTAAAAAGAATTTAGAAAAAAATCAGTTCAGTGAAACCAATAATCTTAACCAAGTTTTACAAGTGTGTGTGATATTCTTCACCCAGAGCATCTCATGTCTGCAAAGAAGTGAAGAAAGTATATATTTTCAATGCTTTTCCAGAGCTAAGTTTTTTGGTCATTGCAAATATCCACTGCTCAATTTTGTTTCTGTTCTTTTCATTTATATTGTTGTAGTCCTGTGTGTTATTTTCAAGGTTCTTCTTAGAGTCTATTTTAGTTTAAGTACTCCCATGCTTCCCTGAAGCCTTCATTTTCATCATTTCTTATGTTGTGCTAATATGCTGCTACACCCACAAATCTCTTTATTTATTGCCAAATCAATGGACATCAACTTTATTTTCATTTATTTGTTATCAGTGTGAATATTTTGGTATATGTGGTATATATTTCTGTCTTTTTCCCCCTTGGAGAATATGCCTAGCATCAGAATCACCACAAATTTCCAAATTAAAGGTGCTAATTAAAACTTAGCTGTACTGAGAAGAAGCTATGGCTACCTCTTTTTCTGTAATCCATTCGTTGTGGGGAGGTGGGGGAAGGTGTTATGTATTTTTGTTCTCATATGGTAAGAATCAAGAAAGGAAGCTTTGATCAAGGTTCTTTTCTGATATCTTCATTTTTCTATTCCCTAATCCCTTTCTTGAGTGTAAGATGCTCATGTTCATAAACTGACATTAATAACTAGTACCTGGATGGAGAAAATGCATGGTTAGTTTTAGCAGCTACATGCTGTCAATCTCATCAGTTAATCTCTTTACTCACATGCCAGTTTAACACTAAACAGTCATTTGAAATCTTCCTGTAAGAGCTTCCCACTTTCTTTTCTTGTAAGAAGGAAGTACCCTGAGCTTCTCTAGCATTATGCCTTCTTTAATCTCCCTGAGAGTGATGTGACCCACTGCATGGCTTCTCCTTTACTTAATGCAATAGTTCCAGACAGTATTTAAGAATGTCTGGAATTAAACATTCTCTGTCAATTATGGATGATAGAGATCTACTCAGATAATGAGAGTGCTACTACAGTGCTAACTTTAATTGGTACATTATAATCTGCAGACCCGGAAAGCCCCAGAGACCCTGAAACATAAAATCCCTTTTAGCTATGCAGGTGTAGAATTCATTATATCATTTCCATTTTTTTTTTCTTTTAAAGGGAAAGTGAAGTAAAAGTGAAATGGAAGGGTGACAATGGCCTAGTATTCCTCAAAAAGCTGAAATATTATTTAAAAATGTAAACTTGACACGTTAGATGACAGGCCAATTACCAGTGAAAAGAGAGTTTCTCCTCTAGCCTTAAAAAAATATACATTTGCAAGGAGTAAGAAAATGGAAGCTTTTTCCTTTATTTAATAAGTCATTCTGCACAATAAAACATTCAACAGATTCAAAATATCTTTTATCCAATAACACTTAAGCAGATCACTTCTTGAATACTTTATTCAAATTTGGGTGACATATTTTAGGAAGGGCACTGATAAACTGAAAAGTGTCCAGAGGAAGGCAAAGGGCCTCAAAATCATATCATAACAATGCTTAAATCCTGCTTCTAATAATAATTGTCTGTATGACTTCGGATAAGTCACTTAACCTTCCTGAACTGCAGTTTTCTCAATTATAAAATAAGGGGAGAAGAGTAAATTACTTTTGAGTTCCTTTCTGGCTCCAGATCTTTGATCTCATGATCCTGTATTTAAAGAGTTTAACTATTTCTTCCATTGGAGCAATAAGACTTAGAGAGGACATGATAGGTACCTTTAAATATTTCAAGGACTGTCATTTGGAAGAATTAGACTTGTTTGGTTTGGCCTTAGAGGATAGAACCAGGACCAATCACTTGAAAATGCGAAGAGACAACTTTAGATGTGATGGTAGGGAAAAGCTTCCTATAATGAGGTCACCCAAGTGGATGGTTGTAGAGGTGTAGAAGTTTCAGGTGCTATGGACCGGAGGTCTTAAAACAAAGGTCAGATGACTAGTTATCTGGTATGTTTTTAAAAGGCAGTCTTTTTCAGGTATGTCTTAGATTACCTGTTAACTGAGGTCTCAACTCTAAAATTCCGCAATTCTATGAAATGTGGTTAATCATAGCAAACTTGTGTATGCTCTTTAAGTTTTGCAAAATACTGTACATGTTTTCTAATTTGATCCTCAAAACAACTTGGGGAGGTAGGTGCTATTATTACCCTATTTTATAAATAAAGAGACTGAAGCAGACAAAGGTTAAACAACTTGAGGTTAACAAAGTACCCAATTAAGGTCATTCTTATTCCAAGACTTCCACCTCTCCCACTAGACCACCTAGTTGCTTCTCATAAAGTTGTAATATTATAACTAGCTTCTTTTCTCTATAACCTTATTTTAACATAACAATAATAAACAATTTGCAGAACATCATACGCAGAATGCAAATTATAGATCAAAAGAAACAAGCAGAACTTGCAGTCATCAGTTTAAATTCCTGGCCCTGAAGCAGTATAAATCCTGAAAACCACTTAGGTTGCCTTTCATACCCAAAAATGCTACCATGTTATTACAGAATAGTAGAGTCACATAATTTGAGAGATGAAGTAGAGGTCAGCAGCTATCTAATACAACTCATACAAACAAGAAATTGCTAATTTGACATGCCTCATAAATGGTCAACTAGCCTCTTATTCAAAACATATGTGGAAGGAAAACCTACCATCATTTGTGATGACCTATTCCACTTTGGGGCAACTCTAATTGTTAGGTAGACTTTCACAATATCAAACTTAAATTTTCCTATTTGTAAATTCTAACCATTGCTCCTGGTTTGGCTCACCTCTTTGACCAAGTAGAAAAAGTCTAACCCTTTCTCCATATATCAATTGTTTTTTTAAGCAGTAGAACACATCTATCTTATCTCCCCTGTAATTTTTCTTTGATAAGCTAAAAATACTACATTTTTTAACTAATTGAAGTTTAAGGGCTTGGGTTGATTGAGTCAAACAATCATCCTCCCCCTCTCCCTTCCCTCCCACTTAGGCCTGGTATCTTTATCAGGTGAGTACATATCTGAAATGTACCAATCAATGAGAGGTTTCAACTAGGTATAAAGGTCTACACACTTCTATTGATAATCAATTAATCAAATACATTTTAATTAGGTTTGAAAAGAACTCCATGCAGATGGATAGAGACTTGGTCTTGTGGAGCTTGTATAGAATCCTTGAGATTTGTAGAAATTTTGTATTTAAGCATGTGGCTGCTTAGAAGTAGAAGCCTTCAGCAAAGGGTCCAAGGCTGTCTGGGTGGTGGGGGGTGGCATGGGAATGTTTGGCCAGAAGAAGACCTTGTGAACTTCAAAGGGTCATAAGATTTGGCATTATTCATTGGAATCATAGCAATGCCTCCAGAACAGAAGTGGCTAGATACAGAATTAGCACTGAGAGTTTAGGACAAACTAGATAAACTGAGAAAAAGCAGCTTTAAGAGTTTTGCAAAAAAAAAAATGAGCATAAAAAAGCTACATGATAACTAAGGGGAACTTCATGCATACCCATAATGGGAAGAAAGAACTTCCAGCAATCAGGAGCTATGAATTTTCCAAGTTTTCTAACCTTTCTGAGTTTTCTAAACTTGATCCCACTTTCCCCTGGATATTTGTGGGAGAGTGTAACAAGCACACTGGGGGATTTTTTGTGCCTACTTTTTAATATACCACTGTAGTAAATACTGTTTCCAGAAATTAATTTATTCTGGCTATTCTTGACAATAACTGAGGGGAAGAATGCTAGTGGGGAACCCCGAGATACCACTAGAAAGCCAATTTCATGCCATACCCTGCTATTTAACCCTAAGTTACAGCATCCTCAAATCAATTAAAGTTAACTCTAGTTATGAGTGGTCTTAACTTTTGTCCATATGAAACACATCTTAGTATGAGTGAAGGTTAGGAGAGTGAGCTCAGAGCTTGCATTCCATTCATATGACATGAATGAGGTAGGCCTTTCACCATTTTGGTTGGCTGCTCTGCTCTGGACAACCTCCAGATTATTAATGGCCTTAAAATACAGCGTGCAGAACTGAATACAATACTCTAGATAAATTCTGATAAGCACAAAAATAGTGAAACTCTCAACTCTCTTTTCCTAAAAATCATGCCTTTCTTAATGTAGCCCAAGACCACATTGTTTCTGCTCACCCACCCCACCCACTTATGTGCCACATCACACTGCTGAGTTCGGATCTACAAAAATCTCCAAATCTTTTTCAGGAAAATTGCTATCTTTACTTGCCTCCACCATCTTATACTAATAGCTTTTTTTTTTTAACCAAGCACGAGGCTTTCTATAATCTAGTCTGTTAAGATCTTTTTGGATCCTAATTACATAGTTCAGTGTTTGTTTCCCCTCCTAGCTTTGTGTTATCTGCAAATTTGATGACCCTGATATCCCTGCCTTTATTCAAGTTATTGTTAAATATATATATATGTATTTTCATACATGTTATATATATATACATATACATATATATACATATATATGTGTGGTGTGTGTGTGTTATATGTTATATATTTATATATATATACATATATATACATATATATATGTATATATATATACATATATATATATACACACACATATATATATATACATATATATGTATATATATATGTGTGTATATATATATATGTGTGTGTATATATATGTATATATATATACACATATATATATGTATGTATATATATATATGTGTGTGTATATATATATATATATATATATATATATATATAAAAGCACGGGGCCAAAAACAGATCTCTGAGATGCATAGTTAAGAGTCCTTATGCCATGTTGTTGTAAGCCACTGAAAACCATGCTTTAAGTCAGGCCACTGAATGAGCTCCAATCCAACTTTATTTTGTTTATATATATTATCAATTACAATGTAATTATAAATATATATTAATAAAATCTAATGTTATATGTTTATACTTATTGTTTTATTTATTTATTTATTTTAAGGCCATTTAGTATGCATCTCTCCATTTTCTCCATAAAAATAAATTTATAAAAAAGCTTTTCTACAATTCCAATAAAAGCATATCTATATCATTGTCCTCATCCACTAGTCATCACAAACTAAATTGATTTCCTTCCCTCCCCTATCCTGGATTGTTGCTGTCATTTGTTTTTCATTCTCGAAGAGGACCATGACATCTGGAACATGATGCTATGACTTGCAAGTGAATTGGATTTAAGTGAAGGAGGGCTGTGCAAAGTTACCAGCCTCATTTTCTCCTCCACAGCCATCTGGGGCCAGTGTCAAGATACAGATCAGGATGACTAGAAATGTCCCCCCCCCGCCTTGATTATGAAAGTAGTGGATGAGGGAAATCTTGACACTTCATAATTTAAACTTCTCTTTGTAGATTTTTAGCAACTATGTTTTTAATTATCCATTTAAAAATTTTCTCAACAATTAAAGACAAGCTTATTAGCCCATGGTTTTCTGATTCATCCCCCCCCTTTTAATATCAATATAACATTTTCCCTTTTCCAAACTAGTAGTACCTTTCCTATTTTCCATGACCTTTCCAACATTAATGATAGTAGCTCAACAATTATATCTGTCAGTATCACAGGATGTAGCTCATCTGGACCAGGTGACTTGATTATACCAAGGACAGCTGAGTGCTTGGTTACTATCTTTTTACTTCTAGTATCAATTACCTTTTAGTCATTTTTATTCTGTCATTGCCAATCATAATCCTTGTCAGAGAAAAAAAGAAGCAAAATAAAAATTGAGAAGCTCTACTTTCTCTCTGTATTAGTTATAGTAACAATCAGGATAACATAAGATTTAGCAACTTCTACATTAAGTGCCAGAGATCTTTGAATACAATACTATCGATGTCAAAGGAGATAGGATTACAGTCAAGAATCACCTACCCACCAAAAGTGAGTATAATCCTTCAGGGCAAAAAATTGGATATTCAGTGAAATAGAGGACTTTCAAGCATTCTTGCTGAAAAGACCAGAACTGAATAGCAAATTTAATTTTCAAATACAAGACTCAAGAGAAACATGAAGAGGTAAACAGGAAAGAGAAATCATGAAGACTTATTAAGGTTGAACTGTTTACACTCCTGCATGGAAAGATGATATTTGTAACTCATGAGACCTTTGTCAGTGCTGGGGTAGTTGGAGGGGAAAAATAGATAGATAGATAGATAGATAGATAGATAGATAGATAGATAGATAGATAGATGGATGGATAGATAGTTGGTTGGCACAGAGTGAGTTGAAGAAGATGGAGTGATATCTAGAGAATAAAATTATGGGGCGAGAGATTATTCTGAAAGAAGGAGAAAGGGAGAGGTAGAATGGGGTAAATTATCTCACATAACACAGACAAGGAAAGGCTTTTACTGTGGAGAAGTGGTAGGTGAGAAGGAATGAGTGAATATTATTCTCACTGGATTTGGCTTAAGAAGGGAATAACATACACACTCAATTGGATACAGAAATCTATTTTACCCTACAAGAAAATAAGGGGGGGTGGAAGGGATAAGAGACCAAGGGGATGATAAAGGAGAGGGCAGATTGGGGAAGTGGATAATCAGAAGAAAACACTTCTGAGGAGGGACAGGGTCAAAAGAGAGAACAGAATAAAAGGGGGCGCAGGATAGGATTAAGGGAAATATAGTTAGTTTTTTACAACATGACTACTATGGAAGTGTTTTGCTTGACTACACATATATAACCTGTTTCGAGTTGCTTGCCTTCTCATTGAGGGTGGGTGGAGAGGGAGGGAGAGAATTTGGAACCCAAAGTTTTAAAAACAGATGTTAAAAATTATTTTCACTTGCAACTAGAAAATAAAATATACAACAATGGGGTATAGAAAGCTATCCTGCTCTACAGGAAAATAGAAGGCGAAGGAGATAAGAGAAGAGGGTGAGATAGAAGGGAGGGTAGATTAGGGGAAGAGATTGTATTTAGAATGAATTATGTCTTATGATGGGGGGACAAGATGGGGAGAAAATATGAAACTCAAAATCTTGTGGAAGTGAATGTTGAAAGCTAAAAATAAATAAATAAAATCCAGGGGGAAAAAAAGAAAAAAAGAAAAAGAAAAATAACTGACCTAGAAAATAGAAGGATAGAGAATAGAAGAATAGAGAAATAATTTAAGAATCAGTGGACTACCTAAAAGCCATGATCAAAAAAAGAGCCTAGATGTCATATTTTAAGAAATTCTCAAGGAACACTGTCCTGATATCCTAGAAACAGGAAGTAAAATAAAAATTGAATGAATCCACCAATCATTTGTCAGAGATAACAAAATAAAATCTCCAGTTATATTATGGCCAAATTCCAGAGCTTCTAGATTAAGGAGAGAATATTGCAAGCAGCCAGAAAGAAACAACTCAAATATCATAGAACCACAATCAGGGACACACAAGATGTAGTGGCTTCCACATTAAATGAGTGGAGGCCTTGGAATATGATATTCTGGAGGACAAAGGAACTAGGATTGCAACCAAAAATAGGTTAGCCATAAAAACTGAGTATAATCCTTCAGGGGGGGAATGAATATTTAATGAAATAGAGGAAGTCAAGAATTCCTCATGAAAAACCAGAGAGCCGAATTAAAAATTTGACATTCAAATACAAGAGTCAAGAGAAACATAAAAAAAGGTAAACATAAAGAGTAATCATAAGGGACTGGATGCAGTTAAACTGTTTACATTCCTATAAGGGAAGATAATACATATAATTCCTATTAACTTTATCATTATTAGGGCAGTTAGAAGGAGCCTGCAGAGACAGAGGGCATGGTTATGTCAATTATGTTGGTATGATCTCCAAAAAAATAATTTAGGGTGAGAAAGGGGGATATGCTGGGAGAAAGGGGAAGGGAGAGGTAGAATGGGACAAAGTTTCTCACATAAAGGATTGTGCAAGGAAGAACTTTTATAGTGGAAGAGAAAATGATGAGGGAGTGGTATACACTGCTTGAATCTCCCTCTCATTAAAATTGGTTCAAAGATGGAAGTGTGTTGTGTGTGTGTGTGTGTGTGTGTGTGTGTGTGTGTGTGTGTGTGTGTGTGTGTGTGTGTGTGTGTATGAAATCTCTTACCCAATAAGGAAATAAATAGGGAAAATGGCAAAAGGATAAGAGATATGACATGGGGAATAATAAAAGTGAGAGTAGATTAAAGGAGACAGTGGTCAGAAGCAAAATAGACTTTTGAAGAGGGCCATGTCTGAGAAAGAGAAAGCAATAAACAGAGCAAAATGTGGAGGGAAATGCACAGTTGGTGATGATAATTGTGAATATGAATAGGATGAGGTAACCCATAGGATGGAAGCAGCAGAATACATTGGAAATTAGAAACTAACAATATGTTGTGTGCATATTGTTAAAGACACACTTGGGAAAGGAAGTGACACACAGAGATGAAAGGAAGGGCTGAAGCAGAATCTGTTATGCTTTAACTAAAGTGGAAAGGGCAGGGGTAGCAGTCATGATCTCAGAAAAAGCAAAAGTAAGAGTAGATCTAACTGAAAGAAGTAATGAAGGAAACTTCATTTTGCTAAAAGACAAGGAAATAACATCAAAATAATTTACAGCAAGTTTGTCTGATAAAAAACTTATTTCTCAAATGTATAGTGAACTGAGTCAAATTTATAAAAACAAAAGACATTCCCTAATTGATAAATGCTCAAAGGACATGAACAGACAGTTTTCAGAAGAAGAAATCAAAGTTAACTACAGTCATATGAAAAAATGTTCTAGCGAAAGGAAAATTAAAATGACTCTGAAGTATTACCTCACACATAACAGAAATGGCAAATGCTAGAGAGGATGAGAGAGAATAGGTATACAACTATTGGTGGGTATAGTGAACTAGTTCTGCTCATTTCAATTTGTATTAATTAATACAAGTCTGCAGGTTTTTCTGAAATCTGCCTGTTCATCATTTCTTATTGCACAATAGTATTCCATTACATCATATACCGCAGTTTCTTCATCCATTCTCCAATTATTGGGCACCCCCTCAATTTCCAATATTTTGCTATCATGAAAAATATTCCCCTCCACTGACTTTCACTCGAACTTCATAATGTTCACCTCCGGTACATGGATTTCATTAAATGATTATTCCTTACTAATATGCCATGTTAATCTCTATCTCCACTATTTCTTTCTTTCCTTCTTTTTCTTTCTTTCTTTCTTTTTTCTTTCTCTCTTTCTCTTTCCTTCCTTCCCACATTCTTTCCTTTCTTCTTTCTTTTTTCTTTCTTTCTTTTTCTCTTTTTTCTTCCTTCCTTCTTTCCTTTTTTCTTTTTTTTTTGTTCCTTCTTTTCTGTTTATTTATTTGCCTAAATTTTAGACATTTTTGTATAAACATTTGAGGCCATGGCCATTCCAGGTTCATTTCTTGAACTCTGTATTCTATGAAAATGTGGGATTTTCAACAGTGTGGAAGATATGCCTGAACAATTTTATCCATCTGTCATTATGGCTTGGGTCATACATAGAACAAGAAGAAAAAATGGGGAAAAAGTTAGTTTGAGCTCTAACCTGTCAATTACTTGTTTCATGATTTTGAGCAGATCATTTAATCTTTTTGTATTTTAGTGTCATCATCACTGAAATGTGCTAATAATACTTGCAATACCTACCTCATAAGATAATGTATAGATATAGTGCTTTACAATTATAGAACTATGTTAATACAAATAGTTATTATTATCCTGCAACAACTCAGATTGTAGAATAATGATCAAATGATAATGAAGTATTAACCTTAAGTTCTTTGCATTCTTCTAAATGATAATGAACATAAAAAAAAAACCTATGGACAGTGAATAAGTAGCCTTATACCCTTTTGCAAAGAAATAATTTGCCACTATTCCTTTATGGATCAGAGGAAATGAGCCTACACTAAATGAGACATGTGGTCCACAGTGAAAGAAATGAGAGAACATGAGAATGTCAGATAATAAATTGGTCTTCAATTAGTGATTTTTTCTTCACTGATTTAATTAGAATAATTTTGCTAAGATATTTCTTGAAAGGGAACATGTAATGTGCCAGAAAAAGTAGTGACACAGAGAGATCAAATTGCCAATCAGCTGGAATAACATTTAATTGTAGTTGACCTGACAATTTTTGTAATGGAATTTAAGCACTAAAGCAAAAAGAAAAGTGCACAGGAATGTGCTGGTGTTAAAGCACTGCATTAGCCAAGCACCAGAATTCTCTCAATGCTATGCTAGAAGGATATGTATCAATGTGCCAAGGGATGTGCAGATTAGCTTCAGTGTTGCCTTTCCCCTTTCTGATAAGAAATATGACCATTGCATGAAATAGAAATAGTATTGTCAAAATATTTTTCAACTGCTAAAATAGATTATACATGTAATATACACATGTGCTCAATATGCATATTTATATCATTACATATTTACATTGTATTATGTTCATATATGCACCATATACATCATATGTGTATATATGCATATATATATGTAGAAGTTGTAGCACCTCATATAGTTCCTTTCACAGCAAGTGCTTTACAAAGCTTTTTTTTTAACTGCACAAAAATGGGAAACGAAAAACTAGGAGGCAATGAATAAATGTTTATTTTATACGTCTGATTAGATTAAAATATCCAACTATTATATTGTATTTTCTCTCATTCTAAGTATTTTATCTAGTATGTTTCCCATGAAAAAATTATATAATATACATATATGTACAAAATATATACATATATGCATATATACACATGTATATGCATATATACATATAGTTATATAAATATATGTGTATGGAGAGAGAAAGAGAAAGACAGAAGAGAGAGACAGAACTCCATCACTTACTATTTACAGTAAAGTCAAACTACATAAATGTGTTTTCTTCTAAATGTTCGAGTGAGAACCCACAGTTCAGAGGGTTTCTGCCACTTCTGGTTCCTCTACTATGGTTCTTTGATTAATCTGTCATGTTCAATGTGCTTACCCCCCTCCTTCTGCCATTGTGGTTTTCAACCATTCATTTCCTCTCATCCTGTTTACCTATTTTCTGTGTCTTCTTGAAGGCCTCAGTAGGGAATCCACTCAATATACAGTAGTGGAATTAGGTCATCTGACATTTATCCGTCACTTTTGCAATGTGACTAGACCAAACACTGTTTCTGATAGCAAGTTTTCTGGTAGTTCTGCCTAGGTATTTTCAAGCTTTTTAAAGCCTTGTTCAACTTCAGGTATAGTCAAAATCTTACTTATAACACAACCACCACTACCACCATACAATGTTGTGTTTTTTTTTTTTTAACAGATTGTCCAATGACTTCTAATTCAAAGGGAAAATACATTTAATTAAGCACTTTAAATTGAGCAAGTGACAAGAAATGGCACTGTATGCACATGGGGCTCTATTTCTTCACAAGACAACATATCACCAATAGGACAGAGATACTTGTTTTTAGGGAACTCATTTGTCAGAGGGGCACAAACACATAGGGAATTACACATATGAAATATGAGTGATCCAGGAATATACAATCCATACTTCTAAGATAGTGTCTCCTTTGGAATCTTCCTTACCTCTGATATTCTTGATAGTCCACCCTTCCTCAACTATGCTTTCCATGAACTCTGGAGATACCACATGCTGTTTCTGTGTAATCTGGGAGTTTTAATTGATCTCTTCTTTCTTCTGTGCTGCTGCCTGATAGAATCTCCACTGGTCTGTTCTGTGATGATCTTTTGGGGTATCTCTGCTGGGCAACTCTGTGATGGTATGAATTCATATTTACTAGCTCTGAGATTTTTTCCCCCAAAGAAGGTGAACTTAATTTGTCTCTTTTAAATCATATCTCCAAATTTATTTGATCTTATTTTTTATCTAGTTCCAGTCAATAATACTAAGCTAGCTAGAGAAGCCCTTACATATTTAAGTCTACTTTTTAACTCCCTTAAAATACCGTAATAAAATTCTTTTCAATTCCTTTCCACTTCCATGATGACAATTGTGATCTATATATGCACACATCAACAAAGGAGCTAAAATGAAATTGACTTGGTGGAGCTGACAACTTTTGTCCTTTTTTCTTGGCAGTAACAAAAGTATGCCTTGGAACTGAGAAGTCTTGGATCTAATTCCTGTCCTCAACCCATACTAACTGTGTGACCAGGGGAAGTTCACTTAACTTCTCTATACTTAGAGAAAATCTTTAAAATACGTATTTTATAACAGGTGTCAAACACACTGAATGCAGCTTGAGCCAGATTAAAATATAATTGGGAAATGTTTAACAAAATAAATAAAAATGCAATAGAACATGGATAATATCAATATGTGGTTTTTCAAATCAACATACTTCCCATAGGGCATCTTATGTATGATTAGTGGTCCCGTTTCTCTTTGAGTTTAACATCACTGGTTCATGAAAGATGTGCTGCTCTGAATCAGTGGATTTATTTTCCACACTGAGAATTCCCTAAACAAATAAATTACAAGAATGCACCACAAAATATACAAACAAAACATCTTAAAATCAGTTTTACTCTCCACATATATCTCTAATGTAATACAATCAGAAAAAATATTTTTTAAAGAAAGCATTATTTATGCTGTTTGTCCTAGACAATTGTTCAGCACTAACATGTTGCAATCAAAGTACATTCTCAATGTAAAAACCTCTCCATTTTCCTTTAGGTGACCGTCAACTTTTATTTTTCAGAGACTGTAGTATTGCATGATTTGTAACCTTGAAACGTCAGCTGAAGAACACTAATGTTGAAAATTTGAGCTTTTGATTCAGGAAGAAACTTGGAGTCATTGAAAGCCCTATAAAATATCATGAAGACTACCTATCCTGCCCTCTTCCTCCTCCTGTTCAATTTTAGGCCCAAGTCACTATCAATGGATCTATCTATCTATCTGTTTATCTATCTATCTATCTATCTATCTATCTATCTTCTTTCTTTCTTTCTTTCTTTCTACCTATTACATATCTATATCTATCATCTATCTCTGTCTCTATCTCTAGCTATTTCTATCTTTGTCTACTTAGATACAGAGATGAATAAACTTGCATGCATATATACACACATACATGGATATAATATATGTTTACATATACAAAAGTATGTGTAATATATGGTGATATGTACATATAAAATGTGTATGCATATGTGTATATATGCATTTGTATGTGTAAAACAGAGATATTGTATATACATATGTGTGTGTGGGTGTGTGCATGTGTGTGTGTGTGTGTGTGTGTGTGTGTGTGTGTATGTGTATACACCAGTGAATCAGCTTTCTGGTCTGTCCATCCAATTGCATATTATATGAACAATAGATACTCCTTATCAACATTTTTTCCCCATGTGAACAGTTTGGCTAAATTCTTTGGAGTTATTATGGTTTTCATTTAAGAGGACCTATAATGTTCTGGAGCTCAATGTAATCAACACAATGTTATCTTCAAGAAGAAGCATTTGAAAGCATTATTATAGGAAATCACTATTACTTTTAGACTCTGCACTGTATATGTTTTATAGTGGCAAATGTCTTTTGTGAACACACATCTCCATATTTTTAACTTCATTTTTTACTCGTGATTACAAGGTTGTCAAAGTTTTCTCCACTGCTAGATAATTCAGGGAATCTTATAAGGTTTTGAAATGTATATGGGAGACAATTTTAAGGTATTATTTTATTCTACCCAATCAATGTTCTGTTTTGTTTCTGTTTTCTAATTGCCAAAAAATAATAAACATAAAGGGATCTTATATGCTCTATAGCCTTAGTCAAATCTATGACTATAAAGATGTCATATGCTCTAGAGCACCATTTGGAAAAGCTTCCTTTATTAAACATTAATCAAGTAGACCATCAAATGTATACATCAATTATTCTCATATAGATTTTGTACAGAAAAGAAAGTAAATGTATTATTCATTAGTTATGGATATTTTCTTGGCAGGCTTCTTTGGGCAATGATTAGGTAGGTGATTTTTACTCAGTAAAGTTACTCAATTTTGTGGACATTCAGAAATTAATTCTCAAGCTTTATGAAAAGGGGCTTCAGAATTAATTCCTGAATGTCCACAAAATTGAGTAACTTCCAGCAAGGACTTCCACATGGTTGAATCCAGATGTTCTTGACGTATATGTTGCTATTCTTTTTACTGCCTTATGCAGTATATGCTATAGTGTAAAGGTGAGGACTGTATTGTCAATGATGGGGGGAAAAGATGCTATAGAAATATTTTTAAAACATATTTCTACTTTATTCATTATGTGAAAGAATCAGAACGAGAGGGAAAAACTACAAGAAAGAAAGAAAAAAACAGAAAGAAAGTAAAATAGTATATGCTTTGATCTGCATGCATACTCCATAGTTCTTTCTTTTGATATGGCTAGCATTTTCCATCATGATTTGTCTTAGATCATTATATCGTTTTTTGGAGTTGTCTTAGACCATTATATTGCTAAGAAGAGCTAAATCTACCAAAACTGATTATCATGCAATGTTGCTGTTACTGTGTACAATGTTTCCCTTGTACTACTCACTTCACTCAGAATCAGTTTATGTAAGTCTTTCTAGGTTTTTCTTAAATCTACCTGCTCATCATTTCTTATAACACAATAGTATTTTGTTGTATTCATATACCACAACTTGTTCAGCCATTCCCCAATTGATGGGCATCTCCTCAATTTCCAATTCTTTGCCACCACAAAAAGAGCTGCTATAAATATTTTTGTAGATGTGAGTTCTTTTTCCCATTTTTGTGATCTCTTTGGGATAAAGACCTAGAAGTGGTATTGCTGGGTCAAAGGGTATGCAGAGTTTGATAGCCCTTTGATCATAGTTCCAAATTGCTCTCCAGAATGGTTGGATCAGTTTACAATTCCACCAGCAATGCATTAGTGTCCCAATTTTCCATCATCTTCTGCAACATTTATCATTCCCTATTTTGTAATGTTAGCCAATCTGATAGGTGTGAGGTGGTACCTCAAAACTGTTTTAATTTTCATTTATCTAATTAATAATGATTTAGAGCATTTTATAGGACTATAGATAGCTTTAATTTCTCCATCTGAAAACTGCCTGTTCATATCCCTTGACCATTTATCAATTAGGGAATGACTTATATTCTTATGTTCTCTATATATTTGAGAAATGAAGCCTTTATCAGAACACTGGCAGTAAAATTCTTTCCTAGCTTTCTACTTCTCTTCTAATCTCGGTTGCATTGGTTTTGTTTGTGTAAAACTTTCTTTTTTAATTTAATGTAATCAAAACTATTTATTCTGTATTTCTTAATGATCTCTATTGCTTGCTTTATCATGAATTCTTCCCTTCCCCATAGATCTGACAGGTAGGCAATTCCTTGCTTTTCTAATTTGCTGATGGCATCACCTTTTATGTATCCATTTTGACCTTATTTTGGTATAGGGTGTGGGACATGGGTATATGCCTAGTTTCTGCCATACTATTTTCTAGTTTTCCTAGAAGTTTTTGTCAAACAGCGAGTTCTTATCCCAGAAGCTGGAATCTTTGGGTTCATCAAACAGTATTATACTCATAGACTATTGTGTTTTGTGTACCTAATCTATTCCACTGATCCATTGCTCCATTTCTTAGCCAGTACTAACTAGTTTTGACGGTTGATGCTTTATAATATAGTTTTAGATCTGATATGATCTACATCTTTACATTTTCTTCTATTTTTTTCATCCTTTTGGTTTTGTTTTACTGATTCTTGATGTTTCATAGATTCAATAGCTTATACCTGCCCAATTTTAATTTTTAAGGAATTATTTTCTTTAGTTAGCTTTTGTATCTCCTTTTCCATTTGGCCAATTCTACTTTTTAAGGAGTTGCTTTATTCAGTGGATTTTTCCCCCATTTGGCCAAATGTATTTTTTTAAAGGAATTCTTTCCTTCAGTCAATTGTTATCCTTCCTTTTTCTGAGCTATTGGCTCTTTCTTGTATACCTTTCATTTCCTTTCTCAATTTTCCTTTGACCTCTCTTTTTTTGATTTTTGAAATCCTTTTTGAGATGTTCTAAGAAGATTTTTTGGCCTTTAGACCAATTCATATTCCCCTTTGAGGTTTCACATGGAGGCATTATGGCAATTTTGTCCTCTTCTGAGTTTGTGCTTTGGTCTTCTTTATTATCATAGTAGCTCTCTATGGTAAAAAGGTCTCTTTTGCTTCTTGCTCATTTCTTAAATATATGTTTTGTGGCTTTTAAAGTTAAGCTATAGTCCTGGGGCACAGAGGCCACTGTCTGAATCTTTTGGTGCTGGGGGTCAGAAGTCTGGTCAATGGCTTTGTGCACTGGGGCCTCAGGTGCTAGCATCTTGCTCACTGAGCTGGGGTAGTCCAGCCTAGTTGCACCTGTTGTTGTCTGGTTTCCAGGGCTGGCAATTTCCCTTCTGCACTCAGGATGGAGGCCTCTTAGCTGGTCTGCTGTTCCACTGGCTTGCTGATTCAAGACCAAGGGGCCTTTGTTACTGATCTCTGCTCTGGCTAACCTACTCCTGATAGATTGCCCAGACACCATCTGTGCTGGGCTACTCTTCCCTTTTGCCCACATGAGATAGGCCTTTCCTGAAGTCCTTCTAAGTTATCTTAAGCTGGAAAATTGTTTCACTCTGTCTTTTTTTAGGTTCTATCGCTCCAGAATCCATTTAAAGCTTTAGTTTAATATTGCTTCTGAGAGAAACTGGGAAGAGCCCCATAACTTCTCGGCTTCTTTGCCATCTTGGCTTGACCCCATCTAAAGAAATCTTTACAATTCTATGTATCATCAATTCATCCTCCTCCTTTAAGTTTCAGCTTTAAATGCCTTCTTGATGATTTAGTTTAGTTGAGCTTGGCTCTTGCCAAGCTATCTATAAATTGATTTTTTCCATTTGATTGATTTTTACTCTTTTATAATGCAACATTGTTTATAAACTTCCAGCATCCTCTTTCATACAATTTTACATATAATTTTATATTCCAAATTGGTATTGTCATTGACAGTCATATCTATTTTTTTTGCAAGGTAATAAAGGTTAAGTGACTTGCACAGGGTCACATAGCTACTAAGTATTAAGTGTCTGAGGCCAGATTTGACCTCAGGTCCTCCTGACTCCAGAACAGGTGCTCTATCCACGTCAATATTTATTTATTTTTCAAAGAAATTAAGACAAAATTTTCCAAGTCAAATGAACAACAAGATGTAGTATTATTCCTTTTCCCTGTGCCCAAAAATGTCTGAAACTTCTCCAAAGCAGCAATTATGCTACCTAAATAAAGCAATTTCATGTATTTCTGTGATTGAGGGCATCTAAAATTAAAAAGAAAAAGTTGAAAAAAAAATTCACTGATATTCATTAACCCTGAGCTCACTCAGCACTCTTCTCCCACCTCCTACACTACCAGCAGTAAAGTTCTGCTAGCTAGGACATAACAGAGGCTTATTAAAAAATAATTAAAAAAATTAAAACATGCCCAAACCCCATACTTCCTCTCTTTCTAGTGCCTTGGAGACCCTGACTCCACTCTGAAGAAATTTACCTGAGTGGTGACAGACTGCAAGCATGGATTCAGACTTTTAGGAGTAAAAGCTGCTGGCAACCCTGCTTGTGGAACCAGCCTGGAGCTCTCCCAAATTCACCTCCAAAAAGCCTTGAAAAAAAATGCTTCAGAATCACTTTAGAAGTAGGGAAACAACTCACCAGCAAAGCAGGAACAGTCAGTTTTACTGAGGTAGGAGGAGAACCTGGTTAAAAAAAAAAAGCAGCAATAGCAGGTTACATCCTGGGGGTTTCAGGCCCCAGGGCACTCCACCAGTAAGGCTCTGCTATACTCCCAACCAAAACAAGCCAGAGGTCGAGAAGCAAGGCAACAGTCCCAGAATAATAGCAGAGTGAGACCTAAGCCCTAGTGCAGGCCACCAGCAAGGCCTTACTCACAGTGCTGACCAAGAGTGACGCCCTGACTCTAGAGCCATCCAGCAATGAGACCCTACCCCTGGGGCCAGCAGTGAAATCACACCTTCAGTGCTGACCAGAAGTGAAACCTCATCTCCAGGGCTAGCCAGCAGCAAGGCCCTGCCTCTAAAGCAAGCTAGCAGCAAGGCACCACTCTCTCTAGTACAAGCCAGCAGCTAGACTCTCAGACTCAATGAAAAGCAAAAGTAACACCTGGCAGAAGCAGCTTGGGGCAGTGCAGGAGCAGAGTCCAACTCTTACGTATAAATGCAAAGTCACAAAATAGGAAGAAAAGTTAAGAAAGGAAAAAAAAAACTCCACTATAGAAAGGTGTTGTGCATAGACGTAGAAGAAGACAACAGTATTAAAATGGCTAAATGAAAAGAATCAAAGAAAAATGTAAATTGCTTCCAGGCCCAAAAAGAACTACTAAAAGAGCATAAAAAGGATTTTAAAAAGCAAATAAGAAAAACAGAAGAAAAATTGGGAAAAGAAATTAGAGTTATGCAAAAGGATAGTGAAAAAAGAGTCAACAGACTTTCACTTCTGGGAGCCAAAATGGCAGAGTAAAAAGGTAGTTGCTCTCACCGTCTCCTATCAACCTCTGAAAGCCCAGGAAATATCACCCCAGGAAAAACCCTGGAACAGCCAAACCAGAAGAAAGATGGGGAGCAGCACTCCAGTAGCCTAGGTAGATTGAGGGATCAATGGGAAAGGACTCTCTTGCCCTGGGTGAAGGGGAGCAGTATGAAATGGGAGGCATTCCAGCAAGCTAGCAGAAAGCACCACATTAGCACACTTGGAAGAGATCCTGTAACTCAGGTGGTGGAGCAGGCAAACACCAACACCTAGACCTCCAGGCACAGGAACCAGTGGAAACCAGCTTAGAAAACCACCAGGTGCTTTGGCATTCTACAGCTACCAGGTCTCCCAGTGCCTCAACAAAAATAAGGAAAGCAGCGCTACAAAGGGCCCCAGGAGGATAAACACACTGCAACATCCATCTGAAAGGAGCTGAAGAAAGTGAAAGGAAAAGAAAAGCAGGTAACATAGAGTTGCCTTAGAGTTCCAGCCTTGCTAATTCCAGCCCAACACCAGGTAAGGTGCCAGAACCCCACAGCCTCCAATTGCCAATATTGGAGGCCCCAGCACACAAAGAAAATGATACAAGAAGCTTGGATCAGTGCCCTATGCTCCCCAGCAGGAAAGCTCAATCTCTTTAAAGACCAGGGAATAACCAAACTCCATGAGCAAAAAGAAACATACCATAGATTCATATTATGAGAACAATGAAGATCAAGGCAGCAATTCTGAAGAGAACAACATTGTCAGCAAACCCACATCTGGAACCTCAAAAGGGAATATAAACTGGTCTGAAGCCCAAAAAGCCTTCTCAGAAGAGCTTAGGAACTCAAATAAGAGAGGTAGAAGAGTCCTTTAAAAGTGCAATTGGCCAACTGGAAAAAAAAGTACACTGAAGAAAACAAGTCTCTAAAAAATACAATTGACCAACTGGAAAAAAGTACCCTGAAGAAAACAAATCCCTAAAAAATACAATTGGCCAAATGGGGAAGGAAATACAAAATCTAATAGAAGAAAGCAATTTGCTGAAAATTAAAATCTGGCAAATGGAAACTAATGACTCTATGAGAGAGCAAGAATCAGTCAAACAGAAACAAACAAATAAAAAAAAATAGATGAAAATGTAAAATACCTCACTGGTAAAACAACTGACTTGGAAAATCAATCCAGGAGAGACAATTTTAAAACTATTGGTCTACCTGAAAATCCCAATGAAAATAAGAGCCTGGAAAGTATCTTTCAGGAAATCATGAAGGAAAACTGCCCAGAGGTCCTAGAAACAGAGGGTAAAAGAGCCATAGAAAGAATCCACCAATCACCTCCTGAAAGAGATCCCGTACTGAAAACACCAAGGAATGTAGTAACCAAATTCCAAAATTACCAGGTCAAAGAGAAAATACTACAAGCAGCCAGAAAAAAACAACTTAAATATCATGGAATCACAGTCAGGATTACACAGGACTTTGCAGATTCTACATTAAAAGACTGTAGGGCATGGAACATGATATTCTGTAAGGCAAAGGAGCTTGGATTACAACCAAGGATCGACTACTCAGCAAAAATGAGCATGATCTTTCACAGGAGGAGATGGATATTCAACCAAATAGGGGAATTCCAAGCCTTCCAGATAAAAAGAACAGAGCTCAACAGAAAATTTGATCTTCAAGTACAAGACTCAAGAGAGACATAAAAAGGTAAATGGGACAGAAAGATAAAATATGTTGTTAATAAGGGCAAACTGCTTACATCCCTACAAGGGAAGATGACACTTGTAACTCAAGAACTGTATTGTTATGACACCATGTTAAAGGAGTATACATAAAAGCAATGGATATGAGTTGACTTTGATGGAATGATTAAAAAGTAATCTAATGAAATGGGTTAAATGGATCCAAGTAAGTGGATTAATCTGATCTAAGAAAATGTACTGAGAAAGGAGGAGACAGTCAAGTGTAAATTACATTACAGGAAAGACACAAAATCCTATTGCAGCAAAGGGAAAAAAGGGAGGAAGATGAGCATTGTTTGAACCTTACTCTCATCAGATTTGGCTCAAGAAGGGAATAACATAATCAGTTGGGTATAGAAATCTAACTTGCCCTCCCAGGCAGTAGGAGGGAAAAGGGGGGGGGAAGGCACAGGGGGGGTAGAAGGTAGGGAAGAAGCAGTAAGGATAAAGGGGAAGAAAAGAGAAAGGGTTAATAGAAGAGAGGAGGGACCGAGGGAGGTGGTGGTCAAAAGCAAAACACTAGTGAGGAGGGAAAAGGAGAAAGGAGAAAGAAAAGCACAAAGAAGAAGGGAAATGAATGGAGAGAAAGACACAAATAGTAATCATAACTGTGAATGTGAATGGGATGAACTCTCCCATGAGACAGAAGTGGATAGCAGTATGGATTAAAAATCATAATCCTACAATATGTTGTTTACAGGAAACATTTGTAAAAGAGTGACACACACAGGGTAAAGGTAAAAGGCTGGAGCAGAATATATTATGCATCAGCTGAAGGAAATAAAACAGGAGTAGCAATCTTGACCTCAGACAAAGCAAAAGCAAAAATAGATCTAATCAAAAGAGATAAGGAAGGAAACTACATCCTGCTGAAAGGCACCATAGACAATGAAGTAATATCATTACTAAACATACATGCACCAAATGGTATAGCATCCGAATTCTTAGAGGAGAAGTTCAAGGAGTTACAGGAAGAAATAGACACCAAAACTATACTAGTGGGGGACCTCAACCTCCCCTTCTCTGAACTAGATAAATCTAACCACAAAATAAACAAGAAAGAAGGAGGTGAATAAAATATTAGAAAAGATAGGTATGATAGATCTCTGGAGAAAACTGAATGAGGATAGAAATAAATATACTTTTTTCTCAGTGGTACATGGTACATACACAAATATTGACCATGTATTAGGGCATAAAAACCTCACAATCCAATGCAGAAAGGCAGAAATATTAAATGCATCCTTTTCAGTTCATGATGCAATAAAAATTATATGTAATAAAGGGCTATGGAAAGATAGACGAATAAATAATTGGAAACTAAATAATCTAATCCTAAAAAATGATTGGGTCAAAAAAAAATCATACAATCAATAACTTCATTCAAGTGAATGACAATAATGGACAACATACCAAAACTTATGAGATGCAACAAAAGCAGTTCTTAGGGGAAGTTTTATATCTCTAAATGCTTACATAAATAAAATAGAAAAAGAGGAGATCAATGAATTGGGCATACAACTAAAAAAAAAACCTAGAAAAAGAACAAATTAAAAATCCTCAACTAAACACCAAATTATAAATATTGAAAACCAAAGGAAAAATTAATAAAATTGAAATTAAGAAAACTATTGAACTGATAAATAAAACTAAGAGCTGATTTCATGAAAAAAAACAATAAAATAGATAAACCTTTGATTAATTTAATTTAAAAAAAGAAAGAAGAAAACCAAATTACTAGTATCAAGAATGAAAAGGTTGAATCTACCACCAAGGAAGAGGAAATTAAATAATAATTAGAAACTATTTTGCCCAATAGTATGTCAATAAATTTGACAATCTAAGTGAAGTGGATGCATATTTACAAAAATATAAATTGCCCAGATTAACAGAAAAGGAGGTAAAATACTTAAATAGCCACATCTCGGAAATTGAACAAGTTATTGATGAACTCCCTAGCAAAAAATCTCCAGGGCCAAATGGATTTACATGTGAATTCTATGAAATATTTAAAGAACAATTAATTCCAATACTATATAGACTATTTGGGAAAATAGGTGAAGAAGGAGTCTTACCAAATTCTTTTTATGATACAAATATGGTGCTTATACCTAAACCAGGAAGAGTCAAAACAAAGAACGAAAATTATAGACCAGTTTCTCTAATGAATAAAAATGCAAAAATTTTAAATAAAATGGTAGCAAATAGATTACAGCAACTTATCACAAGAATAATATACTATGACCAGATAGGGTTCATACCCGGAGTGCAGGTCTGGTTCAATATTAGGAGAACTATCATCATAGTTTATCATATTAACACAAAAACTAACAGAAACCACATGCTTATCTCAATAGATGCAGAAAAAGCTTTTGATAAAATACAACACCCATTCCTATTAAAAACACTAGAAAGCATAGGGGATAAACGGAGTCTTCCTTAAAATAATAAATAGCATCTACCTAAACCCTTCAGCAAGCATCATATGTAATGGGGAAAAGCTAGAAGCATTTCCAATAAGATCGGGGATGAAACAAGGATGTTCACTATCACCACTATTGTTCAATATCTTACTGGAAACATTAGCTTTAGCAATAAGAGAAGAAGAATCAATTGAAGGCATTAGAATGGGCAAAGAAGAAACAAAGCTATCACTCTTTACAGATGACATGATGATGTACTTTGAGAATCCTAGAAAATAAGTAAAAAAACTACTTGAAATAATAAACAACTTTAGCAAAGTTGCAGGCTATAAAATAAACTCACATCAGCATTTCTATATATTACCAACAAAGCCCAATAGCAAGAGATAGAAAAAGAAATTCCATTTACATTTGCTGTAGACATTATAAAATATTTAGGAGTCTACCTACTGAAACAAACCCAGGAAATATGTGAACACAGTTACAAAACACTTTTCACACAAATAAAATCAGATCTAAATAATGGGAAAAAATCAATTGCTCATGGGGAGGCCAAGCTAATATAATAAAAATGACAATTCTACCTGTGCCAATTTATTTATTTAGTGCCATACCAATCAAACTACCTAAAAATTATTTTATGGAGTTAGGAAAACTAATTACAAGATTCATTTGGAAGAACAAAAGATACAGAATATCAAAGGAACCAATGAAAAGAAATGCAGAGGAAGGTGGCCTAGCCATTGCAGATTTTAAATTGTATTATAAAGCAGCAATCATCAAAACTGCTTGGTACTGGTTAAGAAATAGAGTGGTGGATCAGTGGAATAAGTTAATCATGCAAGACACAGTAGTTAATGGCTATAGTAATCTATTATTTGATAAACCCAAGGACCCCAGCTTCTGGGTTAAGAACCTACTCTTTGAACTGCTAGGAAAAGTGGAAAAGAGTATGGCAGAAACTAGGCATTGATCAAAACCTCACACCGTATACCAAAATAAAGTCAAAATGGGTTCATGACTTAGATATAAAGGATGATACTGTGAGAAAACTGGGAGACAAGAATCACTTTGCCTATCAGCTTTATGGAAAACAGAAGAATTCATGACCAAACAGGAGATAGAGAACATTATGAAAAGCAAAATGGATAATTTTGATTACATTAAATTGAAAAGTTTTGCATGAACGAAGCAAATGCTACTAAGATTAGAAGGAAAGTAGAAAATTGGGAAAGAATTTTTCAACCAGTCTCTCTGATGAAGGCCTCATTTCTAAAATATATAGAGAATTAAGTCAAATTTATAAAAATACAAGTCATTCCCCAATTGATAAATGGTCAAAGGATATGAACAAGCAGTTCTGAGATGAAGAAATTGAAGAGATCTAGAGTCATATGAAAAAATTTTCTAAATCACTATTGATTAGAGAAATGAAAATCAAAACCACTCTGAGGCAGCACATCACACCTATCAGATTGGCCAAGATGACAAAACAAGAAAATGATAAATGTTGGAGAAGATGTGGGAAAATTGGAACACTAATGCATTGTTGGTGGAGTTGTGAAATGATCCAACCATTTTGGAGAGCAATTTAGAACTATGCTCAAAGGGCTATAAAAATGTGCATATCCTTTGACCCAGAAATAGCACTTCTAGCATTGTATCCCAAAGAGATCATACAAATGGGAAAAGTACCCACAAGTACAAAAAATATTTAAAGCAGCTCTTTCTGTGGTGGCAAAGAATTGGAAATTGAGAGAATACCCATCAATTGGGAAATAGCTGAACAAGTTGTGATATATGAATGTAATGGAATACTATTGTACTACAAGAAATGATGAACAGGCTGACTTTACAAAAACCTGGAAAGACTTATATGGTCTGATGCTGAGTGAAATGAGCAGAGCCAAGAGGATGTTGTATACAATAACAGTCACAAAGTGCAATTACTAATATCGATAAACTTAACCCTTCTCACCAATACCAGGATCTAAGACCTCTCCAAAGCCTCATGATGGAAAATATTATCCACATCCAAAGAAAGAACTGTGGAGTTTGAATGCAGATCAAAGCATACTATTTGCTTCTGTTTTGTTTTTGTTCTTTTTTCTCATGGTCCCTCCTATTCATTCTGATTCTTCTTTACAACATGACTAATGTGAAAATATGTTTAATAGGAATGTATATATAAAGCCTATATCAGACTGCACGCCATCTTTCTGGTGGTTCCTCCTATTGGTTCCAATTCTTACTTACAACATCACTAATGTGAAAATATGTTTAATAGGAATGTAAATGTATAGCCTATATCAGATTGTGTGCCATCTTGGGGAGGGTGGTGGGGGGAAGGGAGAGAAAAATTTTAAACTCAAAAGCATATGAAAGTGATTATTGATAAAGCAAAATAAATTAATTTTTTAAAAAAGAGTTAACAGCTTCATAAAAGAAACATAAAAATGAAAAAAGTTATAAAAAAAAGTCACCAAAGAAAATTACTTTTTGAGTAGGCATCCTCCAGGGGCCAGACTCACCACCCCCACCCTGAGAGCTCCGGTGCTGCTGACCCCAGCCCAGCACCAGATAAGCTGCCAGAGTTCTACAACCTCCAGCTACCTCTATATGAAGCCCCCATACACAAAGCCAGTGACCCAGACCCTAGGCTTCCAGCACAAGAAGCTTGGGTCAGTGGCACCTGCCCTCCAGCAGAGAAGCTCAACTTTAAAAGCTAGGAAATAGGCAAACACCATGAGCAAAAAGAAACAGACAATTACCATATATTCTTTTTGTGGGAACAGGGAATAGCAAGGCACAAATTCAGAAGAAGACAACATTGTCAATATATCCATAACTTAAACCTGAAAGGGTGATATGAACCAGTCTCAAACCCACAAAGCCTTTATGGAAGATCACAAGAAAGATTTTAAAAGTCAAATAAGAAAGGTAGAAGAAAAATTGAGCAAGGAAATGAGATATATAAGAGAGAGTTAATAACTTAGAAAAGGAAGGACAAAAATTTTCTGTAGAAAACAAGTCCTTAAAAAATGGCCAAATGGGAAAAAAAAGTACACTGAAGAAGTCAGCTCCTTAAAAAGTAGAATTGGCCAAATGGAGAACAAGGCACAAAAACTCACTGAAGATCAGAACTCCTTAAAAAGTAAAATGGGCCTAATAGAAAAGGAGGTACAAAATCTAATAGAAGGAAACAATGTGTTAAAAATTAGAATTGGGCAAGTGGAAGCTAATTACTCTATGAAATATCAAAAATCAGTCAAACAGAAACAAAAGAATGAAAAAATAGAAGCAAATATAGAATACCTCATTGGTAAAACAACTGACCTAGAAAATATATCAAAGAGAGACAATTTAAAAATTATTGGTCTGCCTGAAAGCCATGACAAAAAAAAAAAAAGAGCCTAGACAGCATCATTCAGGAAGTCATCAAGGAAAACTGCCATGAGGTCCTAGCTCTAGAAGGTAAAATAGTCTTCAAAAGAATCCACCGATCACTTCCTGAAAGAGATGCTAAATTGAAAATGCCAAGGAATATAGCAGCCAAATTCCAAAATTACCAAGTCAAAGAGAAAATATTACAAGCAGTCAGAAAGAAACAATTGAAATATCATGGAATCACAATCAGGATTATGCAGGATCTTGCAATTTCTATATCAAAAGATCAGAGGGCATGGAATACAATATTCCATAAGACAAAGGAGCCTGGATTACAATCAAGGATCAACTATCCAGCAAAACTGAGCATAGTCTGTCACAAAGGAGATGGACATTCAAGAAAAAAGGGGACTTCCAAACCTTTTTGATGAAAAGACCAGAGCTCAACAGAAAATTCAGTCTTCAAATACAAGACTTGAGAGACATAAAAAGATAAACAAGAAAGAAAAAATAACAACATATTATTAATAAGGGCAAAATGTTCACATCCATACAAGGTAAGATGACACTTGCAACTCTTGAGAACTGTATCATTATTATGATACTTAAGAGGGATATACGTAGACAAAGGGCATGGGTAGAAGTTGACCTTGATGTGATGATAAAAAATCTGTTAAGTGGTGGAAAGGAATTGTTCTGGGAGAAAAGGAAAGGAGGAGGCAGACAAGGGTAAATTATATCACATGAAAAGGCACAAAAACCTATTGCAGCAGAGGGAAAGAAGGGAGGGAGATGAGCATTGTTTGAACTTTACTCTCATCAGATTTGGCTCAAAGAGGGAATAACATAATCAGTTAGGTACAGAAATCTACCTTACCCTATAGGAAGTAGGAGGAAAAAGGGGAAAGAAAAGGGAAGGGATGGATCAAAGGGAGTGCAGACTGAGGGAGGTGGTGGTTGAAAGCAAAACTCTAGTGAGGAGGGAAAGGGAAGAGAGAGAAAAGCATAAACGGGGGGGAAATAGGATGGAGAAAAAGACATATATAGTAATCATAACTATGAATGTGAATGGGTTGAACTCCCATAAAATGGAAGCAGATAGCAGAATGGATTAAGAACAATAATCCTACAATATGTTGTTTAAAAACCTGAAAAGACTTAAATGAACTTATGCTGAGTGAAATGAGCAGAACGAGAACATTGTACACAGTAACAGCCACATTGTGTGATGACTGACTTTGATAGTCTTACCTCTTCTCATCAATGCAAGGATATTAGCCAACTCCAAAAGACTCACAATGGGGAATGCTATCCACATCCAGAAAAAAAGGACTTTGGAGTCTGAATGCTGATGGAAGCATAATGTTAATTCTCCTTTTTTTTTTTGTTTTGTTTGGATTTGTTTCTTTTTTCTCATGGTTCCTCCCATTAATTCTAATTCTTATTTACATCATGACTAATGAGAAAATATGTTTAAGAAGAATGTATAAGTAGAACCTTTATCAGATTGCACACCATCTTGGCAATGGGGAGGAGAAGAAGAGGGAGAAGATTAAAAACTCAAAATCTTATGGAAGTGAATGTTGAAAATTAAGAATAAATTAATTATTAAAGAAAAAAAAAGAAAATTTCTTCTTCAAAAGCAGAATTGGCCAAATGGAAAAGGAGATGCAAGTTCACTGAAGAAAATAATCCGTTAAAAATTAGAATTGGGAAAGTAGAAGCTAATGACTCTATGAGTCATCAAGAAACAATAAGATAGTAAACAGAATAAAAAGTAGAAGAAAATGTGAAATTTCTCATTGGAGAAACACGGGATCTAGTTCTGGAGGAAATAAATTAAGAATTATTGGACTACCTAAAATCCATGATCAAAAAAAGAGCCTGGACAACATTTTTCTAGAAATCATCAAGTAAAACTTCCCTAATATCCTAGAACCATTTGGCAAAATAGAAAATGAAAAATCCACCAATCACCCCCTGAGAGACCAAAATGAAAATTCCCAAGAATGTCATAACCAAATTCCAGAACTTTCACATTAAGGAGAAAATACTGCAAGTGATCAGATAAAAACTATTCAAATATCATGGAGTCACAGTCAGGATTAAACAGGATTAGCAGCTTCTACATTAAAGACCTGGAAGGTTTAGAATATTCTGGAAGGCAAAGTAGTTAGGATTGCAACCAAGAATCATCTACTCAGCAAAACAATATGTAATCCTTTGGTGGGGGGAAATGGATATTTAATGAATAAAAGACTTTCAGGCATTCTTATTTTTAAACGAAATTCAAGGAAAAATATTGATCTTAATATCAAAGAACAAATTATAGAAAGTCAATAATTTCATTAAGGAGAATGATAACAAAGTGATAACATACCAAAATTTATGAGATGCAGCCAAAGCAGTACTTAGAGTAAAATTATTTTCTAAACACTTACATCAATAAAATAAAGAAAGAGCAGATTAATTAATTGGACACACATTAAAAAAAAAACAGAAAAGAAGTTTATAAATCTCCAATTAAACACCAAATTGGAAATCATTAAAATCAAATGAGAGATTAATGAAACTGAAAGCAAGAAAACCATTGAACTAATAAAACTAGAAGGTGGTTTTATGAGAAAAAAAACAAATAAAATAAATAAAATGTTGGTTAATTTGATTTTTTAAAAAAAGAAGAAAATCAAATTGCCAGTATAAAAATGAAAGGAGAGAATTCATTACCAAGGAAGAGAAAACTAAAACAATTGTTGGAAGCTATTTTGCCCAATTATATGTCAATAAATCTGACAGTCTAATGAATATTTACAAAAATAAAAATTCCACAGATTAATGGAAGAAATAGAATACTTAAATAACCCATTCTCAGAAAAATAAATTGAACAAATAATCAATGAATTCCCTAATAAAAAATTCCAGAGTCAGGTGGATTCACGAGCAAACTCTACCAAACATTTAAAGAACAATCAATTCAAATATTATATAAACTTTTTGGAAAAATAGGCAGAGTACTACCAAATTCCTTTTATGATGCAAATGTGACATATCTAAACCAGGAAGAATGAAAATAGAAAAATAAAACTATAGCCCAGTCTCCCTAATGAATATTGATGCAAATATTTTTTAAACAAAATACTAGCAAGGAGATTACAGCAATAAATCATAAGAATGGAATTTATACCAGGAATGCAGGGTTGGTTCAATATTAAGAAAACTAACTGAATAATTGGCTATATCAATTAAAAAAAATTCACATCATTATCTGAGTAGATGCAGAAAAAGCTTTTGACAAAATATAACATCCATTCCTATTAAAAATAATAGAGAATATGGAATAAATGGAGTTTTCCTTAAAATGATAAGGCCAACTAAAACATTTTATCTAACTCCATCAGTAAGCATTATCTGCATTGGGATTAAGCTATAAACCTCCCCAGTATAATTAAGGGTGAAGCAAGGATGCCTATTATCACCACTTTACGCAATATTGGATTAGAAACGTTAGCTATAGCAAAAAGAGAATAAAAAGAAATTGAAGGAATTAAAATAGGCAATGAGGAAACAAAATGATCACTGTTTGCAGTTGATGTGATGGTATACTTAGAGAATCAACTAAAAAAACTAGTGGAAATAATTAACAACTTTAGCAAAGTTTTAGGATATGAAATAAACTCACATAAATTATCAGTATTACAATATATTACCAACTAAGTCCAGCAGCAACAAATAGAGAAATTCAATTCAAAATAACTGTAAACAATATAAAACACTTGAGAGTCTACTTGCCACA
Source organism: Phascolarctos cinereus (assembly GCF_003287225.1). NCBI lineage: Eukaryota > Metazoa > Chordata > Mammalia > Diprotodontia > Phascolarctidae > Phascolarctos > Phascolarctos cinereus. The sequence continues at coordinate 273,634,125 of NW_027555847.1, read as the reverse complement.
ACAAACCTAGGAACTATATGAAAAAAGGTACAAAAGATTTTCTCCAAAATGAAGTCAGTTCCAAACAATTGGAAAAATATTAATTGCTTATGGGTCAGCTAAGCCAATATAATGAAAATGACAATTCCACCTGACTTAGTATATTTATTTGTTGCCATACCAACCAAACTACCAAAAAGATTTTATAGAGCTAGAAAAAATACTAACAAAATTATTCTGGAAGAACAGAAAATCAAGATTATCAAGGGAATCAATGGGGAAAAAAAAGTAAAAGAAAGTGGCCTCACTGTACCAGATCTGAAGCTGTATTATAAAGCAGTAATTACAAAAACAATCCACTACTTCCTAGAAATAGAGGGGTGGATCATTGGAATAGATTAGGTACAGAAGACATAGTAGTCAACGACAATAGTAATCAACTGCTTGAGAAACCCAACTATCCAAACTTTGAGGACAGAAAATATTTGACAAAAACTTCTAGGAAAAATGGAAAACAGTATGGCAAAAATTAGGTATAAACCAACATCTCACACTGTACACCAAGATAAGAGATGGGTACATGATTTACACATAAGGGGTGATACATATGCAAATTAGGAGAACCTGGAGTAGTTTACCTGTCAGATCAGTGGATAAGGGAAGAATTTAAGACCAAACAAGATATAAAGAGCATTATAAAATGGAAAGTAAATAATTTTGATTATACAAAGTGATAAAGTTTTTGCATAAATAAAACCAATGCAACCATAATTGGAAAGAATAAAACTGAGGTGGGGGGAGAATTATACCAAATATCTCCGATAATGGCCTCATTTCTTAAAAATGTAGAGAATTGAGTCAAATTTATAAGAATACAAGTCATTCCCCAAAGGATATGAACAGGCAATTTTCAGACAAGAAACCAAAATTATCTATAGTCTTACAAAAATGCTCTAAACCACTATTGATTAGACAAATGCAGAATTAAAACAATTCTGAGGTACCATCTTACACTCATCAGATTGGCTAATGTAACAAAAAAGAAAGGAAACTCTAAATGTTAGAGAGGATGTGGGAAACCAAGGACACTAATGCATTGTTGCTGGAGTTGTGAATTGATCCAGACATTCTGGAGAGTAATTTGGAACTATGACCAAAGGGCTATGAAACTACATACTCTTTGATCAAGCAATACTATGTCTGTATCCCAAAAGAGATTTAAAAAAAAGAAAAAGAAAAATGATCTATTTGTACAAAAAATTATTTATAGCAGCTCTTTTTGTGGTGGCTAAGAATTGGAAATCGAGGTGGTGCTCATCAATTGGGGAATGGATGAACAAGTCATGGTATATGATTGTAATGGAATATCATTATGCTATAAGAAAAACCTGGAAAGACTTACTTGAACTGATATAAAATGAATTGAGCAGAACCAAGAGGATATTGTACACAGTAACTGCAATATAGTACTATGAAGAACTGTGAATAACTTGACTATTTTCAGAATCAAATGATCCAAGATAATCCCAGAGGACTCATGATGAAAAATGCTATACACCTCCAGAGAAAGAACTGATATCTGAATACAGAATGAAGCGTACTCTTTTTCTCTTTCTTCCTTGCTTCCTTCCTTTTTTCCTTCCCTCCTTCCTTTTTTCCCTCTTTCTTCCCTTCCCTCCTTCCCTCTTTTTCTTTCTTTCTTTCTCTCTTTCTTTCTCTTTCAAGTCTTCTTTTACAAAATGACTAACATGAAAGTGTTTTACAAGAAAGAAGTGTGACATACACCAAAGTGTTTGTAGTAGCACTTTTTCTATTGGCAAGCAAAGAACTGGAAACAAAATAAGTGTTCATTGGTTGGGGAATGAATAAACAAGTTGTAGTACATTAATTTAATAAAATATTACTGTATTGTGAGAAAAATGGATATGATGAATACAGAGAGGTTTGGAAACATTTACTCGATATGATGCAGAATGAACCAGCAGAACTAAAAGAACAATACAATGCCAATGGAAGCAACAATTACAATAAAAAATAAAAGTGAATGCTACAATATTACTAAGAAAAAAAGAAAAAAAAATTAACTCTGAACCACACCTGGAGCACCAAAGAACTAAGGAAAAGAAAAAGCTGGAAAGGATACCTTGAGGGTGAAAGGTGGGGAAACACTTCACTAAGCCTGAGGGAAAACACCAGCATTTAACAGTGGCATGGCATGACCACCCAAAAATCACTTGAGACAGAGACCTAAGGTAGTGGAGCAGAGATTTTCCAGTATTGGAGGGAGGTGAAACACTTTGAGATCCAGCCACCAGGGAAACCATCATCCTGGGAGAGTCCTTCTCTATAGAGGATAATACAAGGGTGGGGAACCTGCTATCCTGATGCCACATATGACCTTCTAGGTCCTTGGCTGTAGCCTTTTGACTGAGTCAAAGTTTACAGAACAAATCCTTTTATTAAGGAGATTTGTTCTGTGAAGTTTGGATTCAGCCAAAGGCCTCACTCAAAGACCTAGAGGGCCACATGTGGCCTCCCAGGTTCCCCACCCCTGGGATAGTGGATAAAAGAAAATCTGGTGGGGAAAAAAAGACCAAAACTACCAATGATCTCAGGAAGAAGAAAACTCAAAGACCTTGAATATAAGCAAATTAAAAAAAAAACAGGTGAATGATTAACAACAGAAGGAAATATGTCCTCCAAATCTAGTGAAGAATTTAAGGCATCTGTGAATAAATATTATGAAATAAAGCAAAATTATCTCACATTTGATGAGACAGCAGAACCTGTAGAACATGAGGAAACCATGGATCCATAACACACTGTCCCTGAGTAGTTCAAAAGGAAAATATTACTATGAGACTAGACTTTATGTCCTGTACAACAAAAATAATGAGCAGAATAGAAAAAAAAAACTTAAATCTGTGATGGCAAGCCTCACCAAAGCAGTAAAAGAAAATGCAAATACATAGAAGTGAAGGACAGCCTAGAAAAAGAGAAGCAAAAACCAATTACATTAAATGAAATTATGCTTATTATGCAGGGAAAATACATTGACCTTGAAGACAGGATACATAGTGATAACCTGAAAATCATAGGTCTCCCAGGAAAACATGTTACCACAATAAAAGAGAAGTGCCCGGAACTTTTAAATTTAGAGAGCAAAATAGCAATTGAAAGAATTCATAGATGCCTCTAGAAAAAAAAAAATAGACTGTTGTTTTTCTGCCATGTCTGACTCTTCATGATCTCATAGGGGTTTTCTTGGCAGAGATACTGTAGTGGCTTGTTATTTCCTTATCCAGCTCATTTTACAGATAGGAAACTGAGGCAAACAAGGCTAAGTGATTTGTCTAGGGTAACACAACTAATAAATGTCTGAAGAAAGATTTGAATTCAGGAAGATGAGTCTTACTGACTCCAGGACTGGCATTCTATCCACTGTGCCACCTTGGTGCCCATAGGACAAAAATACAAGGCAAGAAATTCCCAGAAACATAGTGGTTAAATTTAATAATTCAATTCAGAAACAAGTCCTTAAAATGATTATGAGAAAGACCTTTAAATACAAAAGAAAGGAAGTTCAAATTTGCAAGACTATTCTGCACATCACCATAAAACATAGTAGGAAATGGAATAGTGTATTCCAAACAGTAATAGACCTCAGGATGCAGCCCAAGTTGACCTACCGTCAAATCTGAGCTCAACCACACACAAAAAAAGAGAGTCATTCAACAATAAAGACTTTTTAAGCATTTTTAGAAAGAAAACCAGAACTAAAAATGTGATTTCCTTTCTCAAACATGCCAAACAACAGTAATGCAGGAGTTAACAAATACAGCAGCCAAGGACAGAAATAGCAACAAATACTAACAAAAAGGCCAGTTAGAAACTTCTTTCTTAATGTGCACAAGGACACAGGAGTGAAGATGGAAGCATGCTGGACATAACAGTGAAGAGGTGGCAAGAGCATTATGAACAGAAGAAGCTTGAGATATCCTAGCTATAGGTGAATCATTTTGAGGTAGAGGACCACATTACAAAATGGGAAAGTAAAAAAAGGGAAGGGAAACAGTGAGGCAGAAAGGAATGTGTGATGTTCTGGGATCAAATCAAAGGTTACTAATGAAGGAAAGGAGACACCTGTTGTCTTAGAAAAAGACCCTACAGGAGAGTGGGTTATGAAGAGGAAAGAAAGATTGAAAAGGGGAATGTGGAGAAGGAGATTTGGCTTTGGTGAGGGGAGGTGGTTCTACTGAGGAATGATCCTATGGATGAAGAAAGATAGTCTGTGAAGGGAGAGGAGGACCTTGCACTAGATGTGGCCTGGGGCATGTAGTGCTTGAAAAGTCTATTTGTCCAACCTTGGGAAGGGAGGAGTTGAACCTTCTGGGGGTAACTGGCACCTGGAAGGAGTAGCAAAGCATGGACTCAAGAGGATATTTGGGGACAAATGAGGGAAAAGTATAATCAGGAGAGGATATAGAGAAATGGTAATTTGTAAAATCAGGGATATGATCAGGGGTGGGGGAGGCACTATTATAAAACATGCCACCTCTGACATCTGCAATGATTAGCATTGTTCTATGAATGAGGCAAAACAGAATTCTTGGGGTAAGCTCTGCAAGGCAATGGCAGAAACCACCTTACGGGAAGAGATTGGAGTGGTTACCTTGAAAGCTTTAATTACATGTACAATACCATGAGGAGAGGGAGATCAGATAATTACATGAGTCATAAATCATTGAATGAGGGAGGATCTTAAATAGACAGAGAGGATTAATATTTAAAAAAAGGGAACTAATAAATAGTACTAGTTGAAAAGAAAGAGAAGAAAGGGGAAGCTACCTGACTGAGAGAAAAGAATAATATAACAAGATAAAAGTCAGAGGGAAAAGGAACAAATAAGCAAAACCCTAAATAGAAAGAGGTTAGAAGAGGGTGGGGATCATGGGTGAGGAGAACAGAGTGAGTGGGAACAAGATCCCCTTATAAAAAATTAAGGAAAAATAACTAAAGGAACAGAGAAATGTGTTTAAAGCAGAAGAGGGGAAAATCAAAAATGGAAAAATATTAGAAACAGAGGAAAATATAAATTTAACTCCTATGACTTTAAATTTGAATGGATTAAACAATCCAAAAAAATTTAAAAAAGAATGAGAAATTCGATAAGAAAATGAAACCCCATAATCTGTTACTCACAACAGACACATTTTAAAGAGAGAAAGAGAGAGACATACCCAAAATAAAACTGAGGGAATGGGAAAAAAAAATGTTTTTACTGTGTATTAAATGAATCCAAAAAAATCAGGAGTTGCTATCATGCTATCTAACAAATCCAAAATAAATATTCAAGGGGAGGGGAAGGAGAATAAACAAGGGAACTTTATTATGCTCAAAGGAACCATAGACAGCAAACCAATATTAGTAAAAAAATGTATATGCTCTAAATTACTTAACCTCAAAATTCATAAAAGAAACCTTATCTGAGCTGCAAGAAGACACAGCCAGTAAGACAATAATAACAGGAGACTTCAATATCCCTTTCTCCTTGGATAAGAAAGGCAAAAAATAAAAAAAAAATCAGTCCTTTGTTCAAAATACTTAGTCTAATGGGAGAGACAATAGTCAAACAACTATGTAAAACAATATAAATAGAAATATACATACATAAACACTTATAAGTATATACTAATGTGTGTACATATGTGTGTGTGTGTATATATATATATAGATAGATAGATAGATAGATAGATAGATAGATAGATAGATAGGCAGATAGATAGATATAAACTTGGAGACAATCATCAGAGGGAAGACATTAGCATAAAAGGTGTTTGGGAAAGTCTTCTTGTAGGAGACCGGATTTTTCTAAGACTTGAATGCAGCAAGGGAAACCAGGAGATGGAAATGAGAAAGGAAAACTCCAGCCATTTCGGGAGACCCAGTGAAAATTCCTTGAGTTGGAAGACAGAGTATTTTGTTTAAGGGACATCAATGAGACCAGGACAACTATATGGTGTGGTGGATAGAGCCCTGGTCTTGGAATCAAGAAGACTCCTCTTCCTGAGTTTAAATCTGGACTCAGACACTTACTAGCTATATGACCCTGGGCAAGTCATTTAATCCTGTTTGCCTCAGTTTCCTCATCTATAAAATGTGCTAGAGAAGGAAATGGTAAATCACTCCAGTATCTTAGCCAAGGAAACCCCAAATGTGGTCACAAAGACTCAGACAAGACTGAAGCAACTAAACAACAACATGGGACTATTTGGTGAAACCTGTCAGATCTTCCCTCATTAATATTGATTGAGTTTTATTTTGGGGAATCTAGGTGTTGCAGTAAATAAAGCAATGGACCTGAAGTCAGAAAGGTTCATCTTCCTGAGTTCAAATCTGGCCTCAGATACATATTATCTTTGTGACCTTGGGCAAGTTGTTTAATCCTGTTTGCCTCAGTTCACATTTGGAAAACAAGCTGGAGAAAGAAATGGCAAACCACTTCAGTATCTTGGCCAAGAAAACCCCAAATGGAGTCACCAAGAGTTGGATACAACTGAAATCACTTAAGAAAAATGAAATCAGTGTTACCAGATCAAAAAGTACATGGAATAGAAAAAGGTGTAAGAAGACTGGAAGAACAAAAAGTGGGCAATGTAGTAATGAAAAATTTTATAGGCCAAAAAGGGATTCTCTATTTGATCCTAGAGGTAAGATGAAATCACTAAATTTTGTTGAATCAATGGATGATATAGTTATACTTGTGCTTAACAAAGATTAATTTTACAGTTTGAGGATGGACTGGAGTGAAGACCAATCTATTGCAATAATGCAGCCATGCAAAATCAAGTGTTTGTTAGCTGGTGCATTTTCTATCCTTTTTAGTTGGAAGTGTTTGTCTAGGTTTTGAACAAATCACTCAAGCTAAACATTTATTAAACACTTAATCTGTCCCAGGCACTGTGTTAGGAACTGGGGATATAAATGCAAAAAAAAAAGAAAGAAAGAAAGAAAGAAACAAAAAGAAAAAAAAACAATATCTACTCATATATTACATCCTATTAGGAGAAACATGTGTCCAAGCATATAGTGAACATCTATTGAGTAATAAAATAAACACAAGTTATCCAAACAGAAAAGTAGTTATATAGAGAGGAACTAGCAATTGGGAATGGGAATCAAGAAATATTTTATATAGAAGGCATTTTTTGAAATGAGTTCTGAAGGAAGAAAATGATTTTATGAGAAAAAATAGGGAGTGCCTTCCTGGCATGAGAAACAGTCTGAGTCAAGTCATGAAGATGGGACAAAGAGTGACTTGAAAGGCAAAGAGAAAGCCAATTTATCTTAACTATAGATTATGAGAAGGGAAGTACCATATACTAAGTCTGGAAAGACTGGATGAAGGCAGTTTGTGAAGGTATTCAAAAATAAAACAAAGTAGCTTTATTCTAGTGGCAATTCTAGAAGGCATTGGTGTAGCTTGAATAAAGGAATGACATGGTCAGACCTGTGCTTAAGAAAAATCACTTTGGCAACTATATGGAAGATGATGGATGTGATGAGAGAATTGAGACAGGAAAGGCTATTAGAAGGCCATTGCGGTCACCTAGATTACAACAGCAATGATAGCTTGAACTAAGTCAGTCACCATGTGAGATGTGAGACAAGGTCAGATAAAGAGATGTTTTGGAGGTAGAAACATTAAAATTTGGCAAATGATTAAATACATAGTGTGAGGGAAAGTGTGGAGTTGAGGGTAATGCTGAGGTTACAAAATTAAAGATGGAAAGAATTGTGGTGTCTTCAACAGAAATAGGGAAGTTTGAAAGAGGGATGAGTTTTGGGGGGAAAATAACGTCCAATTTGGAATATACAATAAGAGGTGATCATTGTGACTGATGCTCAGTAAAAAGATTTGGGCTAGGTAGATAGAAAGATAGATTGATAGATAGATATATTGTGATTTCATGGTGTGTTGTGGTGGCACTGTCTCAAAGAACTCAAAGTCAGACCACTTCAAATCCACATATAGCCATTTATTGAGGATTGACGCCCCTTAGAAGTGGGCTAGGTTCCAAGAGGAGCCAGCACCTTAGTAAGACAGCACAGGAAAATTTGTGATATACTGATGCTGATTACAGAATCAATTATGAATGTTAAAAAGGCAGGAGGAATTTGTTAAGGGACTAGGCAATTGGGAAGAGTCCCTTCTATGGTTTGGTGGTCACACATCATGGTCATGCTGCTTTCTGATTGGTGAGCTATTGTGGTCCTGTCTGGTCAAGATGGATAGTTAGTTTTGTGGTCCTGTCTTGGGCTAAATGGATCATGTGATTGTGGTTCAGTACAAGAACACACCTGTTCAAACATGTTAATTAGATCTGAAGGCAGTGGCTAGCTAGGGGCAGTGGCTGTATTGAGTCCATGGGCCCATGATATGTTAAAGTCAGATTATGTGGTTAAATCAGGATGTGCCTGCTGTTTGGTTGGGCCCATAAAGACATTAGAATGCTGGGGCTGGAAATAGCTTTATTAGCATTCTATCAGATAGATAGATAGATAGATAGATAGATAGATAGATAGATAGATAGATAGATACACAGATAGATAGATAGATACACAGATAAATAGATAGAGATATAGAGGATACACATAATCATTCACATAGAGATGAAAATCTCATGGGATCTTATGAGATCATCAAGAAACATAAGGAAAGACTATAAGGGGGCTAGGAAAGACCTGTTTCTTGAAAAATAACTACAATTAGGAAGAATGATTCGGATGATGAACCAATAAAGAAGTAGGCAAATAAGTAGGAGGAGCACCAGGAGAGAAGGATGTTGTAAAAACCTAGAAATATTGTATATAGGAGAAGAGGGTGGTCAAAACTATCAAATGCTGAAGCAGAAAGAAATATAAAAATTGGAAAAAGACATATTTGGTAATTGAGAGGTCATAAGTAATTTTAGAAAGATCAGTTTTAGTTAAGATGTTGTATGACCAATTGCAAAGAAATGAGAAATGAGTGAAAGGCAAGGAAATTATAGCAATTGGCAGGCTTTTCTAGGAATTTGACTCAGAAAGGAAAGAGATATGTATACAGTAGAATGTTAGTTAAGGGACTGTAAGATGTAAAGAAGGTTTTTGTTTTCTTGTTTTGGTTTGTTTTGGTTTTGGATGAGGGTGGGGGAAATGAGCATGTTTTAATGCATTGTTAGGAACCAGTAGATAGGAAATTATTAAAATTAGAGAAAAAGTGGGACTGATTGAGAGGGCAATCTCTTGGAGAATATGAGAGATGATTAAATCAATGGATTGTATGCTTTGGATTGGTTGGCCTTGGCAAGGAGAAGAAATGCTTCATTATGAGAAAGTAGAAAATGGTGTCAATGGGTTTTCATATAAAGAGAAGAGATGGGGGTGTTCATGGCAAATGTTTGCAGTTTTATCCAGAAAGTAAGAAGTAAGGTTTTTAACCTGAGAGATATTGAGGAAGTCTATGAGTCTTGAGTAAATAAAAGATTTGAAAAATATTTTTGGTGTAGTGAGATAAGTTGGGTTGAGTTGAGGCAGCTGTGGCAGCTTCTCTAAAAAGTGTCATGCACTGGGGCAGCAGTTCTGACTATCGATAGGATTTTAGACTCACACTGGAGGAACAGAGTGGGAAGTATAATGTAATGATGTTTGTAAACACCAAAAAGTCATACAGTTGTATTGCGATGTGAGGTCAGAATCTAGAGTTCAAACATTGAAGGCTCTGCAGCTTATTCCAGTTCTCCCTCTACAGAACCAAGAACTATGATGGGAGGTGCTGGTATTGGATGACTTTGGTGGTAGTTGTCACTTATTGGGATCAATAAGACAGTAAAGCTTTAATTCCTTCCCCAGTGCCTATGCCATGTGATACTATGTGTTTCCATTTCTAGAATTTTGTCTTTTACAAATTATTACTGCTCATAAATGAACTAATGAATTAATCATGTTGCTTAATTGTGGGGCAGAGGAGAATGCAATGGAGAATGTCAGTTACTAGTTGTATATGCACAGAATTAAAACAGATCAGAGGTATCAACATCTGTTTAGAAGACCAGGATTTCCCTTGTTAGGGGCTGAGGAGATATTTGTATGAAACTTTTATGGTTCTGAATTTATTAATAACCTACATAAGCTACTAAATAGAAGAAATAAACAAACCACATGATTTGAGTTCATGTACCTTTAAACTAACATAGTTATTGGTGAACCAGCTTCTTGTGGCTTAGAGCTTATGTTTATCCCCAAAGCAATAAGGTGGGGGAAAGTGGAGAATAATGAACTGAGGGAAAATCACTTCTCTGGGGCTTTCCAGTGGGAGCAGAAAGGGGTCTTCTGGGGAAAAAAATCTGTCCTGCTCAAAGTTCTAAGCTTAGAGAGAGCCAGATAATCTAATGCCTCTTCCATTCACTTTTGCTTTTCACACTGTCTCTAAACCTTGCCAAATTGTGACATCTACTTTTTATAAAAATATATTATCATCTCACTTTCCTCAAGCAGAATTTTGATTCCTTCATTTTATTCTTATTTTCCACAATAAAGCTAGCAAAATTCTTTTTCCTTGTTTTATTTTATTTTGTTTTGTTTTTGGCTTTCTTTGTCAGACTAAATTTATTCTGAACTTTATTTCTTACACTATTCTTAGAAGAACATACCATTCTTCTTTATTCTTCCTTCAATACTTGTTCTTACTTACATTTTCTGTGCATGCATTTTAAAAACCCTAGTTAAATGAACAAATAAATTGATGATCCATACTATTTGTTAGACAATACACCTTTACTCTTACTGCAAAAAAAAATTGTCTTTGGAATTAAATTTTTGAGAACTTCAGCCATGCTCTTCTGACTTCTACTGTTGAATCAATCCATGGGTTTTTGATTATGATATATCTGAAACCTTTTACTATC